>NC_080669.1:17610019-17945072 GCF_027579445.1 Ammospiza nelsoni
AGTGGAAGCCTAGCTAACTTAGAGCAGAGCCAGATTTGACTTGCCATGTTTAACCTGTTCCCGTGTGTAACAAAAACCTCGACCCTTCCACCAAAAGTTTGCCCCTTCTGTGCCACCATAAACAGAGAAGGGGAAGAGATACAAGGCAGAACAACAATTCCAGGTTGTTCTGGAATTCACACGCCATTCTCTCTCCAAGACCTGAATGGTAAGGCATTTCGTTCCTTTTTAGGAGCTTCCGGCATTCACCGGTTTTCGAGCTGTGGTTACAAGTGTTAGTTTGTATATTTATGTATCAGATACCAACACTTTTGCGGTCCAGTGGGAGAGGTCTGACATGCCTTTCATTTTTAAAGTGAACCGACTGTAGAAGAGCACAGCCTAGAAAACAAACTTGGATGCGTGAGAGACTTGGGTCTCGAAACAATTTGAGGTGCAGATGTGTGGGGAAGGGGCAGGTCCGGCCTGGCTCTGGGGAGGCAGCGCACTGCCCACACCCGCCATCCCCAGAGCCCGTATCCCACACACACGGCGTCCGCCTGTCATGGGCACACTGGAGGCAAGCGGTATTTAAGGCCAAACGTGCTGCTAGCATATGTCTTGACCCTTCCTCCTCTTGGAATTTCTATCAGCTGAACACCACTGGGACCCAGCAGTTAGTAGCTACATGTGCCCTTTTTAATGCCTTTTCTTTCTTTTTTGTCTTCTAATTCTCTCCTCACAGAATTTTTAAGTAACTTGAAATCAAACAAATTTAGAGTTTGCTAAGTTGAAGAGGCCAAGAGGCTTTGAGAAGTGTTTTATGTTGACTGAATGTTGCACTAAACCTTTTGCCAAAGTTCCCTGATTCTCTAAAGTCGCCAGTAAAGTCTTTTTTTTGTTGTTTTGACCTGTTGAGAATATCTTTGACGGTATTTCTCCTGTGTCTAACTTAAGAGTACAAGAACAACTCTAAGCCCTGTTAAAGACCTTGTTGAGCAACTTTTTGGGGCCTTATAGGATGCTCACACAGCATCACATGCAGATGCCTCATGAGATCAAACTGATACTTGCACCAAATTTCAAGTTCAAAAAGGTGAGACTAGCCCAACAGGATTTTTCCTGAAATAAAGAGCTTGCTAAGTTTGCATGGATAATATTTTTAGAGACTTGGGTTTCTAAGTTACAGCTAACAAAAACTCTATTGTTGTCTATCAACCACATCAGCTGCTGTGCACAAGACCACATGCAATTTCATCACCAGCAGGGTATTCTCCATGTGTCGGTCTAGGCTTTATTACTATTTTGTATCTCAGAGCCACAGATGTGTTTGCATTCACAGAACTATCCAAACAGTGATGTGCTGCATTAGGGTTGTGAATATGTCAGAAGCACCATAACATCTTATGCCAGAAACTCCTGCTGTTTAAGTATGGGGAATGGGCTCTAGCAGCTCCTTTCAAGTCAAGAATGGATGAACTTTTCCATTATGTCCTGCTCCGAAATGCAACAGAACTTAGGCCAAACTCCAAGAAAGCCGCCTGGGCCCCTACACACTAGGAGTACATAAGGCAAATCAGGACCGCGAAATTAAGGTACTGAATCACAAAATCAGTTAGGTTGGAAAAGACCTCCGAAATCATTGAGCTGCTCCAAGCTGCGACCCAAAACCACACTGTCACGCACACTACAGCACTCAGTGCCACTCCAGTTCTTCTTTAAACATCGGCGAGGACGGTGACTCAACCATCTCTCCCTGTGAATCCCATTCCAACACCTAATCACCTTGTCTTTTCAGAAATTCCTCCTGATGTCCAACCTAAATCTCCCCTGACGCAGCTTGAGACTGCGTCCTCTCCTCCTGCCGCTCTAGTACGCCGCTGTCCGCTTGAGAAACGGAACGTTTTCCTTAAGACTTTAAAGGGCGATGAGCAACGGCCCGTCATAACGTGAAATTGCATCACCCCCCTGCTCATGCCGACTCCCCGAAGCCTCAGGTCGCGCAGTTTTTTGTTCCCCTCCTCCGCTCTGGCCGAGCCCTCCGCGCGGCTTTCCCCATTCGCGCCGCATGGGCGAAGCAGGCTCCGCCTGCCCGGGCAGCACACGGGCTCTCGCCCGCCATCTCCCGCAGGCCACGGCCTCCCGAGAGCCCGGGGCAGCCCGAGCACTGATCCCCGCCTGCCTCGCTGCCCCCGGCAGCGCTCCCTCGCCGCTTGCCCGCCCGCCGGGGAGGGATGCTCGTCCCGCCGTCCGCCCCTCGCACGGCGAAAGGACATGGCCGCCCCGCCCATCGGACTCACCAGGTTGCCCACGGTCTTCACCATAGCGGCGACGGCTAGGAAAGGAGGGTCGGTGGCGTAAAGGCAAGGAACCAAGGGCTTCGCTCCCGCACTCGGCTCGGATTCCGCCCTCGCCTCCCGCCGTCCCAGCGCGTCTCCCGCGCCGCCCCGGCCGCCCTTTTATGGCCAGCGCCGCGGCGCGCCACGCATGCGCGGGGCCCGACCCGCCTCCTGCCGCTCCCCCCGCGCCCCCGCCCACGGCGCTGCTGGGGCTCGGGGTCGCCGGGGGCCCCGCTGGGGGGAGCGAGGGGTGGCGGCGCTCGCAGCCCCGGCCGGGCGGGGAGAGTGCGTCCCTGCCGGCTGCGAGGGGTAACCGGCAGCAGCAGCGGAAGAAAGCAAAGCCCAGGAAGGTTGGAAAAGTGCTGTGTAACGATGAGCAGGAAGTGCTCGGCCCCACTCCCCCCCCGCGTCCCCCCGCGGAGCGGCCCTGCCTGATGCGGCGTTTTGCTCGCCTTACGAGAAAGGGAGGTGGTGTTGCCTGTAATGCGGGCAGAGTGGGGCTGCTGCAAAGCTGGAAGGCGGGAATATTTTTCTTTTTTCCCTTTTTTCCCCTTGTTGTTTTCCTTCCCACCACCAAAAGCGCGGAGTGGCGCCGTTTCTCTGTGGGATGTGGGCCCTTCTGCAGCGCAGAAGGCTCAGCCAGGCGAGCGGTGCTTGCCCGGGGTTAAACACTGACCGTCTCTCCTAGCTCCCCTCATGGAGGGACTCAGCCAGGACTAGAAACACTCCTCATGGGAACAACTTAGCCTTCTTATCCGAGGGGACTCCTTGGTGGAACCTTGAGTTCCCATCTATCTTGTTTATTTTTCTGTGTTTTAGAGACATCCTTTGTTTCACCACATGCTGCACCACTGCCCACCCCACAGTGCAAAACAGGTCTGCCACAGCCCTGCTCTCCTGTTGGGTAGGGTTTAATGTTGGATTCTGGACGTTGCTGACTTCAGCTCCCACTGCACGGGAAAGGTTAGGCGTTGGGATATTGGTGCCGGCTGTGTTACAAGTGCAGGTTTTAGCAGCTGGATTATCAGCCTGTGAAAGATTTGCTCTGGGATACAGCTGAGCAGGAGATGGGAAGAGTTAGTGCAGGTCCTGGATAAAAAAAAATACATTTCTTCCTTAAAAAGAAAAAACAAAGGACAGTTTTCCTTGGGTACAGGTACCAACGCATCAGGTACAACAGGATGTGCTCTCATATGTTGCTTTACTTGTGGTGGATACTGAGTAAGTAATTTTAAGTGTGTGGCGTACTACTGCAGCAGAACTAGTAAGCTCTTTTCTGGCCCTGTGGTTGCATCCCCTTTGCTCAACTTTAGTTGCACCACAGCAGGCCACCTCCTGTCTAGCTCTTTCCAGACCTGATAGATTTTGTCTGCTGGAAGCACTTTAAATGCTGCTCTCCCTGCTTCTTCCCCCTCCTGTTAGATGCCATAAGCATCCCCTTTTTTTCTTTGGTGGCATCACTAGAGGAGCCAGGAAGTAGCATCGTGAAGGCTTGGTGGTTTCTGTTGGCATTCATATTTTCTTCCAGCTTCCTCCAGCTGGTCCTTGCTGCCCTTGTGTCTGTGTGCCTGTGGCTGACAGACACAGCTGGTACACGTGCCCTGTGCTGCTTTGCGGAGGTGCAGCTGCTGCCAATGGCTCAAGAGAAAGCAGGAATTCCTCATCAGCCAAGGCACCTTGCTCTACAGCCGGCTGCCTGGCAGGATAAAATGAGAAGCCCAGACAACCTTCAAAGTCCAACTCCCGAATGCCCCATCTCAGTCAAGCATTGTGTGGCTGCTGCAGAAGCCAGTGCAAGCAAAGGCAGGGAACAACCCACCCAGATAATAAATTCTTAGAAACCAACAGCTTTCTAAAGGCAAGTGTGGGTGGGTAAGCCCTACCTAAACTAGAAGGAGAAGTGTGTCCCTTCTCAGGTGCCATATATGGCCACTTGTCTCCTGCTGTACTCACAGTCACTTGACAGGCTTAGGCATACAGCAGTTTGAAGTCCAGCATGTTGCTGTAGGATTGTTGTATGGATGCCTAAAATAACTGGAGAGTAATATAATTTATGTGATCTGTGCTTGATTCTTAGACTGTAGTAATTACTATCATGACAGAACGTAATAAAAATGGTACAGAGGATTGTGTGTCCTCTAAATGGGGAAAAAAAATCTACACTCCCAGAAAATACACCGTGTTTTTTATTATTTTTGTATTTTGTTTTTTAAACTGTGGAATGTCTCATTGTTTACCTCAACAATGCTGTAGCTGTCCCATGTACACAGTCACTCAACCATAGGGGCCTCAGCTTCTCATGTGCCCTCACTCCCACCTGCCTTCCTCACAACCACAAATGCAACATACTTCTCTCCCCTGGGCTGCTGGAGAGTGGATGTTAAAAATATGTGAATTGACTGTGGAGAAGTTGAAAATCATGTGAATTTCATGCTTCAGCAGACTGCTGCATGATGTGTCATACCCAGGAGTCACTGGATAGGATAGTGTCCAATAGATGGCTCTTTGCAAATGTGGGCTGGCAGAGAACGAGGAAGCACTGAAAACAATCAGGAAGGTGTGTTTGCTTGCTTCTGAAATCAGAAAACGTGGCCTGAGGAGGGGCAGAGTGGAAAGGCAATGTACGATTCAAAAATCAGTCCCTAGATAGTTTCTCTTGCAGGAGGTCTGGAGACATAGACAGATGCCTGAGCCACCCATGCACTGTAAGTATATATTTGCCACGCTCCTTGGACGTGTGGAACACATGTGGGAGAGGAAATCAGAAGGTCTAAATTTAGGTGCCCTCAAGAGAATTAATCAGTACCACTTAGGTGTAGGGCAGTAAAAAGGACTGTATTTTTGGAGAGCTCATGCTATGCTACAATCATCACAAACATCCAGGTGGGAATTCAATTTGCCTTGTTTTAGTCACCTTTAAAAAGGCTCTCATGATGGAAGGCATCCTGTATTTTTTGGGCTTTGCTTGTATTGATTTCTGTCACCTCTTAGGTGAGAGCAGCATGGGCAAAAGCAGTAGGGAAGCGCTTCACCCGCAGCTGGTGGTGAGCTCAAGGTGTGCTCAGGGTCAGACCTGCAGTAGGGTTTGGGAGGCTGAGCAAATTACAGTTCTTTCTGAGCTGCTGGGAGAGGTGGAAAGCAGGGTAGGAAAGGTGGGCAGCAGTAATCCCTGGATGATCAGTGAGGCAGGTTGTAAATCATGGTGTCCATCTGGATGAACGAGGCAGAGCTGTGACACATGGTCCTGGTGTGATGCTCTCCCCAGCTCCACATGGCTTTCCAGATCTCTTTACCTGTCTGTGGTTCAAAGGCTTTGGAGCCACGAATCTCCTTTACAGGGCTTGCTTTGTCTTGTCTTCTTTGTGTGCCAATGTGTGTTGGTGGGTGGAGAAAACGCCATGGAGTGGTGAGACCCAGGGTAGGCTGGAGGTCTGCAGCTGGACATCCTGAATGTGGTGTTGCAAACCATTAACCAACAAAAACCCTGCTCTTGGCAGGCTTTGGACTCTGGCACATGATAGTCACTGGTGTTCCATTTCCTCATAGGCATGCAATGGAGAGTGGGAAAACATGAAAATAAGAGGGATAAAGAAGAGGAAGAACAAAGGAAATAGAAAAGGAAAGAAAGAGCAGGAAACTAGATCCAGCAGCTTGTACCAATTTCTTGGAAGTTAACCTCTCCAAGCTCCCATGAACATATCTAAGACAAACTTCTGTCTCCTAAAACCACTCTTAAGTCTCCTGACCACTCAAATATGTCATTCAGTAAAAGGCACAGCTACAAGGATAACAATACTACAGCCATGGCACAGATGGTCAGTCATGTCCAACATTAAGAAGGGGTGCATCCAGTTGCAGAAATTAGGAAGCTGCTAGAGGCAACAAGTCCAGCCATAGCATAGAAATAGATTTTACCATAGGAAAGCCAGGTTATTTGCCAGTGTCTTACAATGGAAATTGAGAGTGTAACACCTGGCCCTGACACTGCAACACAGCAGCAACCTTTAATTGTACTTTCCCTTTCCTTCCAGCCTGCCCTTCTGGAAAATTTTGCTTTTGTAACTGATGTATTAAAGGTGCAATAAATATTTAATAATTGGATAAGTGTGCTAGGTGTTGGGCAAGCATAAGTCACAGGGGAAACATGTTTCTTTCTCTCTCCCAGGCTGATGTACTGCAGATGTAGTTACCCAGAGTCCTTTGAATGCTTGGTGTAGCATGTCTGATTAAAAATGAGAAGTTGAGTAAAATGTGGAAAAAAAAAAAGGAATAAACATCTTGCCACAGTTCATCTCCCCTTGCCATGGACGGGGGGTGTGGGGATGTTGGTTAACAAAGTGTTTCTGTGAATCAAGAAAACAACCATGTTACTTCCCTCACACTCAGTTTTGCTTCATTTTTAGTAAGTTCTTTGGAGAAAAGAATTTAAAAATGCTCTAGAGCTGATGAAACTGCTACTTTTGGGACTTTTATTAGAAGGAACCTCTTTTTCTTTTTTAAGGAAAGCTTCTGTGAGCTCACCTGGGTTTATGACATGTTCCAGGTCTCCACAAAGGAGACCTCCTGACAGGAGGTCTGTGAGCATAGGAATGCTCATCTGCACTCTCTGGTATTGAGGCACTTCAGGTCTCATGTCAAGACAAACACATGTTGTGTATTTGCCTTGAGTGTCTCAAACTCAGTCATCTCCTCCAAGCTGCCGGCCTCTATTTTTCCTTGGGTAGCAGAGCAGGCTGGAGCAAGCAGACCTGCAATATTTTCTACAAGACATGTTGTGTCTTTTTTTTTTTTTAATTATTACTTCTAGAGAACTGCATCTTTTTCTTAGGTGATCCTTCATTTTCCTAGGGAATGATGCTGAATCTGTCTGTGCCAAATGTCCCTTGCTGCTACTCAGGACCAAGAGTCTTTGGGGCGCAGGAGGGTATTAAAAGGCTCTTGACCTTTTCACCTTGAGAATAGCAGTGGACAAAGAGGAAAAGAGAATTTCAAGGCTGTGCAAAAGCATGAAGCTGAAATTTAGCACTTTGTGGTTACTGTGCTTGTGCTGGGTATCTGCAGAATGGGAGACCAGGAAACTCCTGGAGAGGATGTGAGATATTTTTGCTTTTTTGGGACATGTGCATTTTCAGAACATTTTGTCTGGGGGACGATATCTGCTGATTTGGCCTGATAGTAGGCAAACACTGGTGTTTCAGGACATGTAGAAATACACACGTGGAGATGTCTTTGAGGAAGCAGGCCATGCAGAATAAATGTGCATGTGGTGTCTACATAGACAACAAAGTGGTTGATGTGTGTTTTGCTTCCAGGTGTGGCGGGTTGACCTTGGCTGGCTGCCAAAGCCACTCTATCACTCCCCCTTCTGAACTGAAGAGGGGAGAGAAATTATACCACAGAGAGAATGTGGGTTGAGTTGAGGACAGACTAGTGTTACTGTAATAGGCAAAATAGCCTCAGCTTTGGGAAACTAATATATTGCTGGTTAAAATCACAAACAGGATAATAAGAAATAGAAACAAACCTTAAAACATCTTTCCCCACCCCTCTCTTCTTTCCCGTGGGGGAAAGAACTGTCCTCCATGAGTTTCTTCAGTGTGGGTTCTTCCTGAACTGCTCCAGTGTTGGCTCCTTTTTTTGGGGTGCCATTCATCAAGCACAGACTGCTCTAGCTAGGGTTCCCTGGGGGGGGTCAGAAGTCCTGCCAACAAACCTGTGCCAGTACAAGCTCCTCTCTCCATGGCTCCACAGGTTCTGCCAGAAGCCTGTTCCAGAATGAGCTTCCCATGGGGTCTCAGCCTCCCCTGGGCATCCTATTGCTCTAGGCATGAAGTCCTCCACAGACTGCTGGTCCTGGAGGTTCTGCTCTACCATGAACTCCCATGGGGTGCAGTGGCAGAGACTGCCACATTGTGATCTTCACCAAAGACTTCAGAGGAATCTCTGCTCTGGTTCCTGGAGCACTTCCTCCCCCTTCTCCTTCACTGACCTTGGTGTTTTCTTAGATCTCTTACACCAGATGTGCTAGCACCTTTGCTGACAGGCTCACATCTGGCCAGTGGTAGGTCCATCTTGGAGCCAGCTGGCATTGACTTCATTGGACATGGGGTCAGCTTCTAGCAGCTTCTCACAGAAGCCACCCCTGCAGGCTCCCTATTACAAAAACTTTCACACATAATTCCCATTCACCAGGGATTTGGTTCAGTGCTTTTCATTTAGAATTTATCTGAAATACAATTAGTTCCTGGAAAATGACTAATGTATATATTTCACCAGAGATGAGTCTGTTCATTGTTGTGTGGGCAGGACCCTTTTCATCAGGGAGTTTCCAGGAAATCTACAGGGCTCAGCCAATCCACTAGCACAATTTGCCAGGTGCTCTTGTTTTTCTTTGTCTTAAATGCAAGTTTGTGAATGAGATATACTGAGTTGGTGTGTTACCAGTGAACTAACAATCACATTTGCGTTAAAAGTATTGACATCACACACAGATGCTTATGTAATATAGAGAAGTTGCAAGCTGTAATTATCTTTGTCCACCTTCTCAAATCTTGTTCTGTGGTCCTGAAGTGTTTTTTCTGACTGCCACTTTTCAGGTGTCCTTGCATCAAGCCTGGCTCTGATCTCCCAGTTGAATGTATAGGAGTCCAGTGCCTTTTGGCAGCTGGCTAAGGCAGACCACGCTGGGCTGCCTGCAAGAAGCAGTGTGTGAGAAGGGGTGTGGGAATAAGGTTCAGTTCTTCATTTTTCTTTGCATCACATTCAAAATACAAACCACTGCTAATGACAAACATTGTATTTGACTGTCTGCTGCCCAAGGCTGTTTTGCTTTATTTCTCTTTCAGTGTCATCCTCTTCCCTGTCTTGTTTTTTTCCTTAATTCCTGACCTCTCCTATTTTTTTTCTTCCCACCATGCTCTGCATCTTTTCTTCTGGAAGTAAAATACTACATTTCTGTGTAGTTCTGAATCTGCCTCACAAACCTGCACATTCCTGCACCACCTGCAGGCTGAGGGACCCAGATGCATAAGCCCCACAGACTTTGACCTTCAGCAGTGATGCATTTGACAGGTCTGATTTAAAAACACGTGATGTGGTTTGTACACTGAGAGTTGTTCATTTCTTTCCTGTTTTGCACATTCCCTGGACCACTGCAGAGATAAATTTGGCACCAAAATCCCAACACTTAGTGCCTCTGTGGTCCTCTCTGCTCCAAAACTAAAATGGGTTTGGGGCACTGGGTCATCTTCGCTGGCTTCAGGACAGCAATTATATTCCCTCTCTCAGGACTCCATGCACCTCTTACTTTCATGCTCCGCCTGCAACCCTGAAATGGGTGATCTCATATCTGGAGATGTAGCAGTAAAGCTGTTACCAGTGTGAAGGAAAAATGATGGAAAGAGAAAGGCAAACTAGTTTTGGATGTGCATGCCAAGGCCTTAATGTCATCTTAGTTGTGGGACAGCATCATATCCCTCTCACAAGGTGTACCTCAGAACCCTAGAGCACTGCCTCAGCATTGTTTTCTGTCCTTGCACCCATGGCTGTCCCTAGGTTGGGGGATTGGCTGGTCTCTTAAAATGCAGCTGTATGGTTGCCTCTTGTGGTGGGTCAGCCCTGGCTGGACACCACGTCCTCCTCAAAGCTGTCATTCTGCTTTTCAGCTGAACAGAGGAGAGAATTCTTGTGGGTTGAGATAAGTACGGGAAGAGGTCACTCACTGATTACCATCACAAGCAAAACAGATTTGACATGGAGGAGAAATCAATTAGATTTATTACCAATCAAATCAGAGTAGGGTAATAAAAAATAAAACTAAATGTTAAAGAATCACCTTCCACCCTATGTCTCTCTTTTTCCTGGCCAATTTCTCTACCTCATCCACCAAAATGCAGGGAGTTGGAGAAGACAGCAGTCAGTTTATCACACATTGTCTCTGCTGCTCTTTTCTCTGCAGGGGGATGGCTCCTTACACTCTTCACCTTCTCTGACCTGGATTTCTTCAGGGGCTGCAGGTGGATCTTTGCTTTGCTGTGGACTTTTGTGGGCTACAGGAGAACAGCCTCACCATGGTCTTCACCCCAGGCACCTGGAACATCTCTTCCTTATCCTTCTTCACTGACCTTAGTGTCTGCAAAGTTGCTTCTCTCACATATTCTCACTCCTCTTCCTGGCTCTCCTCTCCTACACAGTAACTTCTTCCCCTTCTATTACTCCAGAGGAGCTTCCTCCACTGCTGATGGGCTTGGCCTTGACTGGCAGTGGCTCCATTAGACATGGGGGAAGCTTCTAGAAGCTTGTCATAGAAGCCACCCCTGTAGACTGCCCCCGCCCTTCCCCCTTGAAAAGCTTGCCTTGCAAATGCAGTGCATTCATAAACCATCAGTGTCTCATTTTCTTACCCCAAACCAGCAGCACTGCATCTCTTATTGCTGGCTCAGGTCAAGGGATGGTTGTGTGTGGTTTTGGAGTCAAGTTTAAAAAACATGTAATCTGTGATTTCCTAGATACTTGTTTAACAGAACCATGATGTTCACTGGAGAGAGATGTGCCCAAGCTTCAGTTTCCGAAAGTGCACATACAATTGCATTTCTGTGCCCAAACAAATAGCGCTGAAGAACCCATGTTTACACTGAGGAAGTTGTCCAGCTGACATTTTTCAAAGCAATTATATTTTTGGATGTGCAAATATGCAGGGATGAGTAGGAAGACGGTCACCACATCGCGGAAAAAACTTAGGATCCTTGAAGACATCTCTAATAAAGCATTTGAACAGGAATGAGATGCCCTGGGGCAAACAGGAAGAAACAAAACTAGCTGGCTATCTCATGAGACATATATTCTTGCCCCTTCCACAAGCTTGGAGGTGGCTGTGATTCATGCAATGACAGCAAGGCTTGAAGAACCATACAGCCAGAGCCCCAGGACAGAGAAGCCTTCTAGTCTTAGACTTATCCATCAGACATCTCAAGCCACTGCAACATTCAGGCAGAAGCAATGCTGTGAATGTCACATCCATGCTGGTGGCAGGTGTCATCTGTTTCGTAAGGACTTCACGGCTGTTTGGCCAACATATATGCGTGGTTTGTGGGTCTCTCCGTATGACCAGGGTGACCACTGACAGGTGGTTGTACCTCATGTGACTGGCTACAAGTCACATGAGTGCCAGTGACACATTTCAGGTATCTGTCAACACCAGTTTTGTCCATTGGAGCAGAGGACTACAAGGGAACCTTTTTCTAGTCACCAGCAGGGCACAAGGAGAAGACCTGGCCTTGGCTTTTCTGTGTGCTACAGAGGAGCAATGGGTCCCTTTCCACCCTCTCTACAGCCAGGTTGAACCTCAGCTCTCCAACCAGAAGAGGTTTGCAAGTTACTTGGCCATGCCACACACAGACCATGGCCCTCCCAGTGAAGCTGTAGTCATATGCCTAGTGAAGATGCAGGGGAATGTGGATCTTCCTTTCATTTTCATGCTCTGCTGGAAAGGTGAATGCTGCTGTAGCCAGTGCTGTCATACCAAGTCCCTGAACTGCTGTAGGACAAGGGATATGACAGTGATTAATGATGCAGGGAGGCATAGCTGCTGCTTTTCCTTCCTGTGCTGGACATTAAACTCCCTCTCAGTGTGCCGTCATATCCTACAAGATCTTGGAGACAGCCCACCTCCAGAAACCTCCAAATGGAAAAAACCAAATCAGTGTTGAGCTGAGGGAGGAATCTGAACATCTCTATGCATCACATGATTCTCAAAGATAGTTAATGTTTACCACCTTTCTGGTTAATTAACAGGAACCAAGTAATTCTGCTTTATTACCATGCAATTTCCTCTCATGGCCACTCCAGAATGACTTGTGAGACATTTCTGAGAAGTGTGATAGTCATTAACAACCTTGGGGCACCCTGCCACCGGAGACAAATGCGGTGGACACCTGTACCTGGGTGCAGGTGCCCTGCTGCAATGACAGACATCGATTTCTTCTGACTACCCTGTGTTTGGGGTCTGTAGGTGGTGTTGGAGCAGTGGGGATTTCTGCAGGGAGGCACCTGGAGAGTCCACATGGGCTGGAGGTCTTCTTCTTGGCCATCTGCTTTCTGATAAAGCTGGCTTTTCCCACCAGTGTTGCAGCACTGCACCAGGCTAGCACCACTGTACAGGGATAGATGAGGCATCCTCTCCTCCAGATAGAGTTCCCTCTGACTGTGGTCTGGGGGCAATTCTTGTCTCAATCAGAAGTTTTTTAAAATTTGGACATTTTCTTCAGATTTTACCCAAATTTGAGGTGTAAACTTGAACTCTGATGTGTTGCAGGACCCTTCCCTTGAAGTTGTGTTGCACAATGATATCTATGCCAGACAAGCACTTTCAGTCCTAAGTTTGCTCTTTAGCATCATATTAATGTATTTTCCTTCTAAAGCAATTACAGCCCTAGCTTTTCTTCCCAGCAGCTACAAAGCACAGAAACTTAGCAATACAAAAAACAATTAAAATGGAGAAGTATGTTGTTTTTTGTCAAGAACTAAAAGAAAAGAGCCATCAAGCAGGACATAGGATATACAATGTAAAGAAAAGAAATTAAATTGTGTGTGTGTGTGTGTGTGTGTGTGTGTGTGTGTGGTGTGTGTGGTCCCAAATTCAGATTTCAATAGTTGTGACAGAGGCTACAATAACAGTGTCCAGACACAGAGCTGGTCCAGACAGGCCAATTAATGTTTCAGAGTCCTCTGAGCTCTTAACAAGATTAAGGTCTCCCTTGACTCATTTCTCCTTTCAGTATTGGAATAAAGGCCCAGATTTTGTCAACAGACTCTTACAGAAAGCATGCTGCCGTTGCAACAAACTGGTTTATTTTGGGGGAAGGATTGTGTGCAAAAAGAAAATGTTCCAGTGAGAAGCCTCGACTCACTCCCAAGTGCTGTTACTTGAAAGCTTTGCTCCTGATCTGCTGAAAATAAAGTCACAGGGAGACAGTAACCAGGTTTCTATAGCCTTGTGCCTCTCTGAGAGCCAGCTTGCACCAAGAGGTTTGAGACACTGATTTTAGGCTGCAATTCAGCAAAGTGCTGAAACTGGTCACTGCTAACACACTTCATTTGGCAGCTGGTGGCCAGGAGGGGGAGCGAACAGAAAACCAGAGTTTGGCTACTGGGTTTTGGTCTGGGCCCAGCCTAGGCTTCCTTCTCTTAAGAGTGAGGCCCGTGATTGGCTGTCTGAGGGAAGTCAAAGGAAGTTTGTTAAGGCAAGTGAAATGGAGAGGACAAGACTGTGAGGGAACTCTGGGCTAGGCTGTTACTGACAGCGGCTATACCTGGGACTTATTTCTAGCCTTTGCGTTTGGACCACACCCCTACTCAATGTCAGTTGACACCAATCACTATTGTTTCTTGACTCCAAACAAAGATGGTGTTTCCAAGAGGACCTCTGTCTTAATTTACATTTACTGGGCACTGGCCTTTTGGGTGTTTTTGCTCAGAGCAGAAGAAAAGGCTTCTGAACTGCATGTACCTTGCCTTTTTTTGTGTGTGTATCTCTTTTATTGTAACTGGTTCACATTGCTTTTGTCTCCCATTTCATGGTTTGACACTGGCCAAATGCCAGGCACCCAAAAGAGTCATTCATTCACCCTTGCTTGCTAGAGTTGGGTAGAGGGGAGGGAAAAAGACTAACAAAGGGCTCATGAATTGAGATAAGGATTCGGAGGAAAAAACACTCTACGGGCAAAACAGGTTCAAATTTAAAGGTATAAAGTAAATTTGTTATTTACTTTAGAGTCATAGGAGGACAACAAGACGTGAAAATAAGCCTTTAAAATACCTTTTGTCCTCCCAGCCCCTCTTTCCTTCCCACTGGCAGTGCAGGAAGACAGGGCATGGGGGTATGGTCAGTTTGTTACTCAAAATCTCTCCTCTCCTCAGGGAGAGGAGTCTTTTTTCTGCTATGCCATGGGGTCCCTCCCACAGGCAAACCATCTTCCCAAAACTATTGTGGCATGGGTCACTCATTCATGGGGTGCAGTCTTTCAAGGATGGGCTTTTCTAGTTTGGAAGCAAGACTCTCTCTATCTCTGGAAGTAGGGCCTCTCTCTCTGTTTAGGTCTCCCATTAGACCACAGCTTTCTCTGGCATCCCCCCGCTCCAGCGTGAGCACTTTTCCCACAGGCTTGTGAGTGCATCTCTGCAGCCCTGTGGGCTTCATGCATTACAGGATGACAGTTTGTTTTATCACAGTCCTCATCATGGGTTGCAGAGGAATCTCAGCTCCAACGCTTGAAGCACCTCCTCCCTCTCTTCCTTTCCCACTGACCTTGGTGTCGCCATGCTGTTTTCTTTCACATGTCCTCTCTTCCTCCTCTTCTCTGACTAGAAGAAAAACTGCTCTTTATTGGTACCATTGCCAACCAGTTTCACTAATTCAAAGATTCTTGCAGGATCCCATGGTGCTGAGAGGGAGAAAATACACCATCCAAAGGCCCACAGTGGGAAACCTACTCTGAAGAAGGTTCCTGTCAGGGACCTGCAGACCCATAAAGGGAGGAGCCAATGCTGGAGCAGGTTTGCTGGCAGGACTCCATGAGGGAGCCACTGGTGGAGCAGTTCACGAGGATCTGCAGCCCATGGGAAGGTCTGACACTGGAGAAGCTAATGGAGGACTTCTCCCGTGGGAGGGATGCCACTGTGCAGCAGGGGAAGGGCTCCTCTCCCTGAGGAGGAAGCAGTGGCAGAAACAGTAAGTGATGAACTGACCATTCCCAGTCTCCCTGCACCAATGTGGGGTAGGAGATAGAGATTCAGGAATAAAGTTAAGTCTGGGAAGGAGGCAGGGGTGTGGGCAAGCTGTTTTTAAGATTATATTTACTTCTGATTCTCCTACTCTGATTTTTATTAGTAATATATTCAGCTAATCTCCCTAAGTCAAATTTGTTTTGCCTGTGGCAGTAACTGATGAATAATCTCTTCCTGTCTTTTTCTTGACTGATGCAGCTTTCTCCCTGGTTCATTTGAGGAGGGGAGTAATGGAGTGGCTTTGGTGGGCACCTGGTGTCCAGCCAGGGTCAACTCACCACACTCTCTGAGTGGGATGCCTCTTTGAGCTTACCAGCTCTCACATGTGGGACTCTGGGAACTGTTGCCAAAATTTCCCATGGGACTGGGCTGATACCCCATCTTCCTGGAAGGTCAATTCTTTGCCCATTGAGAAATGCAAAGGCATCTGACATATTTCACTGAACTTGAGGGGTTTTTTTAAACAGGCATATATAACTTTGTACATACTTCTGTGTGTCTGTGTGTGTGCAGATGTGAGTACAGACTAAAGCAGGTGCAGATTGAATGTTGCCATCTCAATTTTACTGCTATGGTTACAGTATACCCTATTGAATAATTTTGTAAGTATTAAATTAGTAAATGACTAAGGGATATTATATCCTTTAGCTGTAAACTGTTCTAAGTTTTGGCACAGCCACATCTAGGCTTCATCAAGAGTTTAAAAAGAAAGGGAGTCTTCATTGAACCTTGTTATGCAATGGGACAGTCTCCCTCTTACCCTTTTTTGTCCCCAGCCTCTGTATAATTAATTCTAAAGTGATTCTAACACAATTTTCATTTGTGCTTCATCTAGGTAGTAAGTGCTAGAGTACACCCTGCTATTGAACTTTATTGTGCTTTTACAAATTTATATTAAACCTGCTTTTGCTGATCGTGATTTGTTAAATGACCTAAACCATTCACTCATGACAGTATAAATTTTGAGTTTCTAGTTCCCATTTCACTCAAAATGCACCTGCCCTTTGTCATCATGGCCTGTCTGTGCTGGCCCCTTAGGACTGAAGTAGAATAAAAAGAGCAGTGTTTGAGTTGCATGCAGTTTTTTCCCAAGAGAGCCAGGTCCAGGTCTGGAGAAGTTGAGGCTCCAGTTATTTATTGACACAGATAAAAATAAGTGGCCACTAAATACAGTGGCCATGGAGGGTTGCTATGAAGAATATTTTTGAGAAAACTCACCACTTTCCTGCAGTTCAAGCTGCGTTCGCATTTTGTCCTACAAAGTCTGCTTCTCCCCATTCAGGAGCAGATTTGGTTTTTCCCGATTTCTTCTTCCTTATTTTTTTCTTAAGTATTTGTTGCAATTAATAGATTTGCTCATGATAAGAAATGGCTGCCTCTCCAAATTGTATACCAAGGTGGAAATTTGAACAGTGATAAAAGGTCAGGATTTTGAAATAAGAAATGTCCAGCTAATCCTTCTTTATCTTCCTGGCAGATGGCCAGAAAACCTCTCCTATTTTCAGCAATAAAACATGATGTTTTATTTGTCTGGATTTGATTTGGATTGGCTTATCCCTCTTTATCAGCTGGCATGGATCTGGTAGCTTGAGAAGAACAGGATTGTTTCCAGAAACTAGGAATCCTTTCCAGAAAACCAAAGGAAAAGGCATATTTTTATATTTGATATGTTAATATAACCTGTTTAGCTGCTGTATACTCTGTTAGCACTAAGTAAAGTGGGCAAAGATTGGCAAAAATAGTAGAAATATACATTGGAACTCCCTTTCTTATGCGTATCTCTACTGGGGAAGATCTCTACTGAGTAGGACCTAACCTGATGTGACTTCCATCATGTGAAACTGCATTAGATGCCTGGTATATATTTCCAACAATCCTGAATAAGTGGATATTTTGGGGTGTTTTGTGCTGGACTTATATTCCAATGTACCTGAGGCTTTGGTTGTGCAAGAATCAAATCCAGGAGCAGTTTGATTCCTTTCTCATTTTATAGCAAAGCTTAGTTGCTGGAGTACACACAAGAGACTTTAGATGCCTTACATCTCCTTTGTACCCAAGCTGCCAAATATTACATGCAAATATTAGTTTACTTACTGGTCTGACCCTTGAAAAGGCAGCCTCTTGCTGTCAGCAGTACTGCCTTACTTGTATGAGTTGGTGGTGTTTTAAATTCTTGCAGTCTGGGCAGGGGGTCTTAGTAGTTTGGATTTTGTGCTCAAGACGTAATGTTGACTATGGGTCTTTGTAAATAGAGGTGACTCAGTCTTTGTTTTACAGCCCTTAACCAATATCAGACTGACTTCAAAATTAGAAAACATTATGTTGCTAATTCCTTTTGGAGTAGGTAGAATAAATGAACTTGCCACCATGACAAGTAACAAGCGCAGCACTTTTCAGAACTCTGCAGCACAGAGGCTGTGCTATTTTACCTGAGTGTGCTGTCTTCAGTACCTACACTCATGGGCGGAGAGGAGCTTCAGAATGTCCTTGAATGTTGATGCATTTTGACAGGCTGCTCTTCTGCAATTAAACCACAGCATTTACAAACCACAGCAGTTACAAACTTACAAAGAGTCACTCCTTTGAAATGCATTTTCTTGATTCCTTCTAAACCTTATTTTCTCCCCAGAAGGGATATGATTGCAGCAGTTTATTGCTGAAGCAAGCTACTGAGGCAGAGTCAGGAAGCTTCTTTAGGTTTCCACTGTGCTTGCTAAAGACAGAGGATCCTTGCAGGTCTATGGCACTGCCAGTAAGGGGTTTTTTTTGTGAACATTACGCCTGAATCCATACAAATGCTTGGCCTGCTTTTGGGTGGGGGAGAGATTACTGGTGAAAAGAGAAGAAAGCTGGGCAAAGTATCTTGTACCAAATCTTCCCAAGCGTTGAGGAACTTCAGAATTTGCTCCTAAATTCAGATGCTACTTTTCACCCTGCAATTCTGTTTATCTGATCTTGTAGCCCCAGAGATTGCATGGCTTGAGCTGAGTGCTCAGGGTTTGGGGTTTGTTTCAGGATCAGAGTAGCTGCCTGTGAGTGGGACCTACAGTGTGCTGAGGGCTGACCTGCACTGGGGAAGCTTGCTCAGCTGTCACCATGAGCAATAAACCTGGTTGCCTCTGCCAGAATCAAGAACACTGCTTCAGGGTCCCCCTGCTGTGGGATCAGCATTGCAGTACAGTGTTGCTCCCTCCACCTGATCCCAACTTTTGTCTGCTTACTGTGCATTAGCAGGTCTCTGCCTGATTCTGAGGCAGCACCAGGGCACAGTGCAGCACAGCACACTAGCACCACAAGGTGCTCCCGGGGGTATGGGTTGTCCCATCAGTGCCCTCCACCTCCTGCAATGTGTGCAGGCGCCAAACCTCCCTTAGCTGTGGGGATGCTTGAAGGGCAGCCTTCTTTTTCATGGGGATGTAGAACAGCACAGCAATATGGAGGGACAGAGAGACAAGGATGAAAGAGTTTTGTCTGTTTCCTTTGGACAGCCAATTTTAGGTAAGGTCACCTCTCTAGCATGCCATAGCACCGTATTTCCTGAGTTGTCTCTCTTAAGAAGAGCCAGAGGTTATTTTTGAAAATGTGCATCATCCCCCTTCCCCAAATTTTTGAGCCCTATTCACATCCTTTGAACCTTAAGTATGAGAAAAATTTGCAGCCAAAGCATCCAGAAGGACTTGGTTCATATGAGATATTTCCACTCTAGGCATTGTTCTAATCACTCTGTTGAAAGCCCATCATTGTGCTTTGAAGCAGGGCTGGAAAAATATCCATTAATGACATTCTCGTCTAACTGATGGTTGTTTTACTATTTTGTAGCATTACTTGTTTTTATTGTAGGTGGTTATTAAGTCCCAAGAGCTGGGATTCTGCTTCACTTTCATCCTAAGCAGCAAGACCAGTGTCTGGCTAATGGCCTGAGAATGAGGGGTCAAGGGTCTCTGCTCTCCCAGAGCCCAAGGAGGTGCTCAGCTGGGTGCCTCCCCACTCTAGTTAAGATGCCTGATCCTAAGGTACAAGCCAGCAGGTCATTCTGACCCAGAAACTTTCTTGTTCACTGGATAATGAGCACTCCCTGTGGAACAAAAAGGATGCTAAAAGCCAGTGTAGCTTTTCAGCTTAAAATTGCTGTCAAATTCACACTAGATGAACAAAAGAGTAGTCTGGGACAAAGTTAATAGAACACAGTTAGTGACACAGACATCCTCCTTCATCCCTCTCCCTTTCTATACTCGAATACACAAATCCACAAACCCTACCAGAGCAGGTGCAGTTGCCACAGGCAATGCTTTGCTAATGATTTCTTTTGAGGTGACAATGTCACCCTTGCTCCTTTGAGGGGCAAAGGAGCCTCTTGGGCACTGGCTGGGAGCATGCAGGATGGCTCCCCAGCCTCTACCCGCTCTCCACTCTGCTAACCCAAGAGTTTTGCTAGCCTATACCTTGGTTCTTAGGAACTTGCTGTATTTGTAGGCCAAGTTTGCTCATCCAAGAAGTAGCAGATTACTATGGCAATGCCTCAGATCTGAAAAAGGTGTCCTGGTAGAAAATCTTTTTGCCATCTGGACTTTGCAAAATCTGAGGCGTCTGGCTTTGTTCATACACCATTTTTATACTAGCTCAGCTTTATTCTCAGTGCTGTGGCACTCCACCTTTGTCAACGAATGAAATCAGAAGGAGAGCTTGTGTAAATCCTCAGAAACAGGGTGCAGCACACACCCATCCACTAGGTAGTCTGTGTATTCCCAAGAGCTTTCCTGAATTTGGCAATCTGCAAACTACTGAGTATTTTCCATATAAGTCATTCATATCAGCAGAGTTAAGAGATAGTCAAAGGGTGTGATTTTATCAGATGACTCAGAAGTTGGAGCGCTTATTCCTCTGAAGCACCTTTACTTCATCCTGACTCAGCAAAACAGGTCCAGTTCAACATTTTTTTTTCTTATTTAGCGACCTTCTGAGGAATGTTTTCTTTAATGTGGACTCCATTCTGCCCATCCTGATGGTAATGCTCAGGAAAACTCCTGTTGCAGGCAAGGCACTTTGTCCAGGTGTTGACATCAAAAATGGAGTCCCAGTTTGACAACAAGACCTGACACAGGGTTTTTGTGGAGCATGGAACCTCGTTGGCTCAGCTGCACATTCCCTGTGCATAGGTGTACCTGCACGCCTGTCTGTCCGCACACATGGGTTTTCCAGTGTGTGGTGGTGTATGCCACAAATATCATTGTACCAGCACTGTAGGAAAACCCCCGAGCTGGGACAGTGGAGAGAACAAGGTTTTTGTCACTGGTCACAGCTGGCTTTCATTTACCAGCAGAAAGAATTTCTAATCTGCAGTGAAACATTTCATTTTCCTTTAAAAACTCCTTGATAATAATTTGTTCATTATTTTCTTCTTCCCCTGTTAGGTTAATAATAAATAATTCAGATTCTTTTTACATTTTGCCCCACCTGACATGGAAGTCAGGTGAAATAAAATGTGATGAGTACCAGAGAATTCTGCATCAATAACAGGAAAGCACAGACCTGAAGGGAAGTAAGGTTGATTTCTTCCCCTTACTCTCATTTTGGTTGCTTTAACAACACTGAAATCTTTTGTGACTGACAGTCTGAGAAGTCAGCTCAGGTATTAAAGAAGCCCTTTTCTGAGGGTTTTAGGGTAAAGTGTTTGTCGTGCTGGCACACATGTCCACCAGGGCATCCTTCAGTCACTCTGATTCAGGGGACAGGGCTCAGACTGGGGAGCAGCCTGCTCCATCTGCTGGGAGCTGGCTGCAGCTGGGGTTTGGCAGACAAAGCCCTGAGTCTGTTGGATGGACATTTTTCCCTAGAGTCCTTGGAACAACAAGAGGGACATCCCCAGACAGCCTCTGGGGCTTTGATATTAGTGTTTCTGGGTCATGTGTTTTCATTTGCACCACAGCGAGATGTACTCCCAATAAACCCCACCAGGTTCTTTGGATAACCCCCAACAGGCCTGGGACATGGGGCTGTGATGTCTTCAGGTCTTCCTGCCAAGTTTCAGGCTTAGGAAAACTGGACCTCCTCAGCTGAGGATCTGTCCACCTCCTCATCTGATCGTGCCTACGCGCGTGTGTATGTGTGTGCATACGCATATGTTTGTGTGGGTGCATATGTGTAATCAACTTTATATGAGGGGAAATGTAAAACTAAGTATGGCACTGGCTGGAGAGAGGCCATAAAGGGCTTTTTGGGTTTATCTTCTTTAGCACTGCATCAGAGCAAGGTGGTTTCCTCACCTGAAAATCCAATTTTATTGTGAAACAGAAGGAAAATGGCATTTGCAAACTGAATCCAGTACAAGTCAAATGGAAAGCTGGTTTCATTTGCAACCAGTGCAGAGCTCAAGTTAGGCAGGCTTGCTCTTTGATTAAGGCTCTTGAATGTGCGATCATAATCTCTGGCAAGCAGAGTATAAAAATGAGAAAGGCTCCTTAAACGAAAAAATCACATGGTGTGAGCGGAAAAGAGCTCAAGGATGGAAAGTTACTAACTCTGACATCAGAAGATGGAGGTTATCAGTTAATATTTTTGGTTTTACTTAGGCCTTTGATGTGTTCTTCAGTAGGAAACAGGTATTTTCATGCTGTCATGCACTGAGGGTATTAAATAGGAATACTAAATGCAAACAGGGAACAGGCATATTATTTTTACTAGAAAACTGTGTGTAGCTTCTTCAACCCCAGGAGTTCTGAAAAATGGGGAGGTTTCAAAGGGAGCCATAGGAGTCTGCAGTAATCCTTTACCTGAGACAGGAGCACAGAAAGGGCCATGCTGAGGCAGATCAGAGGTCCAGCTACCTCGAGGTCTTTTTGTTG
This sequence comes from Ammospiza nelsoni, assembly GCF_027579445.1. Classification (NCBI taxonomy): domain Eukaryota; kingdom Metazoa; phylum Chordata; class Aves; order Passeriformes; family Passerellidae; genus Ammospiza; species Ammospiza nelsoni. The sequence goes on from NC_080669.1 coordinate 17,631,963, forward strand.
CCAGTGGTGCCCAGGTGTGGTTGCAGACAGGGCACATGCAGTGATGCCTCAGCAGGTCAGAGCAGGACTGCGCTGGTGCTAGAGCCAGGTGTGCCTTTGCAATTACACATATTTCTTTGGGTTTTTGCAGAACCTTGGGGCTGCTGTTGCAATGAAGAGGCAGCTGTGGAAATAAATTTTTCATTACTAGCTTAGCCATTGATGCTTCAGCTGTTGCCCAGGAGAAGGCTAGATTCCTGGTACTCCCTAGCCACCTGCAGTATGAATCACACCCAGGGATCTGTCCCTGCCACTGAGGTGCAGAGGCAGATGAAAAATCAGTCTAAGTTAAGTCCTCCAAGTACAGCATGAGATGAGTTTGCTGCAGCAGCCATGCACCTGTCCGGCTTTCCCCTTACCACACAGCGGCAACACCAAAGGTTTTAGGTGAAAGCTAATTTATAGCTCCAAGCCCTGATAATCCAGCAGGCGTGGGTCTGCCTGGGTCTGCAGGAGGAAATCCTGCTGTTGACCTCCCAGCTGAAATTCACTTCATTCTGGAGATCTGAAAACCCTATAGCAGAGTGGTAAAATCCATGACAAACAAATACCTGCAAGAAAACAAGAAATTAACTACAACAGAGAAGGAATTCATCTGACTGATGGATAAGCTGAGCCCCTCTGACTTTGGTTGCAAAAGTGAAGGCTCTAATCCTTGTGCTGTTGGAGGTGGCTGCACACCACTCTCCTCCCATTGGTTCTCCCACTGCCTGGGTTGGGGCAAAATAAGTCAACCCAAATGTGCAGCTCAGACTGCAGCTTTTTTTTAGGAAACATAAAGCTGCTCTGCTGCTTAGAGAGGAGTCCTGTCTTCTGTAGGAGCTTTTGTGCAAGAGGTTTGAAAGGTGAGTGCCCCCTCACTTGGAGTGGCATCTCAGCAGCTGATGACACCTGAGGCCAATTTCTTTCTCATTTTTTAAATTATGCTTAATGTTTTTGTACCTGCCAAAAGCAGATTATGCCAATAAAGGACAACTCCTTTCATTGCCTTTGGGCCAGATGCTGAGTCTTAATGGCCTTATGCATCAGGGAAGGAGAAAAGGGCCAGGACTGGTCCTTGCAGATGATCCTATCTACTTGTGTCAGTGGATCAGTGGTCCGCCAGGAATGAGTGCCAGAGTGGTGCTGGAGTTCCCTGTAGTGCTGGGCCTGTTGGTGGGGTCTGACTGGAAGTACCCAGCACCTTTGCTTTTGGTAGAAATTAAATATCCTTCATGGCATTTTATGTTTAAGGGGGCAGGGCTAGCCCTGTTGAATGAGAAGGAGGGGTGCAGGTGCCACCCATGATGAAAATTGGCAATCAAAAAAACCTTTTTCATGATAGAGCCAGAAAACCTGTGCAGTGTACAAAACTGGACATTGGGTAAGCAAGGCACACAGCTGAAAGAATAGGTGAAAATCACTGTTTGGGATGCTTTTCATTATCATTCCCTTTTATTCAGTAAGAACTCCCAAGTTAAAGTCAAGGTGAGAACATATATCATCTCCCTTCTCTGATCCATGTTCACCTGTATTTATATTATTTGTATAGTATTTGTCACAAAAACAATTAAGGAAGGCAAATCCCTTCCACTTCTCTTTTACAAACCCCACTTCATGCTAAGCTAATGGTGCAAGAGATGGCTGCCATCACCCATGGTTACACCATCCCAATGTTTTCATGTAGTTGTCTAAATATGTCTGCCCAATGCAGCAACAGGTCTTTATCCTTCAACGACATATTCCTTGTAAAGCTTCTTATCCTACTTGTACAGTCATGAGGTAACAAAACAGTGCCTTGTATAAGTAAAACCAAGAGACTCTCTGAGAATCTCTATTATTTTACAGCTGATAGGGTTTTGGACATGTGTTTCTGCTCTGCATGCTTCTGATCAAACCATTTTTTCTGGAAGAGTTGTTTATAGAATTGTAAGTCCCAGAAAGAAGTTTTCAGGAAAATGGTCAGCTGAGACCACATCCACCTGCATTGTGTAAGTTAAATCCTTGGGTTAAATCCTTGTTGCTGGAGTTAAACAACACTATGTAGTTGATCTGGATGATAGGGAGTGATTGCTGGCTGGCATCTCAGAAGAATGTGGGTTGCACCCTGAGAGGAGCGTTGGGAGAGAGTCCTGCCTTCCCAGAAGCCCCTCACTACTCCAACAGGAAGCAAGTGGCTGGACAGTCTGGAGACAATGCTCTAAATGTTTTAAAAGAAACAAGGCTGCTGATTTCTCAAGTGGATGGTCTTGATTGTGCAGCATCTCTCCAAATGGAGGAAGTGTTTTTAGGTAGACTTCACCAGTGCCCAAGGGTCACAATCAGCCCAAACATCTGGCTTAAAGTGGGGCCCCAGACAGTCCAGGACGTGAATTTACCTTCTGTTTTCAAACCACTTCCTTTGAAAGATAAGTGGCTCAAAAAAATGCAGTTTCATTGGATAAAGACTTTGTAAATGAGGCACAGAGTTAATTTTTTAATTGTATCACCTGTCCTAGTAAATACTTATAGTGGTAGCTGCCTGTGAGACTCAAAGTGGAAGACCAGGCAGCAACTTTTGGCACTGGTTAATTCTGTATTTGCATCAGTCTTAATTTTGAGGTGCAGGCTTCATTTTGTGCTAGTTGTTAAATGGTAAGAGCAACCAATGAGATTTCAGCCAAGGGGGGAAAAGAACCCACAGCTGTGAGACACTGACAGGTTGTCATGACCTGACAAAATTAATCTTCGAACAATGCAAGAGTTGGCTCAGTCAATCCCAGAACCATTTGTAATTACCACTGAAAATTTGATGAAGGCAGAAAATGTAACAGAAGACTCAAAATGTGCATCATGACACCTGCACAGCAGATTGTACTATAAAAACCTGATTTCCCCTGAAGGGAGGTAAAAGGTGATGCTGACATGCAGGAGCAGGACACCTGGCACATCTCTTGGCACTTCTGAGGCTTTTTATACCTTCTCCTGTGAGGCTTTCCAGAGCATGGTTTAAATGAGATTACTAGAAGGTGGGTACAGATTTTGCTGGACAAATGCATCTGGTGACAATCACTTCTGGGCACACAGATGAGGCACTTCAGGCAAACTCCAAAAGTTCTTGATTTATTATGATTATTTTTTTTCTCAGTCTGGTCCCAATTACTGTTTTTATTGTTGACCTGAATGCTGGACTGTGGCATGTGCTTCTGACATCCACAGATAATGATTAACTCAGGAGATGCACTGCCCTGAAGCACTGGAATAATGATAATGATCTTGGCAAACTGGAAAAGTGGTTTGGTTAATAAAAGGAATTATTCTGAAAAAGGACAGGCGCAAACACTTGTTTGTGCAAACAACTTGTTTGCATCCCTGCAGTATGTCTGGGAAACTTCTTCCCCTTCTGATAGCTGGCAAGCTGCTTTTGGACGCAGAATAGAAAAGGAGAAATATAAATGCCTATATCATCCGCACAAGGCATGAAAGATGTTATCGAATACTGCTCATGCATGCTGATCAGAGATGTCTGGGAGGTGGCTGAGGCAGGGGGTGCTACATGAGGGTGCCTGTTGGGAGTCCTCATCCATGAAAAGGGTAAACACAAGAACACCTTTGGATGTTGAGTCATTGGGTGCTGGGTGGCCCTGAGGCCATCTGTCCCTGGAGAGATGGCCTTGGAGATGCTTGGACTTGGACGCATGCACTGTGGAGGGTAAGAACAGATTATTCTCTTCTCCCTGTCTCCTTACCTCTCCCTCATCCTTCCTTGCACCTTGTTTTGTACAAATAAAATTAGGACAAACAGGAACCAAAACACCCTGGGGGACCATGAGCAGCTGTGATAAAGGATGTAACAAATACAGATTGTTTTAGAAGGTGTGGGTTTTCTGCCACCTTCCTTTCCACAGAGACCAATGCACTGGAGGGGAACATGGGATCAGGGATACCCCCATGTACAGTACTTCCCACTGTATTCTGCAAGGGCTTGAGGCTTTAAATAACCAGCTTCTGGGTGCTGCAGAAAAAACAAAAACCAAAACAAAATCAGTAGAAAGTGGAAAAGTGTGTTTTCAGACACCTTTAAGAACAGGATCTATGTCCAAACCAGGCCTGGTGGGCTATGGGCATGGCAGCCATGGAGACACACCAGCATTGTGATGATGGGAGGGATGGAGTTGCAGGCTGGGATTCAGCCTCTACCTGGAGCTGGAAAAGGCTTTTTCCCCAGTGCAAGTCTCCTTGTGCAACTCATACTTGGATGTGGGGTTGTCTATGCCTGCCCAGGAAAGGCAGCTCGTGTCCAAGGTGTGCAAGGCAATTGATGGGGGATGAGTGGTTTGTTTGGGAGCACACCATGAGCCCACAGCAGGACTGGCAGGAGCCCTGGCCTGGCTCACTGGATTGCATCACTGCTTTGAACAGAGGTTGCTGAAGCACTTGGTGGGGGGTACACAACTGCTTATACCATATGTATGAAGGCAAAAGGCTCTGGCTGGATATGGTTGCTGCATCTCCAAGGGAAAGAAAAACACAAACAGGTAAAGGTAGGGGAAAAAAGACAAAAAAGCTGTGTGAGATGTTACAGAGATGGGAGAAAGATACAGCTGTAGTTACACAGAGCACAGAGAAAGTGAAACTGTGTCTTGGGCAATCACTCTATGGCTGCCAGTTCAACTCTGGAATGGAGAGAGTAGGGGCAAAAAGGTTTCTGCAGAAAGTGGCAGGGCACAGGCAGCTGTTTCAGACTTGCAGGAGATTCACTATCCTATTGTGAGATTTAAGCTAGAGTTCAGGAATGTGGCCAGCTCATATGAGAATTTTATTTGGACATATCAATCATACTCCATCAAATCCTGGCTGAAACATCTGAGGGCTGGCAGGGATATAGTCATCTTCATCTGACCTTTTTTTTTTTTGCCAAACTGGAGCAGTATGTACTTGCTTTGCTCATATGGTAAGGGCAGTACTTCTTCTTAAAGATGCTTTGGAGGAAGACCAATGAAAATAGCCTGTTTTAGGACAAAGACAGCAGCTAAATGTTGGTTTTCATCAAGAACAGAGCAAAATTCCTTTAGAAAAGGACTCTCCAGGACTGTTTTACCAATGGTAGCAAAGATTTTCAGGTACCAAGGAGCAAGCATCATTTCAGGGAGAAGGTAAAAGAGCTTCTCATTATGGTGCAATGTAGACCTCTTCTACACTGGTGTGGGAGCTGCACATTACTCAGATGTAGGATCCAATGCCCCAACAAAAATCCCAGTGTGAGGACCCTCTCTTGGGAGGTTGCCAGGATGGTTTGAGTCAGAACCTATGTCTGCAGTCAAAATACAGGCTACTGGGACTCCAGATAGAGAGATTTGGGGTTGTGTAGCTATGGGAAGTATCACCAGGGCTAAAAGCCTGTTCTCAGCCTTTCTTCCACTGTTTCTGTCCTGGGCAAGGGTGTTGGAGGCGATGGTGACTGCTACCCACTGCCTCCTCCTAGAAGCAGGGATACACCAGGTCTGACCTGAATCCTTCCAGACAAGACTGAACACCATGAAACAACATGTCTGGCTTTCTTTGATTTTCTCTCTTTTTTTGTTCCTGTATTCTAACAGGAACTTTCAGCAGAGAATATGCCGTTGCAGTACTTCAATTCTGGTTGCGTCAGTCTTGTAAACTAATCTGGTAGGCAGTGCTGCTGATGCAGTGGCTAGAGCCTGAGGGAAACTGAAATCCTGCCATTTTCTAGAGAAATTTTCTGAGGACTAAGCAGCCCAGGGCCCTGAAGAGCTACAGCAGGCAAGGCTCTGCACACTCTTGCCGAGAGGTAATGGTAAGTCTGAAGGCCCAAACCCTGCTAAGACTCAGCTTTTTGCCCACTCAGTTATTTTTTTATTTCTCAGTGCTTCCAGTTATTTGCTGCTTTTATGGTCCTGATGATCTACTGTGTGATTGGAAAGTGTCTCTCCTGAGGTTTCTTGAATACTCCTCTGTCTGCGTTTGAGGCACCCTGTACATGTGGCACTTTTCTTCCTGCATCCTCAGACACCCCACCACATCTCTGAGAGCCCCCAGCAGCCACTGACTACAAGCTTTGCTTTGGAGACATGGGCTGGCAGCGGTACAGCCTAAGGGAGGAACTGAGAAGTCCCAGCTCCAGCACAGACTGTATCTCTCCATCTCCAGTGCATGGCTGGGCAGATTATCTGCTGCCTGTACTTTAGTTTCCCCATCTTCATAGATGATATCAATACCTGCAAGTCTTGCTATGGAAATTAATTACATGTGGCTGTGGTCTGAAAACTGGCCAAGCTCACACTCATCTCTGCAGAGGATCTGCCCTGTGACACTCAGAACACCAGCCTGGCATCACACCTAGTGACAGCCACACTTCATCTTGTCAAAGAAGAGTGGCAAACCAACCCAGCTGCAGCAATGCATGGGTGCAGGTAGAAACTGAGGATGGCAGCAGCATCCATCCCATCAACTCATCATATCTAGGCAGGGATGGCAGAGGAGCCTGAGCTTCTGGCGCCCTTATGTAAAAGCATGGTGTGCTGCCCTGGCAGCCAGCTCCGCCTTTGCGTGCAGGGGACAAAGGAGTTTCTGTAGCCCTGTTACAGTATAGCAGGATGCCCTACCAGATATAACATTCCTCTTGGAGGTCAAGCCTGGATTTTGACGTCACAGCTGCATAATTCAAGATATAGGGACCAGTGCGACCAGTGCAGCTTCCTGCCAGTCTGCCTTCTGCCAGAGGGACAACAGCTTTGTTGCCCTGGAGACTGACTTTCCCTCACAAGACCTTCCCCCCCACCCCTCCCCTGATGTTGTCTGCTCAGGGTCCCATTTGCCCTGCTCCTCACTGGGTGAAGGCACCCTGCTCCCTGCAGGACGTGTGGCACTCAATTTTGACCTTAAACCACCCTGCTGCAGGGCTAATTGCACCCGAGCACTGTGCAGCACTCAGCACCCAAGGCAGCTGAGACAACATGCTGGGCATTGCTTCTCCACGTGGCTGCTGTGTGGAGCAGTGCTGCACCTGAAAGACTGTGCCAGGCTGTAGGGCACTGGCTGCTGTGCATCTGGCTCACTGCTTTGTAGTCCTGAAGATGCCTCTCTGCCTGCCTAGACAGGGCACAACTAAATCTCCCACCAATAGGCTTTTGACATTTTTAAATTAGGGGAAGTAATTTTAACCATGGGCAGCTGATCTGCAGCTCATTCTCCATCCATGCCTAGGGAGATGTGGAGCTGGCACAAGAGGCCCAGCTACTTCCCCTCAAGTAACAGAAAGTGGCTCCCCTGTGCACATGTGTGTGTATGAGGGAGGTATAGAAATAACTCATCTCTTGGGGAATATTGGCAGTGAAGGTTTTCTGATAGCAGAGATTGTCTGGATTGAGTGATGTCACATTATTTCCCAATGGAACTTTGGTGTGATGGACAATGTGGAAGATCCAGCTGTGGTCCTCTTATCCTTTTACAGCTGGTTACCCTGGCTGTTACTTCCTGCGTTAGCCCACTGATTCCTCATAGAGTTCCTGATCCTTGACTTGATTTGAATTTCACTGAACTACAAGGGCTGTTGCCTAGTAATGATTGCTAGGGATATTTGCAGCTGCTTTTGATTAAAAAAAAAATCACTGGTGATAAGGACAAGACAGAGAGACAATGCACCCAACAATGTATCAAATGTGACAGAGCCCTGAGCCTTCTTGGGTCTGACAGGGAATCTGGCATCAGTGAAGGCAAGTTCTTTTGCAAGCCTACTTCAGGTGTTCTTTGCTTCAGTCTTTAATACTAAGATTGGTTGTCCTCAGGGTACTTGAGCTGAAAGGCAGGGATATGGAGTAGAATAAAGCCCCTACAATTCCCAGGGAAGTGGTTCCCACTGGTGTATCTCAGGGCTCAGTGTTGGTGTCAGTTCTGTTTAAAATCTTTACTGATGATTTGGATGAAGGGATTGACTGCACCTGGAGTCAGTTTGCAAATGACACCAAGCTGGGTGGGAGTGTTGATCTGCTGGAAGGGATTGCAGAGGGATCTGGACAGTCTGGAATGGTGGGCTGAGGCCAATTGTTCTAGTTTCAACAAGGATAAGTGCCAGATGCTGCACTTGGGTCACAAGAACATCACACGATGAAGGGAGGAGTGGCTGGAAAGCTACCCAGGAGAAAAGGACCATGAGATACAGGTCAACATCTGGCTAAACATGAGCCAGCAGGAAGCTCAGGTGGCCAAGAAGGACAATGGAATCCTAGCCTATATCAGCAATAGTTTTGGACTAGGGCTGTGAGACATCACTGTCCCCTTGTACTGGGCACTGGTGAGGCCCCACCTTGAATACTGTGCCCAGACTTGTACACCTGACATTGCACACCTAATGTAAGAAAGACATTGATGTGCTGGAGCATGTCCAGAAAGGGGCAATGGAGCTGGGGAGGGTTCTGGAGCATAAGTCTCATGAGGAGACTCATAAGGGAGCTGGTATGTTTATTCTGGAGAAAAGGAAACTACCTGAAAGGAGGTTGTAGCCAGGTGAGGGTCATTCTCTGATCCCAGATAACAAGTAACAGGACAAGTGGAAGCAAGTTGCACCAGGGAGGTTTAGATTAGATAGTAGTATTTTTTTTTTCACTGAAAGGGTTGCTAAGTATTGAAAATGGCTGCCCAGAAGTCACCATCCTTGGAGGCATTTAAAAGACATGTAAATATGGTACTTGGTTTAGTGGTGGTCTTGGTAGTGCAAAGTTAACAGCTGGACTCAATGTTATTAAAGCTATTTTCCAATCTTAACCATTCTATGATTCTGTGGTTCACTTTTGCTGCATAGCTTTTACCTCTATTGCCCTAAGGCTCAGTTACAGATCTTCTGGGAAATGTAAATGGATAGACAGTGCTCCCTTTTCTAACTCTTGGTCATTAAGTGCTTGATGGTTTTCAGAGTGTTGGTGTCTGTGTACCAAGTCATTTATGCCCAGCCAAACTTCATTCTATACTATTTTGCATCTTTTCATGAATAACTTGAAAGTCTCAAATACTCCCAGTAGCTTCTTGAAAGCAGAAACATAAGAAACCTTTTGGATTTAGCTCTCTGACTGTACAGTATGCTTATCATGCTGTATCATGCCGTGATTTACACTAACTCAACTCATCAAATCCAGTGCTTCCTTAAAGCCCCACAGATAACCCAGAAAACTCATATGCTTCTTGGTGCAGTGGGATATCAGTTCCACTTACATTCAATCCTTTGTTTTACCTACCATTAGTGACTCCTGCCTGAAGTGTCCTCAAAAGCGATATTTATACATGGCAGCCATTCATATCTGGTTTATGTAATCCTACCAGGGATGAAATCAGAAGAACCCCCTGCTTCTGGAACATTTAGGCTGCAAAATCACACTCTGGACAGGTGCTGTGCAGTGTGATCCTTGGTGGCACGAACAGGGTCTGCTTGCCCCCTGCCCCTGGCTAACTGTGTCTATCTTCCCTTATCTACCTGCCATTTCAGAGTGTTGCGACTCAAGATTTTGTGATACTCCTCCTCCTCCCATGTGGATACCAGCTGCCAGCACACACAGGAATGGCAGGAACATTATTTCACTGGTGCTGGCCAGAGAGAAGTCATACTACCAAAACTAAGACAAATTAAATTTCTTACAAGCTCTGTTGCTGCATCTCCCCAGTGCCATAGGCTCATCTTGGTTTTGCTCTCCTCTCATCTGCCTAGGACTCTGCCAGTGTTGCTTGTTCCCAAGCATGAAATCCAAAGAAAGTGGGGGTAGGAATAGCCAGGTCATCAGCCTGCCTTCACACTTCCCTCTCTCCCCAGGAGCACATTCTTTTTTAATTTTTTTTTTTCCTCAGGAAGCACTGACTTGTCATTTCTAATGTTAATTTCACATCATTTCCCTTTATTATGATTATCCTTCCTTCATGTAATTTATTCTCACAGGCGCTTATAGCACTTCCCTGCAATAAACATGATTAACTAATAAGTTGTTTATCCCTTACCCTACATTGTTAACCAAGCTATTTAATAAAATCATACCAGACATCTGGCCTAGCAATACTTGACTGGGCAGCCACCTCTTTTATCAACTTTCTACATTCAGCTGATGGCAGATATTCAGTGCCAGGCACTTAGCAGCCATCTCAGGAGTGTCTACAGGGCTGACCCAATTTTTCATATTTCCTATAATCTTGCACTGACTAAGGGCTGCAGCCCAGAAGAATGCTTAAACATGTTTTTAACTGCATAGGTGCAATTAAGTACCCTTAATGGTTGTACGACATGACTATGTACTTAAGTGCTTTCTAAACTGCAGCTTTCTTGAGGTTTCCATTCTTGTCATACCACAGAGCCTCCCATTTTGCCACCCCTTCTTTTCCTGCATGGAGAAACCTCCCCTCACCTTTGGGAATTCCCCAAATGCCCCATGCTAGGTGAGATGGGTCTGGAGTTGTGTCCAGGTTCTCCCAGGGCACAGCTGTAAGATGATCCCTGTTCAGCATGACCAGTAACCACTGCAGGCATTTCTGCCCCCATCCTACTTGCCAGGGATGGACTGTGGTCCTTCCTGGGCTCTTATGTCTGTTTCCTGATGTTACTGCCTAGCTCCACCCTCTCCCTGTCCGGGGCCAGGACAAGGTCCAACTCTGAGTCTTTGGTTTTTGCAGAGTGTTGTGAACCTACCTTTTCCTTGAAGAATTTTCTGCCTCCCCAGCTAAGCCAGGGACAGGCATGCAGCCTGGCTTTGGTGCTCTGTGTGGCTTGGAGGCTATCAGTTGATATTGCACCCTCCAGAAGCAGCTGAGAGCAGTAATTCCTTAATAACTCCTTTGGCACTGAACAATGTTTGGGACCTGCTTACGGTATCTCATGATGTATGTACACATGAGGTAGATGGGGTCTATGCATATTGCTGGACTCCTGTGTCCTGTGCACCAGCCTAGGACCCTGCTCATGACCTCACCTATGAAATTGTAGCTTCCTGGAGAGAGCTGCACAAGGACAGATGCAGAAATTAGTTGTGATTTCCCCACAACAGTGGATCAGATGTCAGGGAAAAGGGCAACCCTAGGCTGCTGCAGTGCAGTCAGAGAAGGCAACAGCATCTTATTCCCAGGTATTGCAAGCTGATGTGGATGTGCATCTGCTCTGTGCCTTTGGTGTCCGCCTGGAAAATGCAGACACCCCCCCCCCCCCCCAGCAGCTGCAAGCATAACCTGTATCTGTAAAACTAAAAGCATGGCCAAGGAGTGCAAAAGGAAAGGATGGCAAGGCAAGGCGAGGCAGCAGCAGATGAAGGAGTGCTCAGCTCTGTAGGGCTGCCACTGTGTATTGCAGAGGCTGCCAGCCCTGCCTGCACTGGCAATTGCAGAGCTTCATCACTCTTCACACTGTGCTTCCCTCCTAGCCAGTGAGGCCGTTGGTTTCACATCCAATGAATCCTGGTGACTTCTGAGTTAGCTGCAAAAAATCATGCCACTCCCAACTGAGAAGGAAGTACTACAGCCAGAATATTGAAAACAAAGTGGAATAAATGTACTGAGGAAGCAGCTAGGAGGAGATAGGAATGGAAGGCATGACTAAGAGGCAGCTAGGAAAGTCCTGGATTTGTTTGCGGGGTACAGGTGAGCTGGGATTGGTGACTGCTGTGATTGTTCTTTGCCACTTGGTTGCATAACGACAGACTGATTTCCTGAGGCTGCTGGGATACAGCATGACAAAATTGTCATCCAGGAGAGAAGAGCCTTCAGTCGAGATCCAGGATCAGTCCTCACTGTGCTCTTGGATTGCTATGTGATGCAGGCCAGCAGCACCACAGTGACAATCTGTCCCTGTCCATTAGCCTCCTTTTCTGGCCTTTGCCATGCATGCAGGCTCTGGGTCCAAACAGAACTGGTGCCAGTCTGGACTCAATGACATTGTCATAGCTTCAAAGCTTCAGGAGACAGAGAAAGAATTAGAGTTTTCAGGACAATCTGTTCAGCAGATGTTGGTTGCAAATGAAAATTTGAAGGAGGAAGATTTACATTCAGCAAAGATACAAGACTGAAAAGATTAAGGTTAGTGCTGGTCTACTGAGCTAGCAATGAGGTGAGCAGATGACATCTGCATAAGGGCTATCATTAGTAAAGATGATAACGATGCTTAAATCTCATCTGTCATTTTAAAACTGCAGCACCTTGGGGGAGAAGGTGGGGCTCATCTGACCCATACATAAAATGGGAAGATTTGAAGTGAGTTTCTTGTGGTGGCACAGTCTGCCACTGGCTGGGAGAAACTCAAATGCCCTCTTCATCAGGCCATGCATGATACTTTTAACAGCACAAACAAGTATGTGGTCACGCTGGTCCATCTACAGGAGGGACATCTGGCATGAAGGACAAACCTACGCTGAAGGACCATGTCATTAGCTTGTGAAGAGCACCAGCTTTTGTAGTGCTCCAAGCTCAGCAGGGAGAGGCGGCAAGCCTGCAGAGCTTGACATTAGCAGGCAATAGCAACATGTCAGTCTAGAAAGCAAGGATAATGGAAGAGCAGCCCTGCTCCTGGAAGAGGAGCTCTCTGTAAATGGGATGGATATGTAAAGAAGTATTCTGCATCATGTGCATGAGTGGAAATAACCTTAGAGAAACAGACCAATAATGATACTGTATATTCCACCTGGCTTGCCTCTGGGGACTGCAATTCCTGTCTCTTGGTGCTGGTAATGTGTGGTCAGGGTGTGTTCTCCCAGAATACAATCTGCAGTGCGGTAAAAGCAGCAGGGATCCTTTCTGCAGTGAGGATCCAAACTGCTCTAAGACATTTCAGAGGTGCACAAACTGTTCCTACTCTGAGATGCAAAAGAGATCTCTGGTCAGACTGTTAAAGTGCAAGGGTGACTCCTCATGTTAACAAGTGCTAGCACACACTAACCCTGTCCAGTGCCCCCCCAAGATCTGAGTCAACACAAACATTTCCCAGTGTACTTCCAAGCAGCGAGACATAGGTGTCAGTAGACTCTTTTAAGAGTTTTAGCTTGTTTAATGGTTGCAACAAAGGGAACAGGGGCAGGGAAAGAGCCTGTTCTTACCACATGTCTCTTTAAATAAGGCAGTTCTCAGTGTTTCCAGAGCATGCACAAAATCTAAGCCCATGTGCACAGGCATCCCAGCTGTTCCCACTCAGGATTTTTACCCATATTTCAAGTACTTCAAATTTTTATATTTTCATAAGATACACATTGAATTTCAGGGCTTCATTAACACTATCAGTTACCTCATACCACCTTTTGAGTTGCAGGCTCAGGGGAAGGTTTCAAACATTGACCACATTTTGCACTTCCAAGTCTCCACTTATGCCTGTGTATCCAAACATTGTCAGGTTTACAACATTATCTCCAAAAACTTCACATTCTAAATGTTTTACCTGTTATGTAATATATGCTATTTGTTTAGAGGAGTTGTGTTTGAGTTAAAAAATTTTCTTCCTGTTACAGTGATTCTTTACCTCATTTGTCCAGGAATATGGGCATTTCCATACCTTTAAAAATTCCAGTACTGGTGCCAAATAAAACAAGTAGTATCTCCTTCAGTAGTGAGCGAAGCAGGTTTTAATCTGCCTCTTCAAGCCAGTGGTAAATTTGGCCTTTACAGGTCTGCCCTAGCAGAGCAAAGGATTTGAAAAATGAGGCGCTAACTGCTTTTTTATCTGCAAATCCAAATCTGGACTAATCCATTACAACCTCTTAAGTTTGCTGGCAATTGTTTTGTCTTTTTGTTTAAGTGGAGGTCTATTTTTGTAGTCTTTTCCATCAGATCCTAAAGATTAATAGCTTCATATAATTGTTGTGAGGGTTTACAAAAAGAATACAATGTTGCCTCTATATAGGTACTAAACAGGGTGCAACTTTATTTACAGTGTAAAGTGCATCACATGGAAGTTGTTTAAAACACACAACAAGCAGTGACATAAATGACAATACAGTACTGGGTAGGGTGGGGAAAATATTCCAGCAAGTATCAAAACATCATCAATAGCACTAATATGACAGCCTCTAGTTTCAGCTATTCTGTCCTAACACCATATCTCCTTAAAAAACGTGTTGACTGGGTTGATCCCAGGACTCCATGTACAAGTCACTAGTGTGAAGCTGGGGTGCTAAAAGCTATTCTCCAGCCCTAAACTGTCCAGCAATGTCCTGCCAGATCTAAGCACTTTCCTCACCACTGCTGTTCTGCTCTGGACACGACCAGGACAGAGTCAGAGGACACACCAGAGAAGCACACTGGAAAAGGGACAAAAAGACGAGAATGACATATAAATAAAGATCTACTTTTCTCACCTATCCACTTTTTCCCTTGAGAAGTCCTGTGTTGCTCAATGCAGCTTTCCTTCATTTGCTGTTAAGGCAGCAAGGAAGTCAAGGAACAAAGTGACTACAAATGGTGATGACTGTGTGCTGAAATGTGGACATTACTTACTGAACACCAACTTCAGTCAAAGCTGTAAACGTCGATGGCTGTGGAGCTGGGAGACAGAAGATTTTTGCTACATGCTAGCAGAGTTCATTAGAAAAAGAAGGTTGTGGGAGCTAAAACCACAACTCTTCAGCTGGTTGCAGCTCCCACTGGGAAGGAATCTACATTCACATTAATTTGATCCCCTAATGACTCCTATTCTTTACTATCTGTTTTTCTTTTAATGGGCTGAAAGCTCCTAATGGCTGACAACTTTGCTTGTTTCTTTCTTCTCCATTTCTGGTTTTAGGCTAACAGCCATCAGTTATGTGTCAGTATTTACTAGAGCCCTGTTACTGTGAGCTTGTTTTGGTGTCCTATCACTTTCCTGTATCAGGGTTCATGCATAAAAGGAAGGTACATCCATGAAGTGGGGTGGGGCAGTCGTGCAGACTCTTAATCTGGAGGGTAACTAAGCAGGAATAGGAAGCTACAGAAGGTAAAATTTATTTCTCTTTCTTTCCCAATGATAACTGCAAATTACACTTTTTTGTTATTATTGGGGAAAATGGAGCTTCTGATCAATGACTCTTGTTCTGACTCTAAGATCTTTTCTCATAGATCAGACTTTTTGCTAACTGATAACAGTTACCAAACATGTGACTTTGAAAGGTGCAATGCATGCGATTTCTGTCTTGTCCACCACTCTACTTAATCATAAATTTTAACATTTCAGTTCATCAGAGCATGACTTAATGGTGGAACTCATGTGTGTTTTCCTCAGACACAGTGGGATCACCAGTCTGAGAATAAGAAATCTGATTATATTTGCTCAGATGTATGCTCTCAGTATTTCTCAGTGAGCTGAGCATTTCTGCCGGTGTGTGTTTAAGAGAGGTCTTTTCCAATTTTTTGAGGATTCTGCATAACAAAACCACAACATTTTTGCAAGCAATAGCAAACTTTCACTCATAAACCTAGCTGGTGCCTTCTCTCTCCATCTCAGGGACAGTAAGATATTGGGACTCAATCCTAAGATATCAAAAACATTCACCTAGCAGATACCTATGAAGAGACGTACCTCATTTATATAGGAAAGGGATGGTGGTTACAGGCAGATTGTGAATCCCATGGCAAATGGAAGGTGCAAGTTTCAGAGATCCATCTGCTTCCTACTGCTGGATCCTGGATTATTCAGCTTAGAGCTACACCTGAACAGCCTGTAGGTCAGAAAGCTTCAAAGACTCTTGTTGGCTAGACTTAATCCATTCTTCTCTGAATGAGATGGTGTGCCCTCATCGCTTTTACTAAGAAATCTCATGTAAAGCTCATGCTGATGCCTCCCATTAAGTAACTCTCCAATGAAGTTAATGTCACATAAACTACACTACAGAATCTTCTTCTTATGCTCACCAGAAACTGTGGTTGCAATGCATATCTTATCACATGCAGTTATAATTTTTATCAACTGAAGTTCCAAGACAGGCCCAATGCAGACTTTAGAGGCTCATTCAGCCTTGTGTAACACACTTTACTGTTGAGTTGCTGGACAGTAGTATTCTTTGAAGCTCCTAAGCAGAGTTGCCATATTCTGTTTAATCACATCTGGCAGTATAGTACAGTTTAATTAGCTTAATTAATGTAAGAAATGGGAGGGACTTCACCTTAAACAAGCACTTCCGCAGTGGATTGTAGGAATTTTTACATTTGTATGTGTATGACACCTGTGTAGCAGCATATATTTGATAATTCTTTTATAAATGAAAAATACAGAGGATTTCTTTAAAAATTGAAAGATGTATCACAAAATAAAATACAAAACAAGGGAGCTGGGGAGGGGTGGGGGAAGGGAAACAATGGATTTGATTTACAATGCATTAGAATCCAAGCCTTGGTGCCTAGGCTGAAGAAAGATATCTAAATGCAGAATTGCTGCTCTGATGTTAAAAGGGATAGAATCCAGCCTTCCGCTTCCTGCATCAAAAACAAAGTAAAATCAGTGGTGTGCTGAACATATGAAATGATCAACACTGAGGCACAAGAGGATGGTGTCTGAAAGTATACCATGGATTAGAATGCCACAGCTCAAAGAGGTGGAGAGAGTGCCATGGGAAATAGAAATATCTGACATTTAATTTAAGTCATGGCTTATCACAGAGTAGTTTGGAACTAGTCTTATTCTGCATGCTGATAAAAACTTTGGGACCTTTTAGCTTCCCCTTATAAATCCACACCTTGTTAACTGCAGCAGGGAATCTCTGGTATCATGTTATTTGCCTGTATTTTTTTAGAATTCCTAGGTATCATATCCCATAAAGAGCCACAAGTAACTGAAGCCAAAACTTAACAAAATGTGAAACAGATCTCAGAGCTCATTTCTTTCTTCACCCATCCAGTTATGTTTGGGAAATGTCATCTCAAACACATGTCCTCCCTAGAAGGAACAAGCTGCTAGACCCCAATCCTCCAGGGCTAATGACCCACCTTCTGTACTCTGCTGCACAGAGCTGTGGATTTGGACAACAAAAGAAACCAAGGATAATCTGGTTTGGGAATAGCCCGAAACTTTTATCATGAGATAAGCTCCACTATTTTTGGCTATTATGCCTGCTGAATTTGGGCTTTTCTACTTCATGTCCTAAATGGATATACTACCTGACTTCAGATGCATACCTTTCTAAAGCTGAAAGGTACTACTTGTTGGCAATACATTTAAGTTGCTTTACAAAGGCATATATAATCACAGCTGACAATTGAACACTATTTGTTTTGGACAATGTGATTTGTCAGTCAAGCATCTCTTCTATAGTTTTAAGATAAACTGTCTATCAGAGGGATAGGAAGAAATGTCTGTCACTCTCTGCCCAGAAAGAAGAACAGAAAAGATTACAATGTCACAGGCTTCATCTGTTCCCTGCAGAAAAATAGTTATATTCATCTGGTTCTTATTTAGCTCTCTAGAATAATGACCACTGTGTTCAGCAAGAGGCTGTGTGAGTTGAGGTATACACATTTTTTGCTATCATGGCCCTAGAGCTGCCAGGAGATTTGAACTTGGACTTGCCTCAGGGGCACCTTGTTGTACTCTTTAAATGATTACATCACTCAATGCTGGGTGTAAGATGACTTACATAAGTCATAATAAACATTGCATAACCCCAGTTTTAAACATGGACCTAGCTGAGGTGTATACAGCTCAAAATGAACACTAGTAAAGAGTAAGCCACCAAAATTTCCCAAAGAACATTCTGTATTACATGTTAAAACTCCACCTCCATTTACATAATGAAAAAATCAGTCTAAACATTGTGGGTTTGCCTCTCTGATTACATGTAAAGATGGAATTTTCAGAGTTTGCTACAAGTTTGGCAATCATTTTGCAGAGTACCCTCTAAGGTCTTTACATATTGCCCATGAAACTTGAGGCATCTAAAGGTTACTGATTTACAGAATCTAGAGATGCTCAAAATGTTAAAATTATTTGCTCATTCCTCAGATTTAGAGTTCAGTAGGATGTGATTCAGTCTAGCCCTGGGACAGTGCTCACTGACACTTACCTAGAGCAGTCAGGTCCAGTCCAGGAAGAGGGACAGTAGCACCGGTTTGGTCGTATGCACCTCCCACCATTTAAGCAAGGCAAGTGGCAAACAGCTGCACACAAACACACACAAATTTGCATTAATGAGCACATCCACAACAAGCTGATTTGTTGAGGAATAGTAGCAGGACACTGAAAATCCATCCTGCCTTATTCTGTTAAGAATGGGAAATGCAGCCTGAGAAGCATACGTCTGCTAAGTGTGATTTGACTCCTTCTACTGCTTTTGCTGTCTGATGCATTGTATGAGCTGCCTGAAACAGCCAGTGGGTAATTTCACATTGCCTTAAAAATTCTGTTGTTCTTTGATTCCAATTAAGACAACAAAGGAATGCAAGCAGAAGTAGGAGCAAGAATTAGAAGAATCATGAAATGAACAGGAATAAACTGTGGATTTTTTTTTTAAAGGTATGTGACAGCTTAACACTAGCCAGGACAAACAGACACCAGACATGGGAAAAAAGTATAGAAAGAGACAGCAAAAGCAGAGGAAGCTGAAGGTGAGAAAGCCATGCACAGATCAATAGCAAGCAAGGAGGAAGACTTCACGAAATGACACCCGTATGGAGACAAGGAAAGGAATCAGAGAATGACAGTAAGATCCTGAAAGACGCTGATAGCCCTAAGAGGTGAGACTAGCTGCAACAGGGCATTAGAAAAAACACCCTTGTCTGCCTTACAGGTCACGCTGAGCCTGGCTGAATATGCTTTTTTGTGACAGTCTAACCCAAGGGTACCACGTAACCAAACACAAGTCAAAGTTTCAAGTCTTCCTATCAATTTTGAGATTGAAAGGTAAAGAACCACACAGTTTATAGAACCAATTTAGATATAAACTTAATGAGGTCCTTCAAACACAAACATTTATATTGCAGGAAATATGTGAATACTTTAAAGCATATAATGCCATAGTGTGGACAAAGTCTGGGTTATATTTTTGCAAGGAATATGCATTAGGGAGCACTAATTATTATGGAATGACAGGAAATAGAAATGAGTAGTCACAGGAATGCAAAAAACCTACTCCAGTTCCTCTGGGCCAAACAAGAACAAACAATGGCAGGAGGCTATTGTGATAGACCATCCATATACAATTAAGTGCACCAAGTGCATAATGTTGAAAATTACTTCTGATTTGGGAATGAAGCATATGACCAAAACATCTTTAGCTGTCACTGAAGTATTTCTCTATCACAGCAAAATGTCAATATCAGTAGCTGAAACAACAAATGATTAAAAAACTTCATAAGCAGTGTTTATGATGCAGATGCAGTTGTTCACTATAATTTTCCCTTTAGCTACTGAAAAGCAAGTCAAGCCTGTACAGATTTGAATGGCTGGCCAAAAAGCCAAGAAGCCATCTATCCTCCTCAAACACCTATTATAGCTGCAAAGCTTGTGAAATATGAGAGGAAATGATGCATTATGTGTTAGGTAAGAGTCCCTTCAAAATACAATAGTTCAGAGTGAAAATGTTCTCTCTGGTATTTCAATTTTCTGCAGAAGGATTTGGTTTGCAGTGTATTGCACAGCTTATCCCTCAGATTCACCATGCTTATCAGTTAAACAAATACTATGAACATTCATTACCAGAGGCATGAATTCCTTCCCAGCTCACCCCATCAGCTACTTCAAAGTCTTGCAGGAAGGCAAAGCGGGGCTTTCATGTTAAGCTCCTATTGTAAATCAGTTAAGGTACACCTGGACAATAAAAATACTGAAGAAACTGAAATACATGCTTAAAAATAGCTAATATTTGTAAGTGTTTAAGATTTAACAATGATTGAAAGATGTTTCAGTAATCAGTCAGTTGTTGAGTTTTATTGTCTTTTCACAGGGAATAGTCTTTCAAAATCTGGTGTTTGTTCAGTCTTCATATGAAATCCCATATTCTAAACTCAGATTCAAATATTTTCCATAAGTAGAGCCAACCTCATCACACATAAACGGACTGGTTAGGCCACAAACCTGGACACTAGAATCACTCCCCTCCTACCTCTCACTATTTTTGTGTGCTCCATGACCTTCACCTTCGGTTAGGTGCAAGTAAGAGATCCAGTAAAAAGAAGTGCACATTGAATTTGCTCAAAGAACTTAGATGATACCTAATGTAAGGTGCCTCTGTACAATGTATCTATTGAATTCAATCACCCTTAAATCGTTGTTTTGCTGTGCTCTCTGTCCTGATTCAGTACCCACGATATCAGTGGGCATCCACCAAACCAGACAGCTATGTGGTGAAAAACCTCTGTAATACCTGCAGCTTGTTTGTGAATTTAATGGTGACCTGCATTTCCTGAAGATGGAAATGAAAATCATGCACCTGGAATTGAGAAAAATAGTTTTATTCTTCTCCTTGGAAACCTTTTCTCCTTTGCACTGCTTTTTGCAGAGAGTACTTTTGTGAATACTGTCTGTCCTTTTTGAGAGCAAGCTTTTCTGTACTTTTAAAGACTCATCAGGGAGGGACTAGTCTGAAGGTAGTTTACAGCTGGGAACAGCAAATCCTCCAGGAACCTTATTGTAGGCCTGGGTTTTCCTGACAAGCTCAGGAGTTTTATGAGTCCCTAGAGAACTGTGCTAGTTATTGCTAGCAGTCTCAAAAAGTGAGAAAAAAGGCAGGTGAGAAGTTTTACCCATATGGCAGCGTGATCCAGTCCATCCGAGGGGGCAGTCACATTGGTAAGGGGCCACACAGCGACCTCCATTGAGACATGGCAGAATGCATATTGCTAAGGAGAAGAGAACCAGAAAAAATAATTATCTCCCATGAAAGCAAAGAATAGAGTGTGCAAGAGATGAGCTTATGTTTAACCAGAAACTCTACTGCCCCTTGAACTGTTTGCATGGAGAGCAGAGCTGAGCAGGACCTACCACCAGGCATGAGCAGCTTATACAACTGGCACGACAGACAGATATGACAAAGAGTAGGGGCAAAGAAATGGATAGGCTGGAGCAATTGCTGGAGTCCTTCAGGTGCTTGTAGGCTCTGTGTTCATGGGAAAGGAGCCAGGGCTGTTTGTATCTCACATGTAATATCCACAGACATTGGCCACTTCTGTGATGATGCTAACGACACCAGTTCATGCTTTAATCACAAAAAACTGGATTGTTTGTGAATTCTCTGGGCTTGCAGATGTAGCATCCAAAACAAGTTAATCTGTGCCTTGCCCATAGAAAAGCACTTTGTCTAGGCCAGTGAAAACATGCTGAGACAGGTGAAACTATATGCCCCTTGGGAAAGGCAGCTTGGATATAAGGCATTTTGGGTGAAAAAGGCTAGGGCTGGAAACTCTGGGGAAGAAACAAAGCACATACCAATCAGCTGATGACCTCTGGACAGAGCAGCAATTGAGCTACACTGCTCCTAGGAGCAGATCTGCAAAATTCCCAGGTGTTCATGCTTTAAGTATCTTCACAAAACTATCATCCCCACTATGCTAAGTGAACAAAGTACTTGAGTGTACCTGCTCTAAGAAGAGCAAAAGTTGAGCTGGGTCTCAAATTTGGACCCTCAAGAGGCATTTCCAGTAGAATTTTATACTGGGACGGTGGATGGGGGCTGCATAAGACTCAGGTAGGGGTTCCTCTTCTGCTGCACAGCAGAGATCAAGCTGAGCAGGTACAGTCAGCTTGGATAAAAAAATAATTGTGAACTTCCACGAACCTCACAGGACTAACTTGTATCACCAGAAAATACTTCTCTAAATCATTAAACTTGTAGTACCATGCAAGTTCTTTAGAATGGTCAGGAAGACCATTCTCTCTCTCTCAAGAAGATGAATCCT
The DNA here is from genome assembly GCF_027579445.1 of Ammospiza nelsoni. NCBI lineage: Eukaryota > Metazoa > Chordata > Aves > Passeriformes > Passerellidae > Ammospiza > Ammospiza nelsoni. The sequence goes on from NC_080669.1 coordinate 17,653,785, forward strand.
ATCTTTTTTGTGAAAGGTACTGTGAACTACAAGGTGACTAAATTCTCTCAGTGTGCTTTTTGTGGCTTGATACTGACAAGTCAGTGCTCAGTGCTAGTGCTCAAAAATTCCTTGGGCTTCCAGAACAGGCCCTCAACTTCAAAGACTAAAACTGTTTTTCTGTTCATTGCTGCACCTTGTTTGACAAGCAATGCAAAATTGGTGTTGTACTGACCAATTGTGGGAATTCTTTCCCTTTTTCTAACTATCTATATTAAAGTAAAACAAAACAAACCAAAACAAAAAAACCAAACCAAACCAAACCCCTAGTGCCTGTACCTTCATGAAGTGTGACCTGCCTGGTCAGTTGCCAGTCTGAATTGGATGATGACTGAAATGGCTGGGATCATAAATAAAATGTCTAGTTCTAGAGAATGCTTCAAGTGTCATTACTGATGAAACTAATAAATTCAATTGTGGGATACCAAACACAATTTTTCAGACACAGGGTGCAATCCTCTCCTGCTGACTGTGAGACTTACAGGACTCAGTTGCACAAATGGCTGTGGTGATACTGCCAGGCACAGGGACAGAAAAAGAGGAGCTGTGTGAATACACTACATAGCTGGAGTTTCCATAAATGCAAAAAGATAAAACTTGCTGAACCTCTTGTTTTCATTCTGTATCTACTACTAATTTCTGCCATGTGTAACTGATACTGTCACAGAGAAGACTTGAAAGCTGTAGAGATTCAGAGGACCATTTTAACACATGATACATCTTAAATACTTGAACCGTATTCTTTTCCAAGAAGTAGATGAGAATGTGCACAATTTTTGTAGGTTTCCATATATATTCAGAGTCAGAGGCAGTGACTCAGATTTGGGGACAGTGACACCACCCCTGCTGTAGATCTTGGACATGCTAAAACCTTACATCAGGGCCATACTTGTCGCAGACATTTTTTCATAAAATCCTCTCTTTTAGGATTTGTCCTTTCTGGGAAGCTGGGGCCCCAGAAGAAAAATGTAAACATTAATTATCTGCTGATGTGGAATGTAACAGGAGCATCTGTGATTGGTCTTCTGTGAGTGTTTGGATTTGCTGACCACTCATGGGAGAGTTTGTCCTTGCTTTCTGCTGGACACAAAACTTTGTTATGGATTCTTTCCTATTCTATTCTTAGCTTAGCAAGCCTCTGCAACTTTTCTCTCTATTCCTTTTATTATAGTTATAATGTATTATATATCATATATCAATAAATCCAGCCTTTTGATCATGAACTAAGATTCTCGTCCATGTCTCTCACCTTGAAGACCCTCTCAGGTCACTGTAATACATACTGAATACTAAATACTAAATAAAGGCACCTCCTTTTCTCTCCACATAGGCTATGCCTTACTATATGTACAGTAATAAGGCTCCTCATGCAGCAGCTATGCCAGGCTGAAAGGGTTAAATCTCCCAAATTCCTTGTGCTAAGACCACCATGAAGAGAAACGTGGATCAAACTGGCATCCCAATGTCACCCAGGGAATCTGATTTGAGAGTTAGATTTGGCTCTTTTCAGTGACAACAGTTCCAGTTCTCTAATAATTTGGAAATTCATGACAGGAAAAATCAGTCTAGAACTTGTGAGGGACAAGTACACAGGTCAGGAGGGACAGCCTGGAAAATGTGACACATTACATTATTTGAACATGAACTGATGAGGTTCATAACCACAGACTGATAAAAATGGAAGCCAAGAAACTAATGTAGCCACCAGCAGAACGCTCACGTCTCTTCTGTTCTAATCACTGTTCATTCCCCAAAACTATCAGGTATTGCTATTAGAAACAGACTTTGGAGAACTGAAACAAGGTGTTCTTCAACCACAGTGAAAGAGCACCGAGAAACAAAATCACATCAATTTAAAAAGTGCTTATTTTGCTTTGAAGATGTAAGGGAACAGTTATTTTTCTAGAAACAAGCCAAGTATATACCTTTCTGTTCCCTTACATTTGTCAAGCAGAATATATTAATGATTTTTATGGTTTTATCTGTTATGCCTCTTCTGGTTCACTGCAGTAAATTAATCTTCATCATTACCAACAAAACCCTTAGGATTACAGTTAGGGATGGCATACATACGCTCTTCGCAGAGACGGCCCATCCAGCCATCGGGACAGGAGCAGGCATTGGGTCGCTCACAGACGCCGCCGTTCTGGCACGGGAACCGGCAGACAGCTGGAAACACCGTGACTTCATTACAAACTCTGGACACTGAATTAGAAGCCTAGTAACTCAGCAGTAACTTGCACAGACCTTTGCAGAGTAAAGCTTAGAGCAGAACAAACAAATGCAGTGAAGTTCAGAAACATTGCCTAGTTTTGATTTCAAGGGCTACATCATCTTCTGGCTCTATGTGTTTGATTAGGTACTGTAAGCAAGAGTGTGGAATCATTAAGATAATCAAAAGACTGTCCACAGAAAGAATGAAAATGTAGACATATTTATAGTTGAATAATTTATTTGGATACTGTTTCAAGGCTGACACTATTCTTTATCTGATTTTCCCACTAACTTTTGTAATACAAAATTAAAATACCCATACAATACACCCTCCTCACCCCTTCACCCAGGCCTTCTACATTGACTCTGGAATAGAATCAAGCTTTCTTCTAATCTTGGTATGAAACACCAAGATAATGCCATCTGGCATACACTGTCTAAAGTAAGATTAACTGTGTGATAGAACAGGCAATTTTTACTGCACTATCATCCACCATAATGAGAAGTGACCAAAAAGGGTGCAGCAGTGGCACAGTAAGTATTCACCTCTGGAACTCAAAGTATGACTACAAACCTCGCCAAGCATTCACACTGACTGCGGCTCCTCGGCTTCCGTTCCTATTAATATGCACCTGATCATGAAAGTGAGGAATTTGGAGTGGAGTCTGTCATGCTGGGCCAATGTGCTGCCTGGGCTGGACAGACTTTGGACTTCTTTGTCACTTCGATGACACTGTACCATCTCTTGTCATACACATCCAGGGAAACCAGGTCTACTTTAGAAAACCAGGTGAAAGCTATGCACAAACATGTTATATTTAAAGATCATTGGAGAAAGCATGATCTTTCTCATGTTGGTGTACACACCATACGGAGAAAATAAAAAATTGCAGCTTCAAGACAATATGACAGAACAAATAAGTAATAAGATTGACAGTAATCTCAGGAAACTCAATCTGAACTCCTAATTGCATTTGAACTGCTATTGTTAGTTAGTTATTAGGTGAGCAAAATATGCATTTAAGCTTTGAGTGTTTGTTAGCATTCAATACAAACAGTGGACTGGCACACTGAAACACTGTTCAGACCTGAAATCCTCATTGGGAAGAATGCAAATCTTTCCCTCAGAGAGACAAACTTGAGTCACTCCTGTAGCTAAGCCATGCCAAAATGCAAGATACAGCTTGGAGTCTGTTGAAATGAGGCCAAGGCTCTGCCATGTTATTTTTCAGTCTCAAGAGCCTTCCCATCAAGTGTCAGCTGATAATGAGAATGGGAAGAGATCTCTGAAAGATTAATATAATTTACAATATTTTAACAGTGATTTTGAAAATTTTTGTTGTAAAAACTATTACTACATAGACAGCTTGTCTCTGGGTGTTGACTAAAGCAGAATAGTGTGCCAAACAGGTTTCTTTTCTGCAATGGAAGAACCATTTAAAGCTTTGTGTGATCTACACCACTTAAACAATATTCCATGAATGTATAATGGGATGTGAGGTACAATATTCATGTATAAATGATATCCTACATTAAATTCAAAGCCCACAAAATAAGGTCTCTGAAATATTCTTCCTCTCTGTTAATGTAGAAGATGCAGATATTTCATGAGTTACAAAAATTGCTCTGGATGGCAACTCCTTGCTAGTCAGTAATCAGATGTCAGGTAGAGATAGGCTTTTCCTGGGTTTCTGCCCAGGTTCTGGTTGTGAAACTGAATGAGAATGTATCATCCCTAGATGTGCACTTGTTATACACCAATTTAGGCAAGCAAAGACTACTTGTCTGTATCTGTGAGGATTACTCTTATCAATGGACAAGACTAGAAAAATGTTAAGCTGAGATCTCTTTTTTTTTTTTTTTTGTCTATTGTAAAAACCACAAATGCAGTCCTGATGTGCTGGGGAGAGAATAGAAAGTATCAATTGTGACTTTAATTTATGGTAGCAAATCTCACATCCATGGTATCAATCTTTTGACATCCCCTTGTAAATTTATTGACACAGGACACAAAAGCATTACTCTGCTGCAAGTCAAACGTGTCAGAAGGGGAAAAATAAATTCTGTTATCTGTTTTCAGCTTTGCAAAATGTTTCCTTGTGGTTGCAAGTGAACAATTTCCCCAGGCCCCAGCTTCCCTCTCATAATGTTCTTATTTGCTGATGGGGTACAAACTTTCTTGTTGACAGCTCCACATGGACCACTCAGAGTCAACAAGATGTGAAGAGGGCAAACAGACAAGAGTTTTAGAGTGCTTCAGAAAGTCAGGTAAGGAGTCAGGTAAGCTGCGCGCATCTGAGCAGCCTAATGAGTCCTGCAGATAATTACTATCAGCAGATCCAGGCTAATACTTCTCACCCCTGAAACTCAGATCAGAATCTGGCCAGCAACCTCTAACCAGTGGTGATTCAGGCAAGTGTGGCTGTGGTGAGAGCTCTTCCAAAGAAGTCTGCTTTTTAATTATAATATTTACATTAACAAACCCGTTCAGCTGGGTCAGAACGTTTCAAGCAGGCTTAGAACATATTAATAATCAACTCACACAGCCATAAACAAGAAATGCAGCATGAGTCATTACAAAGAGTGCTTTCATGTAGTTTCTGATGTAGACCACAAAGGCTTGGGTCCTGTAGGACTTTTGTTAGGAAAATCACTCATATGAATCATAAAGCAGTTTTGAAAGATCACTTTGACATATGTCATGAAAATGCAGGACAGTCCTCTCAGAAACTCAGAGCATCTTTACCTCTTTTAAAATCCCCTTTTAGAAAAGAGGAGGGAAATTTTTATTCCCCTCTCTTAATACACAGGTTATGCTGCTTTGTTTTCCACCTTCATCATGTCTCCACCTCTTCACCACATTTTTTGAAATAATTTTTCCTTAATACTTATTCCTCTGAACAGTCCCAATACATATTGCAGTGTTGCAAACAGAATGTTTGACAGCGCTTTGCAGATCAGCCCTTCTTGGTCCCTGGTGACCTTTCTTAGCAGACAATTGCATCCCTTGGCATAAAGGAGTTCTTTGTAACTAATAAATATTAAATAAGAATAAAAAGTAAAGCTGGTGATATTAAAAGGACAATTGAAAAATCCAAAGTGCTACAACTGGAACAGATATTATCCAAATAATTTTGCTATTGAATTCTAGCTTAGGTAAAGTAGCTATTATGCAGAGATCCCTTGAATTCTGTAGCTATCACAGTTTAGAAATACAAACTTTTTAGAAACAGCCTTGTGCTTTGGGAGCGCAAATATCCAAAAGCACTTTTGGACACATCATGATAACTGAAGTAACTCAGTTGCTTTTCCTTCAAATCTTCTCTACTTGGCTGCGTGATGGGTAGTTGTTCATGCCAGTGGCAAGCCATGGTCACAAGTCCAAGACAAACCTGTTTCTCAGGAAAAGCTACTCTACTCCTGAAATATTCAGGAGTTGCAAACCCTCTTCTTTGGTTCTGGTTCTCCTTAAAATGCTCTACTGATCCATGATTTTTAGTCAAGACATTGTAACTATCACATACAGGAATTTAGGGGAGTGCCTGCTTTCATAGAGTAGGGTAACTCAACTTATTTAGCTATTAACATTCATAATATTTTACTGTCAGAATTCATATAAAAAAACTGATGAGGGGTCCATGATTTGTCAGGCTTAGCACAGTATAGAATCCTCTATCTCCAAATGGCTTCTAACCTGAACAGAAACTCTCTGAGGAAGGAAGAAATGTTGCTTGTATTTTGATATGGGGAGCTGAGACTTGCAGGAGAGGCTGACCTAACAATTCTGATAATGACTCCAATGCTCCCAGGTGAGTGTCCTTGAACTTTTCTTCTTCTGTGTGAAGAGGAATGGGGCTGGTTGTGACTGGCCACTGCTGTGTTGTAAGGTTTTCTGTTTTCTCAATAAAATACCTAAAGCTCAATTTGTCATGGTGGCTGTTCCACAGTCTGAAATAAGACTTCAGGGTGCAGCTAACTCCCTGCTCCACAGCTGCCCAGCAGCAGAGAGCAAGCCACGCTTCTGACATGGAAACGGCAGATGACAAGATCTCTTCCACCAAAGCCCTATGACCCTGAACTCTTTTGCTGTGACTCATCCATGGCTTTAAGTTAGTATTTGAATATGCTTATATATGTTTTTTATTGTTGAGCTTATTTTCTCTTCAATTCTTTGTTTCCCCCATTTTCTGTTCAAAACTTTTTATTTATTTGAATCTTATAAATTGAAGAGTTAACTCTTGGCTTTAAAAAAGTGAATGTTTTAGCTCAACAGACCAAGAAATAACAAATACCTGCTGATCATCCAAGTGTAGAAAGCCTGGTATATTGTTAAATCTATGGATTTTCTAGAGGGCTCAGTGTGTATTATTTAGTGAGCTATATCAATCTACCTCTTATTGCAAATTGAATTTCAGGAGCTGCCACACTTTAAACATAGTGAGGGACTAAGAACCCATTTGTTCTATTTTGGTTTCTGCAGTGTTCAGTTTTTGACTGTGAAAAACTGACTGGCAGTGCTTTTCTGAAACAGGTCAGCTTGTCAAGAAGATAACTAGGTCTGTCACTTTCTTGCAAAAGATGTCAGGAGAAAAGATACTAGGTGTGGGATACAACACTGTAGCAAAAGAAACCCTAAGACTAGCTAGGACTAAAGAAAAAACTATGGAAGCCTCCTCTTTAAACTGGAAATAAAGCAATAACATGGAATTAAGTGCCCTGAGTGGAAATATGACTGCACTAAAACTAGCAAAAATTTCACTTTTTATTGCACCTAGGATGACACTTCTGTGTTTATGGCAAGTTAAGCTATCATTCTGTTAGTAAAAAATACTTACCTTTGCAGGCAGGTGGTGTTGTCCATGTTCCATTTTCCAAGCAAATACTCCGCAGGGGCCCCTCCAGCATGTACCCACTGTAGCATGAATAGGTGATCATGTCTCCATACTGATAGAAGCTACCACGAATCAGAGCATTCTCTACATGAGCTGGGGGACCACAAGATATCTCTAAACAAAAGAAACCATCCAGATGTTGGTGAGCTGCAGAGCCTACATGACACAGATTTTAACCCTGGAGACAATGCTGTTGGGGGCAGAGGTGTCACAGACACCTTCCAGATGGTCAATCAGCAATGGAGTCCAAGGATCCAGACAAACTTAAGAAGTGGGCTCATGAGAATCCCATGATGTTCAACAAGGCCAAGTGCAAAGTGCTGCACTCAGGTCAGGGCAATACCAAACATGAGTACAGACTGGGAGAAGAAGTCACTGAGAGCAGCTCTGAGAAGGGCTTGGGGGTTCTTCATGGTGAGAGGCTGGACATGAACCAACAGCTGCATTTTTGGACAGAGCCCTGAAAGCCACTGATATCCTGGGCTGCATCAAAAGAAGTGAGACCAGCAGGGTGAGAGAGGGGATTATCTCACTCTATTCTGCCCTTATGAGACCCCATCTGGAGTGCTGCATCCATCTCTGGGGTCCTCAGGACAAGAAAGAACGGGTCCAGAGAAGGGCAGAGGGATTCAGCATCTGTCCTAACCAGACAGGTAAAAAGAGCTGGGATTATTCAGCATGGATCCAGGAGAAGGCTTCAGGGAGACCTCATTGCTGCTTTCCTGTTCCTTAAAGGGTCTTATTAAGAGGAGGTAGTATTTATATGGGAAGATAGAGACAGAACAAGAGGCAATGGTTTTAAACTGAAAGAAGTTTAGTTTAGATATTAGAAAGAAATTCTTTACCCAGACAGTGATGAGGTGCTGGAACAGGTTGCCCAAGGAAGCTGTGGATACCCCATACCTGTAAGTGTTCAGGGCCAGGCTGGATGGGACCCTGAGCAGCCTGATTTAATGAATGGCATCTCTACCCATAGCAGAGGGGTTGGAATTAGATGATCTTAAACATCCTTTCCAACCCAGCCCATTCTGTGATCCCATGAGTCTAAACAGTATTGCTTACAAGAAGTCAAAAGGCTTTCCAACATGCTTGCTAAAGGATACTGCCTGCTGTGAGTATCAATAAATAAAATAAAAGGCAGCACATCTTTCTGCAGCTCTTGTCTCATCACCCATAATCTCATAGAAATCATTCTTAGGGTATTTAGGGTATCCAGCAACCAACCCAGCTCCAGGGCTTGCAAAAGGTAAATGAAGAATACATATAGAGAAGGGCCTAGTAAATAGTAGGATGAATACTGTTGAAACACCAACCCACACAGATGTATTGAGTCCTTCTAAAGGAACACCTTTGTTAGAAAGAAAACATAGCTCTTCTCTAGAGCTTCTTAGAGCCCTCTGGAAAGTACCAATCCCTGTGGAACAGCATGTCTTGTACTTACTTTCACACTTAGCTGTGGCTGGAGTCCAGGTCTCATCAGCATTGCAGGTGATCACAGCCTGCCCTTTCAGCTGGTAGCCTTCCCTGCACCTGATGGATACATTCTGGCCAACATGAAAATCCACCTCTGACAGAAGGGCATTCTCTGGGATTATGAAAGGCACAGGACAAGGGTTTGCTGTTAAAAGTAAGGGTGTGAGGGAAAAGAAGGGAAGAAAAAGAGACGGAAGGAAGAGAGACCACTTTAGAATAGTTTCTGCAAATTTCAAACCCAAAACACCTGAGAAGAAATGGATGCTGAATGGATGTGAATCCAATTTGTAATTTGATTTGAAATGATGAGATTTGGGTCATAAAACAGTAATTAAAAACTTTCTAATTCACTGCTGCCTCATGGCTTGCTACCATGTTCTGCTGATGCCATACTAAGGACATACTAAGGATTTAACTTGTTGCTGTGAAACCATTCTCTCTTGTCCTTCCTGTTTTCCATAACCTTCCTATAAAAGAGAATCAGACCTATCCTAATTCATGTTCGGAGGGGCTGGATCAATAAAGAGCAGCAAAAATTCAGATGTTTGATTAGAGACTTACTGTGTCATTCATTGGGGTTTAGAATCTCTCTAATTTTATTTGTTGCTGGCTGTAAGCTTGCTGGCCTAGTTTTGCATGGTCTATTGGTGATCTCATCACCAGTGTGGAAAATATGGGCTCCATAAAGAGCAGAGATTTATGTCAGTGTCTTGATACTAAAATGAATAAGTACTTTGCAATACAAAAATTAAATGTCTAAATTAACCATCCTTAGACTACACTAGGTCTTAAATTAGTTACAGACACATACAGTAACAAGAAAGGCTATTGTGGGTGTGTGGGTGCAGTGAACATGTACAAAACACACTATTTCACAGAATTGCAGAAGAATTTATACAGCCATTAAGTCCAACCTTCTTCTCCAAACATGGCCAGCTAGGTTAGAAGTTGCTCTGGAACCTGATCAGAAATTTGAGTTAAATTTGGGTAACTGTGGATGGAGATCTCATGTCCTCTCTGGGTTTCTTCTCCTCTGCTTGACTCTGTTGATGGCAAAAAGTTTCTTCAAAAAATTCACTGGAGCTTTGCTTTATTGCAACTAGTGTCCATTGCATTTCACTCTACCACTGTTGAACTCTGAGAAGAATCTGGCACATTTTCCTTTGCACTCTGTCAACGTCACTTGTGGATGACAATGAAGTCTCCCTTTCCCTTCTCCTCCAAATGATTCTCTCACCTACTTCTACTATATATCAAGTGTTTGACTATAACAACAACTCCATTTTATGTCATCTTTCCAACTAGAGGGACCTATGCAGAAGGCAGCTTGTTCTCTTACTGTCACAAAAATACACTCAGAGAAATTAATGCTTTAACTTGTAGCAGTAACTGCCCCTATTGTTTCTCTGCAAAAACTTTTCCATTACAAAGCAAACACACACGTTTACAGAGAGGCAAGGGATTACTCCATCTTCCATCTCTTGTGCACTCTGCTGCTGGTTCTCCTTCCAAGCTGTATCCCCTCTCACAGAGATATGTTACTGTACTGCCAACTGTATTGTTTTCATAAATTGCTTTCCCATTCAGCAAGGAAACTGGAATTTTGCATCTGGTCTCTGCAAAGGAAGGGGTGTTATTAATTCAGCTTGATATTTAGTCCTGGACTTCAAACATTTCCTAAATTAATAACACATTATGTTAAAAGTCAATGTAGACTTATAAATCATGAAGAACATTGATTCAGTAACCCTGGGAAGGAAATGTAGCCAGCCTAGAACAGAAGCTTCTTCTGGTGATGAAGAAAAGCCCCAACAAAATGGGGAAGTGAGGACACATTTATGACTTCAGACTGGGGCCAGTAGGGCAGAAAGATGGAAATCATTCTTTCTTGCCACTGATAGGTTCTCCAGAAACCCCATATTACAGAATCATTTTTCAAAAGCAGCTCAGTCTCTGGATTATATGATATCCATGCATAAGGGAGGAGCTATTGCTTATCCCATATTGAAATGTTCCAGGACATGAAACCAAACAGTTACCTTCACACAATGGCAAGGGCTTACTCCAGCTCCCATTGGCAAGACATGTGATATTCTGGGGCCCAACAAGATGGTATCCAGAGCTGCACACGTAGGTTACATTACTTCTGTATGTGCTTCCAGTAGAAATGGCCTCTGCTTTTTCAATGGAAGGATGAAGCCCACAAGTAATTTCTAGGAGAGAAGAAAACTTTTGGGTTTTATACATAATGAAGACTATTCCTTCTATGAGTCACACACCATCTGATAGCTCTGTTCTCATCCTGAATTAACAGAAGGACAGCAGGAAAGAAGCTGTGAACTGTTTCATGAAGAGTTATACAATTCCTTTCCCACCCTTTCTCCTGGGGTTCACACCGCAGACACCTGAAAGTGTGTCTAACTGTATTTGGTGGTGTTATAAGATATGAGGTGTGTTCAAACCAACAGAGGACCCAGAATATTTCTTCTGTGCATGCCTGAAGCTGCATTTTTAGTCCCTTTTGTGCTCCTACAGTGGAAGATGACCTCAAAATGTGCTCCAGAACAATGGCAGTACTTAAGAAGAATCTTGACCCCTGTCCCACACTTTGGAGACCAAGTAAACTCATCAAAGGTGAGAGAGAAGAATGCAAGGCATAGGACTATGACACCAGCAAGAAAAGATGGAAAATTATTTATTGGCAAAGACTATAAATATTTGCATTTTATTTATAAGCCGTATGAAATAAGTCATAAATCCTTCTTCCTAAACTCCTTCAATTAGTTATTTTCTTGATAGAGAGCCAAGACTTGATCCTAGGGAGCACAGCTCTGGCCAAGACATACTCAGTGGCCAAGATATACTTGCTTTGGCATGGCAGGGGTGAACATGTCCAAGGCTCTGCACATCATAATTCAAGGCAAGTCAGATATAGTAGGCCACATTCCTACCCTACTGACTTCAGCATGACCCTCTCTATGTTTATGCCATTTCAATGTGCCAAAAGGAGATTGCTTCTGATCAGAGAAGTACTGCTGGCTTTTCCTCTTGCTGCTCCTCTTACAGCCCTTTGCTGGAGGGAAAGACAGGGAGGAAGCCAGACAAAACACTCTCCTCCTGCCCTAGCTTTCCTGGACATAACATTGCTCTGCATGCTACTTACGTATGCATGTCGGGGCAGAAGGGCTCCACTTTCTGTCAACGTGGCAAATCCTTCTGCTTGACCCCTGTAGCTCAAAGCCAGGGTCACAGCTGTAAAAAACTTCACTGCCAAACAGGAACTCCTCTCCCTGAACCGATCCATTTTCTATCATATCTGGGGGTCCACATGATATTCCTGCAATGTAAGCAATACTTTCCAATCAAACAAAATGCGTATGGCTTGTTCTGTTCATAGCTCCTCCACAGGTTTTACTCTGAGAAACAGGAAAGAACACAGCAGTTACCTGGTCATTGCCAGGAATTTGTCCCTGAGTAGCAGAGCAGAATCATACTTGGTGCTTCCACTTCATGCTAAAAGTAAAAAATCTATTGCGACTGTGCTGGCAGGAAGCCTCAGGAAACTGCTGCCTCCTTCAGCCAACAGCTGAAGTCCATGTAAACATTTGTGTAGAAACTCCTATTTCAGCACTGCAATCAATGACATCTCAGAGAAGTGAAGTGCCTTTGAGAATGACATCCACAGAGTTACATTGGAGGATGCTAAATATGTGTAATTCCTGGCAACTAATGTGCTCAGAGGTCCTCAGTAACCGCAGAACCCATGACCTCAAGTGTCAGACTGGAAGCTCTCTGCAGAGGAGCAAGGCAGAAAGGTGGAGAGATTTTCTTCACACTGCTACCTGCACACACCAGCAACTCTGCCCTTCCAGGTTGTTACCAGCAGTACTTACCAAAAAACCTTAGGTAAATGCAGACAGTATGGGTTATAAAGCAAAATGAGCATTAGTGAGTTCTGTTGTGTGACATCACCCTTGACCAACATTAAGCGATAGATTCAGGTAGAACATACTTCTGCACACTGGCACACTGCCACTCCAAAGCTTGTCTTCTTGGCAAGTCCGTTCTGCATCACCCTGTGAAACAAGAGAAAATGTTCAAAGAACAACTTTGCTTTAATAAACTCTTTTCTCCCATCATCTTTAGTATCCAGTAAAGTGAGGAAGCTTTTTCTCCATGTGCCACCCATCCAAAGAGAAAATGAAGTGCTACAGCCCAAGGCTACTCTTAGAGTTTACGGCACAATTTTCTGCAAAATGATGGGTGTCTTTTATAAATCAAAAGTTTGTGGGGCCAGTTAGTTCTCTTGTCCTTATATCTCTGGAGAATCATCTTTTTTTTTTTTCAGTTTTATCATTCTTGCTCATAGGAATGTGTTGTGATGACAATTTTTCTCCTTTCAGGACTTACTTATAGGAAATTCAACTAGGAATTTTTTCAACAACTATACAAGCTTGAGTTTGATAAACATGATGTGCTGATTTAACCACATCCCAAACACTCATTCTTTATATTTGCTATAAATTACATTATTTCTTTCTTACATACAAGTTTTATGGACAGCCTAATAGCCCAGGATTTAATTCTCCAGAGACATGGAGGACAATATTTAATTATGTCCCTTGCTGTAATGTACTTTTATTACAAAGCAGACCTATCGATAAAGAGTAGATGTTTGACATGTTGTTTTATGGCGTCACACCCAATGGAATTTGCTTCCCAAAGGAAGAAAGCAGGACTCCTACAGTGGGGACACAGTTTGACACTAGGTGGCGAAACTGGACTACGAAGCTTGGAAGAGCTTATTACTGTAAAACAACACTGGTTTACTGCTTCCTAGAATTATTTGAAACAGCAACTCTACCTTTTTGTCTAAATACCAACACCTTCAACTCCAGTGCATATTTGCACTATTTGACAACATAATGAAAATTAAAGTCTTTGTTACCTAAGCATTCTCCAAACTCTAATTTTAACTTGGCTGAGTGAATTAACTTCTGACTGGGTGATTTTACATGCATGAAGTTCTTAATTAGTTACTGGTGTTACAACAGTACAAAGGAAGTGCAATCCTGCACTCTGCTTGACCCACACAAAACCGGCATTAAGAGCCAGCCTCTGTCCTGGAGACATCTCACACCTCATGTCTCACTCATCACCTGGGAACAGTGGAGATCATGCTGTGCCTCAGCAACCTACTGTCATTTCTGAATTCACTGCAGCTTTTGAAAACACCACTGAGCCAGCTCTGAACTTGCTAGCCTGAATCCTGATACCGGGAAAGCAATGCTGTTTCAGAGCTCAGGTTGGGATAAAAGTTGTAATAAAAACAATGGACAGGAAAGAACTTTGATTCCTCCTCCATCAGGGAATAAAGCTGTCATTGAACAAAATGGAATATCTTTGATCTATCACTTTAATACCATCTTGCAATGTCATAGAACTAAGGGCAGTGGAGTTTATGAGGAACTTTAAGTCTGGAAGGCACAACTCTTGGCACACAGACAATGATTGGGACACTACAAATCAGAAAAAAAAACCTAGTCTAACTCTGGCTAAGGAAGTACATGAGAAATTAACTCTTCTGTGACTTATGATCACAAGCATATGTAATGCTGCATTTGCAGAGGACTTCAGTTAAGAAAACTCAAATATTGCAAGATACCTGCTGGACATATACCTCTGAACAGGATATTTGCTTCAACTACACCCTTAAACCATTCAAAGACTGTCCCAAACATAGCATGAACTATCTACAGACAATAAAAAAAAACAGCAGACACCCAGCTTCCATGGTGTCAAAATGAATGAGGCAGTCCATAGGAATCACTCAGGAACAGAAAATGAGAACTTAGAGTGTTGGGGATTTGAGCTTGCTTACTTGTAATTCATAGCCAGAGTCACATTTATAAAGAGACACATCTTTGAAATTGTATTCAGTGCCAACCACAAATCCATGCTCTGGAGACTCTGGAGTTCCACAAGACACAGGACTGCAGATGTCATCAGAAAATGGTGGCACCCAAACACCATTTTCCTGAAAAATAAATGTAATTAAAAATGTAACAGCACTGCTTTATATGTGCAATCATATCTAATTGAAAAAAAAAAATCTTGGTAGGAGCATCCAGTTGCTGTGGGTGTACAGATATAATATTATCTGTTCAATCCTTTATAGAACTTGGTAATTTAAGTAACATTTTCAAGATGTTAACATAGACTAGAGTTATCTTTGGCAGGAACACTTAGCTTGAGATTTAAAAGGCAGATGGAATAAAAAAAAAGGGGGGAAAAAAGCTTGGAAAAGCAAGTTCACTGGGGCAAGGTCACCTAACCACTCAGGGAACAACATATCAGAAGAATGAAAACTTACATCTGCCTGATTTCATGTTTTGTATTTCTCTCTTGGTTGAATGTCTAACACTATGACTAAGTGCTTCAGCAGCCTTCTCTGACTTACTAAGGGAAGTCTGATACCTGAAGAAACACTTGTCAAAGACAACTTCTCCTACAGATATTTGAAACAGCAAAATGAGGGGAAAACATTTAATAAGAAAGACTTACTCTGCAAACCCACACATGGTCAGCTTTTCTCATACAAGTGTACCTAGTGACTTTAAAAGTCTATTTACAAACTCAAGATGAGGCTGTCCACAGCTAATGTGACAGGAGGTTACCAGTGGAACTGATTAAGATGTTTGTTCTTTAACAGAGGATTCAAGTTTCTACAGATGTACAGTGGATGTCAACTGCCTGTTATTCTGGAGATAAAGCTCTGCCTGCAATCCTCAAAATATATTAGAAATCTTGAACATAATTTTTTTTAAATCTCAGACATAGTGATTTAATGCTTGGCATGTGATAAAATGAATGCTTTTCTAAAATGAATGCTTTTCTAAAAGACAGCCTTTTGATGGAAGGAGAAATAAAATATTTTTAGTTCTGAAAGTCCATACATAGAAAACAATTGTTCTTATTGGGAAACAACTAAACATAAAATATTTTGCAGAATATGCTTTGAAATTTTTAGATGTGCCCAGTTAAGGGCCAAAAGGTAAGGAAGATATGAGAAGCACTCCTGAATTCAAGAAGGCCAGCAGAATAAAGCAGTGCTAATAAAACTGTACCTTGCATGTAGATGTGCTTGCTCCCACCAGAGTGTAGCCTTCTACACATGACAAAGTGATGCTTGAATTCACAGTGAAGTTGTTCCCAAGAACGATTACATTAGTGATATTTTCTGGAAGTGGACACTTTCTGGGGCAACAGGAAATACTTTGAGGGGACCATTGTCCATCTTCCTGGCAAGTGCATATATCCACTTCTGTCGCCATTGTGTAGCCTTCCAGACATCTGCAACACAGCATGAAGACCTGACCAGAGAGACACAGCTAGGAATAACCCATAAATTAAAAAGTCAGGACAGTAACTTTTCAGCATTAGTTGTTAATAATACGTCTTGAGATTTTTCTATTACTTCAAGGTAAGCCTCTAAGAAATATGTCTCAAATGAATTAATTCTGTTGCAAGAGCTGGAGACTTCAGACTTCATTTCCAGCTGTTTCATCCTGCTGTAGCATCACAATGGAAAATGAGTTGGTGGCTTCAGTACTCAGAGGGTACTGGAAGTTTTAGGGCAATTTCTACACTGCCCATCTCTTTGCTAGGAGGGCCTCTGGTGAGGTAGAGAGAGTGTGTGAGCAGCAAGCAATTCTAAAGATGATCTCACTTTCTTCCAAGAACAAACTAAGCCTTAGCCTTGCTTAGACACCCAAGGCTGACTCAATGGTGCTTCACCAAGAACAACTCAACTGGCTTGCACTAATGGGTTTAGTAGTAGGCAGCAAAAGTACTCCAGGAAATTTACAAAAACCCCCCAGTTTCTCATATCTATCAAAGGAGTAATTTGCTCCAGTGCTCCAGACAGCACAGTGCTGCAATGCAGATAATGGGAGAAGAGGGATATCAAGACTTTTGTATTACAAGAGGCACCTGAAGCAGAAGGAAACCATAAATACAATGCCAAGAGGAGAGAAGCTGCACACCCTGCTGACTGTTGCTGTCACTTGATAAAAAACCCTATATGTTGAAAACACCGTTTCAGTGGAGAAGAATAAGAAAGCAAATGGAAATGGGAAATTAAAGTCAGTGGAAGCATCAGCCCAAGAGGCTGAAATGCCTTTCTGGAGTTTTCCAAACAGTATTTTATAAAGTGCATGGCAATGAGGGCTGTGTCAATCTGAGTATGTAGAAATTTGCACTAACTGAAGGTACATGAACCTTCCATCTTCTTTCCTTCAGAGACTTTTAATGAAAACAGAATAGCAGTATCATCCTTACCTGTACTGGACCTTACTTCCATAGGTGTAAATGTTCCCAAGAACCTCTGCATTTGGGATAGATGGTGGTGGGCCACAGCTTAAGAGCTCACAGCTTGGGTATGGCTTCTTCCACACACCTGTCTCCACACAAGTCAGTTCTGGAGCCCCCTTCATGACAAAACCTGTCAAGCAGGTATAGATGATTGTGTTCTCATCTTCAGAGCTGCTCCCATTGATAAATGTGTTGGGGATGATGGGTGGAGCACCACAGGAAATCTGTCCGCAGCGAGGAAACCCAGAACTCCATTTGCCAGCTGCCTCACACGTGACTTCAGGAGGTCCCAGCAGTTTGAAGCCCTCCAGGCATTGAAACTGCACACTTATCCCACAGCTGAAATCTGTACCAAGAACAATCCCATTTTGAATCTGTGGTGTAGGACACACACAGGGTAGGCAAGACGGAAGGCTCCCACTCCAGGACCCATTGGACAGGCATTGCCGTAAGGGATTGCCATGCAGCTCATAACCAGGGAAGCATATATAGTGGACAAATTCCCCAAAAGTGAAGGCTGAGCCATTCAGAAAGCCGTGGGAGATGTCTTCAGGGGGTCCACAAATGACTGGCTCACAGTGTGGTGCTTCTGAGTCCCAGGTACCGTCACTCTGACAGGTAAGCGTCGATGCTCCTTGCAGGCTATAACCATCATTGCAGTGATAGTGCACTTCTTTATTAAAGCTGAAATCTGAGCCAGTAGTTCTCCCATTGGGAAGAGGCAGCGGCACAGGGCAGATCACAGCTCTGCAAACCGGAGTGATTCCACTCCAGCTTCCATTTTCAAGGCAGACTCTACTCCTGTCCCCATCTAACAGGAAACCTTTGTTGCACCCATACTCTGTATGTCTCTGGTATGTGTAGTCCTCTCCAGTTACCTGACCATTCTCCAGAACTGGTGGAGGGCCGCAGGAGACAGGAATGCAGATTGGTTCACTGCCATCCCATTTCTGGCTCTCTTGGCATCTCCTCTCTGCGGGGCCATTTAACTGGTAACCAGGATCACATTCATAGTAGACAACACTCCCATATGTGTAGTTTTCCCCTCTTACCTTCCCGTTCAAAGGATGGGTAGGTGAATTGCACATTAATGCTTTGCAGTAAGGAGCAGTGTGACTCCACTGCCGACTTGGCAAACACAGCCGTGTGTCAGAGCCAACCAGTGTGAATCCTGGCCTGCAGGTGTACCTCACTGCACTGCCGAGCCTGTTCTCTGTGACGTGCAAAAAGCCATTCTCTGGGGGGGATGGCAAGGCGCACTCTATTGAAACACAGGCAGGGGCAGTGCCGTTCCAAGCCCCATCTTCTTGGCAAGCTAGAACAGGGTTTCCCAGCAGCTCGTAGCCAGAGTAACATGTGTATAAAATGATAGTTCCAAATAAGAAAGTGGTGAGCTGCATTGCACTGTCTTCCTTCAAAGAACTTTTGAAGTCCTTCATGTTGTCAGCCAACAACACATGAGAAAGGGAGGGGTTCTCTGTAACACTCTCCTGGTCAGGACGCCTTTCCCCGTGTCTCAGCTGCACGTACTCTCCGAAGTCAATGTGAGGAGGCAGGCCACAGTCTGTCGGAAGGCAGGTTGGTGTAGAGCTAGACCACCCAGATTCTTCACAGGTATGCATGGCAAGGCCTGACAGCTGGAAGCCTGGCACACAGCTGTAAATGACCATGGCCCCATAGCTATAATCTGCACCCTCCACAAAGCCATTCTCAATGGGTTGAGGGGGCTGGCAATTTATGGCCTTGCAAGAGGGAACCTCTGTACTCCACTCTCCGGTTTCTAGGCATCGCAGTGTTTCCTCCCCTTGGAGCTGGAAACCTCTGTCACAGAAATACCTAACTGTCTGTCCATAATGGAAATTTGTGAATGAGTATTTGCCATTGAGAATCTTCTTAGGCCTTGGGCATTGAATAGGTTTGCAAACTGGCTTTCCCCCAAGCCACTGTCCATCTTCTCCACAGAGGACAGTTGTGTTCCCTAGAAGTTCAAAACCTGGTTTACATGTGTAGAGGGCTGTGCTAAGGAAGGTGAGGCCCTGCACATCAACTATGCCATTCTGAATTTCTTCTGGTTGAGGACACTCCACGGGAATACATTCTGGCAAAGGCAAGCTCCATGAGCCATCAGCCTGGCACCTGATGGTGGACTCACCCTTCAGCAAAAACCCATCCACACAGATGTATTTCACAGTGCTTCCAAAATGAAGGGATGAAGTCAAGGGGTCCCCAAAGGGGATATAGGGAGGTGCAGAACACTCTACAACTTTGCAGTAGGGAAAGGAATCATTCCACTGCTGGGAGGGCAAGCATTTCAGTACAGAGGAGCCATGCAAAACATAACCCTCCTTGCAGGAGAACTGTACAACACCGACTTGGTAAGACACTTCTCTCAAGACCAGCTGGTTTTCTGCCAGGGGTGGTTCTGGGCATTTTGCTGGCACACATTTGGGACTTTGCTTTTTGCTCCATTTCCCAGACTTTTGACACGTCCATGAAACATCTCCAATCAGCTCATAGCCTTCATCACAGAAGAACTCAACTTTGGAGCCCATTTCAAAAGTTTCTCCCTTGGAGTAGCCATGCTGGATGGATGGTGGTTTTCCACAGCTGAGGGGAGCACAGTAAGGGGGCGATTCACTGTACCACTGCCGGTTTGCTTGGCAGATAAACACTGGGCTCCCAACCATCTGGTAGCCAGAGTCACACTGATAATTTGCCTGATTTTCAAAGAAGTGCCCAGTGGTGTCCTGGAAAACAGTTAAGAGAGAGACATGTCTGAAATGCAGAGGCATGATTTGGCAACAGGAGACTGATTTAATTTCTTGTGTTCTCCTGGTCTAGCTTCTAGCTGAATCCCTGACAGCAGTAAAGGCTGTTTCAGAAGGAATGAAGGCAAGTAACTGGCACAAAATATCTTGCCTCAAATAATGCACTCTTCTCTTCAGGAAATCTGAGGCCAAAATAAAACAGAAAATTCAAACCTTAAAAGGTAAAAGCTAGAAAAGAATTCCTCTGCTTTCTCACCTCCTGAGCCATGAGACCAAAATAGGTGGGGAAAGGAAGATGGGAAAAAAATGGATGAGGGGAAGCTGCCATCAAATGGCCTATTATTGTCATGATTCTTTAGCTTCTGTGTATATCTGAGCTTGGAGCCCTCAAATCTACTGCAACTAGGAGACATTTATAAATGCCACATATGCAGCTGCATGGCCTTGAGCAGGCAGCTGAGAAGCAACTAAAAGTTGCAGTCTGGGCTTTGACTGAGATAATAAAAATTTTCTCTAACTGTAAGGAATAGATGAGGGAGCGATCCTACCTAAGGAAGACAAAACAGAGTGATATGCATTAATTAGAAAATGCATCTATGTGGGAGTCTGAACAGAAACTGCTGGAAACTCATGTGGGAACTGGAATGTCAACCTCTACCCTCCAAATTTAGCAAATGCAGATTCTCTGGTATCTGGTATCCCTAGTATCTGGTATCCTGGTATCTTAAATCCCTGGATTTAAGGAAGGAAGAGGGATGCTCAGAAGAAAAATGTTTCAAAAATTCAATGTTAAATCTTTATAATAGCGGTTTTGATCTTCCTTACCACAATATTGTCCTTGTGCGCCTAATGTGCAACATTGTTGCAATTTAATTTGATAAGGAAAGGGAAGTTCTGACTTCAGTAAAGAAATGTGCTTGCATCAAAAGAAGAAAAAATATCTCAAGGTGATTTATCTATTGCATATCAGATTTTTTTATTGCAATGAAAAAAGCAAGGTTTGTGAACTGGCATCAGTTCTTCATATCTAAGAAGGCACTTGAAAGCTACCAAAGAACCAAACAAATGAAGCCTAAGACATTAAGGAAATCAGTTGAATATGTCTCCTAAGTGATAAACCACTTTATGATAGGAAATCCCATGGAAATAGTCATGCTTTTCAGATATGATTTTGATGGGAATCCACCTGCTTTTCCTGTTCTTTATCCTATCCAATCATGTACTTCCTCAGTTTTAACAGAAGAGCAAAACAGAAGGAAGAAAACTACAACAGCAATAGTTGTGAAGATATATTCAGTTTCCCATGCTATCAGGCAGATGAGAAATCACATTCTGTACCTTAATAAAGCCATTCTCAAGCTGCGGTGGCTCTCCACAGGAGACTGGGTGGCATGTGGGCAAACTGCCACTCCAGTTGCCGGTGGCCTCACAGGTCCGCTTCTTCTCTCCCTTGATGTAGAACCCCTTGTTGCAGCTGTAAGCCACCACTGCTCCAAAGCTGTAGTTGGATCCGCTGGCGTAGCCATTGCTAATGTGGGGAGGCTCTCCACAGCGGATGGGGATGCACTGGATGCTCAGAGGAGAAGGATTCCACTGGCCCCCTCGCAGGCATTCGATCTTGGCTGAAGTGTTCAGAACGAAGCCTTCCATGCACTTGAAGCTCACAACGGAGCCAGCTGCAAACTTGGCTTTACTAATGGACTCCAGGATGCTGTATGAGACAGTGGATGGCTTTTCACAGAAATCAGCTATGCAGTGGGGCATGTCCCTGCCCTCTGGAGGCACCCATGTCCCTTCTGCATTGCAAAGCAGCTGAGAGTTATCAGCCAGGCTGTAACCATCCAAACAGAAGTAATAAGCTATATCACCAAAGAGGCGGTGGCCACTCTCTGGTGATGCATTTTCCACATGGGGTGGTTCATCACAGGATACTGCCAGGCACTGCTGGTGGCTCACACTCCACTTGCCACTGGCTAAGCACTCTATGGTTTCAGGGCCAACTAATGTGTAACTGTGGATAAGGAAACAACATAGGAAGTCAAAAATACAAGCACTGTCAAACTCTACCTAAGGTTTCCTGAAGCCCTTGCAGTATGAGCTTGTTGCTAGAACCCCAGAACAGCAGGATCTTTTAAATTAGCTATGATCAACTTCAAAAGGAAAATCCTAAAGTCTACATGTCCATGGGTGATGTATCACAAAGGTGGACATCCTAGCACACCTTGTGCATCTTACCTCTCTCTCATCTGTCTGAGAGAGAGGTAAGATGTCCAATGACCATTTCTGAGCTTCCATTTTGGCCTCAAAGTACTACAATAAACCTAGTATTGTGCTGTAATGGTCCATGCAATCCTCAAGGAAATGATCTCACTCAGAAACTGTTTCTGTTTACCAAAACTGATTAGAAAAGAAAGAGATGAAAAGCCTAGAAAGGCCTTTTGGGTTTTTGTATTAGCCCTTTCAATCTATTTTCACACTTGCAAGCAAAGTGAAACCTCTTAGTGAGTTATCCAGAGATGCTCTTACCAATAACACATATAGCAATTTTAAAATAACTTCTTCCTAAAAACTCACTGTTAAAAAATATTAGAAAGTCAATAAAAACAATTAATGCTGACTGGAAAATACCCAATGAAATTATTTATAATAAAATTCTACCACATTAATACTGTTAGTGTACTTGCAGTTCTCCAGTCTGTCTTCAGTTCTCCCTGGGATGCAGGGACAGGCATTAATCCATGCAGCTCATCATCCCACTTAAACCTCTGCTGCTTAAATATGCAACAGGCAGTAGTGTGACTGTTTTCTCAATTTTTTTTCTCTGTGGTGTGCTCTCACAAAGAGCAAAGAAACAATAACTACTGCAAAGTCCCCATTGACTTTCCAACTGCAGGCTGTTCAAATCTTGAAGCCACACCTGTAAAACTGTTTTGTCATGTTTGCAGAATTTGTTTTCAAGGCCTCATGACTGGACCCCAGAAAAAGAGCCAATTATGTGCCAATGTTTAAAATAATCCACTGTCACAGGCAAACAGCTGTGACAGTCTTTAAATGCTGCTATCCTACCCCATTTAAAATGCTTGCCCAAGAAAGAGAAGCAGCTTTTAAAATCACTATACAGTCTAGAAAACATAATAAGGATGCTTTGTGTCAATTATGTTTCAATTAACATTGCAAAGCCAATTTATAAGAAAAATGCTGGCTTCTCGTTTTACACCATTTTACACCGAGAAAAAGCAGAAAATTCTTCAGTCACTTTGGACCTAAACTGGCAAAACTCTGCTTATCTGCTCTGCCTTTTAGACAGAACAGTTTCAAGAAATTTTATGGAACTGCTTATAGGCTGTAAAGATTACTGTGTGAAAAGGTTCTTGCAGGATCAGAGTCCAGCATTATACTTTCATGCTTGATGTCATCAAAACTGAGCCTCCTCTTTGATGAAAATTTCTCTACATAGGGTAGATAAAAATAAATTTAAAACAATACACCTCAATAAACAAAGAGTCTTAATTTTAAGGAAATAGAATTTGGAACACCACAGCAGACAGTTGTGGTAACTGCATCAAAAGCATTCTTACACCCTGATGGGACATAAAGAATTTGCTATGATTAGAGCCTTGAATTTAACACAGAAGTACTGGTTCTCTAGTAACTCCAAGCAAAACGGTTTCCTATTGAATTGTGCTACCATTCCCCCAGATTCCTCTCTATTCTTCTCTTCCTGAGTGTATTCAGTTCCCCTGAAACTACTTTAAGAAATCTCTGTCTCATACTAACCTGACCACCCACAAAAAAAATCGCCATTGCATTTAACTTCCAAAAAGTTAAGACAGAAGTAGCAAACATGAATTAGTGTGCAGTTAGAAAGGACTTGTCAAACAGTGCACCAGTTTTACTCAACCTGATCCAGTAGTGCTGATCCAGTAGTGCTGATCTACATACCCTTCCTTACAGGTGTAAGAGACTGTGTTTCCAAAAGTAAAGTTATCTCCTTTGATGACTGCATCTTTGATGGCAGGAGGGGGACCACAAGACACAATGTTGCAAGCTGGTGGTGTGCTGTTCCAGCTCCCTGAAGATGCACAGACAAGTACAGAAGGTCCCTGAAGGCTGAGACACAAAGACCATTATTAAGGCATCATTTCATCCTGGGTGAGGGATGGACCTGTGAAAGACCTGCTTTGCTTTCTGGCTCCAGTGAAACTAAGGACTCTTTCTCCCTGACTTTAGTAGAGGCCACAATCTCACGCTTTGCTCATGGAAAAACACCCCGATGCTATTAAAAAAGGCTGGTCTTCACATCACTTTGAAGAGCAAGCTGGTGGATTTTGTGTGAAGACTCAAGGCTCTCAAGACAGACACACACAACTTCTGCTGCAGCTTTGCCCCTCTTTGAACACAAAAGAAATACTTGTTTAACCTGAAAAATTTACTTGTATGCCATCAACAACATGCCAGTCTTGAGAATTGCAACTATGCCTCTGCCTGAGACCTCATTCACTCAACAACTTAAAACACTATCTTCAGCCAGGACACTGAAGGAAAAGCTCCAGTTCAAGTCTGTTCACAAAAAGGCATTCAGTTCCTTCAGGAGGTAAAGGGTATTGCTTGAGTGAATGGCCATACACATTTGAAGTTGATGATATTTTTTGGTCTCATTATCTGAGGAAACAGGATTGGTTCAGATGGTGTGACTCAGATGTCTGAACAGAGTGTGAAACACTTCTCTGAGATGACTCTTGTCTCCAGCTGCTATATCAGCTGTCTATGGGTTCCCTGTAGGGCCCACATCATATCTGAGAGCCCTACATGGGAGTGTCTGATTCCCTACAATTTGGTGTCAAATGGCATTAGACCCCCATGTTTAGCTGAAATAAGTTAATGGAACAGAACAGTGACTTGTAATGCTTTTACAAATTTGGTACAGGCCCTTGTGAGGGAAGTAAGGCTTTGCCTACCCGTGGCAATATGTTTAAGACTAAAAACATCTCAAAGGTGCTTGAAAGAAGAGATTGGGTCCAGAAAAAAAGCATAAGATGGACACTGTTTGAGAGGGCTTCCTCTGGAGTGGTAACCAAAGGAGAGAGGACCTCTCTCACCTATGGTAGACAGGTAAAGACAAAGAATCAAAACTGATGTGGTATTTGCTGCCTGTATGTCCAAAGTCCACAGTCAAAAAACTCATTGCACCGCCTGGTTTAGTGGGGTACAGATAAACCCACAATGCAAATCTATGACTTAACACTACACTTAACTGCAGCTGAGTTATCCATTTGTACTAACAAAATTAAAATATTCACCAAATGAACACACTTCATCTACCTGCCTGCATCTGGACAAGGAAATGATTGCAGCAGGAAAATGTCATCCCTAAACAGGTCCATATGGGACCACTTATGTCAGAGCATATCTGCTATAAGTACAAGCAGATATGAGGGGAGGCAGAAACCTGCATGTACAGTCACATCCTTGGATATAGCATTAATGTGTTAATTTTTAATCGCAGCATGTTAAAAATATGTTTGCAGTATAATTGCTTACAAATGTAAAACAGAACAAATACTTAGAATAAGTTACTAGTACAAATTGTTAAAGGAGTAAATTATTAACTTCCAGAAAGTTCCTTCACAAAAGGTGCTGAAAAGTAACAGCAAAAGTAATATGAACTACAGTTGTAGAGGTATAATGATCTTTAAAGGCAAATGAGAACTTTCAGAAATAATAAAAACTATTTTTCTGAATATTCAAAATATTTTTGTAAGTTTAATGGTAAAATGAAAAGCATAACATATGTATATAGCAAATCCTGAGTGACTTTTCTGAACTGCTCCAGTTCAGGATAAAATACAAAAAAGTACCCTCAAGGTATAAAGAAGTCTTTTCCAATTCTGTTTTAGTATTTTATTACTCTGAGCAATGATCCCAACTTTTTTCTTTCAGATATAAGTCAGACCTAACAAGTATGCCACCTGCATTTGGCTCAGGCACATTCGTGCATTTACCTGTATCCATTGTCACAGGTGTATGATACAGAGGAAAGATAGGCTGTGCCACTGAGCGTGTACTTTCCATTGCTGATATCCTGTGGGCTAGGGCACGTCACCATTTCACAGGAGGGGGGAGCATGACTCCAAATGCCACTAGCAAGGCATAGAATTTCCTTTTCACCCACCAAGTTGTATCCATCATTGCATCTGCATTAGAAGAAAAGAAGTGCTATCAAACACAGGGCCTTTTGTGCACAACATAATCAGCCATCCCTTTTTTCTCATCATCCACACCTGCATAAACCATCTTTCTTTTCAGGAAATAGAGAAGTAGTACTGGAGGTACTACTTCAGCTCTGCTAATGAACAGCCACTCTATAACCAAATGTCTTTCCATTATTTTAATCCCATCTTGCTCCTCTCCTTCATTTCAACCAATCTCTCAATTCAGCCATACTCTTATTTGCTGCCAGATTGTCAATCAGTTATTAATACAGCACTTCAAACATACTGAATTCCTACCTGTACACCACCTTATTATGGTATGTAAAATTTGAGCCAAAAATGGCACTGTTCTCTGGAATAACTGGATCACCACAGGATATAGCTTTAAAAAGACAGGAATACAAGAGAGGTTGATATAACACAAACAAAAATGAACAAGATTAGGATTTGCTTTCTTTTCTCTGAAAAGATTTGAGGAAATATAAAGCCCTAGGTAACAATGAGTTCTTGACTAATCTGTGAGTGACATTTAGGACTCTTTATCTGAATTCACCTTACTGAGAAACTGAACTAATTGGAAGTAGGCAGTTATAACCACGCTACAAACCACATGCTTAGTTATCAAGAGGAGTCCATATCTACCTCTCTCTATGGACAAAGTAATTGTTTTTTTGCTCAGACATTCTTTGTCAACTCTTCACTTTACCTGTTGCTTCATCTCATTTGTTCTGGTTTTCTAAAGAAACAATTTCTGCTATCATACCATGACTATGTACATGCATCAGCCTGTCCTTTCAGGTTGCTTTTAATCCACTGAGACAGTTAATGGTCTTTAAGTGATTAATTGCTTGAAAATGGAAACTGGGTGGAGAAGAATTAGAATTAGAAGAACACTTCTAATGCTTGCATTAGACTGAGTCTATACCTCTGACGCACTGGAGAATCTGCGTAAGAGAGAACCACTACAGACATGACAACTGTGCTTATGTCTTAAGAGAGCAAAGACTTCAACACTGACATCCAGATCTGCTAGGACAGGGTTTCATAAGCTGCCATGGTCTCTAACGGCTCTTCACTATTACTTTTCCCCTCCCATCTGTCTAATGTTAAAGTCACATTTCAGTATGCATTACCCCTAGGAACCAACCTTCACAATAGGGTGTTGGGTTGCTCCACTCTCCGGACTCCATGCAAGTAAGTTTCATCACTCCTGTCAGCTGGAACCCTTCTTTGCAGGAAAATGTTACTTGACTACCAACACTGTAAGTATCCCCATGTAAATGACCATGCTCTGGATTTCCTGGATTATGGCATTTCACGGGTTCTGAGGAAAAAGAGGGAAACTACAAATAACATACTTATGTGTCAGGTTTTATGAATAAATTACAAGAGATATCCTTGGGAATTTGCTGAAAGTAGAAGGCAAAGCATATGGAAAACACTAAAGTAGTTTACATAAGAAGTTTACAGCCTTTTCTCTTTTATATGTAAATGACTGAAGACTCATGCAAGTAAGCTAATCTCCAAGTTTAAGGATGTGGAAAAGCCCTCTGTAACGGAGTTTGCATTCCTTGTCAGAAGCAAACATATCTTACAGTAATTTCTCCCTCTGTGAGGGAAAGCCCATTCTAGCATGTCCATCCCTGAAAATGAAAACTGCTCAACTACCTTTTATGCCAACCTATGCGACTGTCTAGTTATCTTCTTCCAAAGTTACCTTGTTTAATGTTTCTACAGGTAGCTCTAGCCCTACTCAGAAGCCTGTGTTAAAATGTTTCTTCACTCAGCTCTGCTCTGAGAAGTGAAACACTGTGGCCTTCCCAGGTCTTGTGCTCAGCACGCAATTAGGTTTTTGCATGTGTGTATGTCTTGGAGCAGCATCCCAGTGACAGCTGTATCCTTACAGAGAGGTGAGTTTTCAAGAAACAAAAGGAGACACTATCACAGCCCCATCCAGACTAAACCGACCTGGAGATGAAAGCATGCCTGTCCTAGATATCAATTGTTGTCTCGCAACTGGAAGGCAGGATACTGGCCTATATAGAATCTTGGAAAGGCTAGCTGGATGTTTTTCTTTCCCATACCTGCACATTTTTTACCATCTCCCGTGTAAGGAGGGATGCAAGTGCAAACATAGGATCCATTTGTGTTGAGACAAGATGCGTGCTCATCACAATCTGATCCAACAGCACATTCATCAACATCTGCAAAAAACAAAACAAAACAAACCCACAAAACCCATGTCTCTAGTGTGTTATTTGTAGCAAGCATTTCCTTTAAATTTCTGTCTTACTGTCAAGAGGAATTACTTTAAGTAGTACAATTAAAAATCACTTACTGCAATCACATTTTTCATCCATTGGTAAAAATACTTAATATTTAAACAAATATTTATAACTCACTGTAAAGTTTCATTGTAATTTTAATTATAATTTACTCAGCAATATTGCACAACATGAGAAAATCAGAGATACATGTTACTAACTTTCAGTCACTACTTCCACATAAAGTATCTGGTTTCCAAACTGCAAAAGAACAGATATTGTAACTATTGTACTACTAGTCTGCGTAGACACTCTAAGGAAGGATTTTTGCATTAAACTCTTGCTTGGGAAATCCTCTTGATCTCAACCTTCCTACTTATAAGACAGGAAAGCTTAGTCTTGTTTATTGTATTTTGTCTATTAAAACTTGTCTATTAGACAGGAAAACCCATCTTTGATGAAGGCTCTAATATCTTAGACTACGCCCAAAAAGGGCCTGCAGTTGCCAGAAGTGTTAAAAATAATTCAAAACATATTAGTTATTATAATTAGCTATTTACATGATAGTAGTACCTAGAAATCCGAACTGGTAATTTATGATCCATGTAGTTTGATGCCATGCTGCAAAAAAAAAAAAAAAAAAAGCAAACAAAAAAACCCCAAACAAACAAACAACCCCCCCCCCCCCAAAAAAGCCCCTCACTGCAGAATACTTCATAAAATCTTTTAATCTAGACAAGGATTAAGTAAGAAAACATCCCTGGTACGAAAACAATGAGTCAAAATTGCAAAGAATGAATTTCAAAGTATCTAATTGAAAAGTGCTGGCATCAGGGATTATTCTTCTCTATAAAAATGCTTGTTTCATACTGTTAGAGAGAGGTAGAACAATTCTTAATCTAAATGTCCTGCTACAGGACCCTTGTTGATCAAGGTATGCCATGCAGACACACAGTTTGGGTTCTTTGCCCATTTCCAGTAAAAAAATCACTGGTTAAAAAAGCAAGAAGATTTACTGAATTGGAGGGTTTATTCTTCACTACTGGATGAGTCTGATCAGCATGAAAGGACCACAACACATTGAAAAGAAAAGGAGCTTCTTTCTGATATGCAGCATGACAGCTGCACTGTAATACCAAGACAGTTGCCAACTACACAAATTGGCACAACTACCAGGAGGATGCAAAGTGCTGCCATAGCAGAACTGGAATGACTGCTTCTTCTGTAATGTCTTGTTAGGCAAGAGACTTCCAGTGGGGTGGAACTACACGGTGAATCAGATCCTAACAGAACAAAAGGAATGCTTCAGGGCATAGGTGTGCCAGGATTTGCTAGCACCTCCCTGAAGCATGAGTCAGAAAGGTAAATGGTGGGTCAGGGTGCCAAATCCACTCTTGTTTTCATTTTCCCATAACGTAGCTTTAGGAGAGACAAAGCAAGCTGGAAGGTGGGGTGCAGGCTTTTTCCTTCTGAACGTTGTGACTCCTACAGCATGGAAGTTGAACTATTTGGACAGCCTTGATGTACCTGGGATGATGTTTGTAGATTCTGAAGAAGTGCTGCTGGACAAGATGCTACAAAACTAGAGGGATCCTACTCCAAAGTGAATTTTGGCAGAACTAAAAGACTTTGGTATTTTCTTTTGCTTGTCTTGACTGAAAAAAATATGTGCTATACCTACAAAGAATTAGGAGTCAAACACAAATCTTGCTAGTTTTTTACTGCGCAATTCCCATGGCTATGATCCAGCACAACCAGATGCAGCAATCCAAGTACAGCTAGGTAGTGGATTTCAGCAGGAGAATGCTGGAGACATGGCCCTGCAAGGCCAGTGACATCCAGTCCTCGATACACAGTCCAACGCCAGCCTCTCACACCTTTCAGCTTGTGCCACTGTACCTGGCACATCAGACCCAACTGACCAGCGAGTAAGTTAAGGTGTGGCAACTGTATGAGCTGCGGTCACAAGTGTACTCCCAGGGCTCTCAATGCTGCAGCTGCTTCTTCCTGGCAGGCATATCTGACCCAGCAAAAAATCCCCACAACAGAGAAAAAGTTCAGAGAACACTGGCAGAGGTGATCTTCCCATTAAGTTAGGGACTAAGGAGACAGCAAGGTGGCCTTTTGTTCAGGTAAACATCAACTAACAGTTGAGTGGATCAGCTGACAGTGTAAATGCTTCTCCTTGAGCTCCTTAAAGAGTGTGAATGTTTCTGAGTTAGCCAGACCAACACAGAGGAGTGGAAATGAACATATGGTCAACATGAGGTGTAAATGTCAGACAAGTACCAATGGGCTTGAGCTGGCCTTAACTCACACATTCATTCCCAGCTACTGGGGATGTTCAAGGTATTGAGGGTGAACATATTACAGAGCTTGATAATGCAAGACACACTGGAATTATACCTAAACTGTGTATTACAATTGCTGTATTTTGTTAAGTAACTTGAATTTGTTTCTCTTGTGCTATGCAGTACATTTAGGTATCACTCAGCTTGATTGGAAATCCTGTGCAGTATCTACTGTCCTCAGGTCAGTAAATCTGATATTAAATACTACAATGTCCATGTGTGAAATTTCTAAAAGAACCTGGTCAGAGAGCATGAGACACTGACAGCATGCTGAAGAGCAATAAAATGCACAGGTCAGAAGCACAGAATGCAAGGATTGCAGGACATGGAAGGAGAAAGGTTGGGAGTGCAATGCAGGCCTATATAGTTTTATATATATTTGATAAAAGCAAGATATGGGGCATACAAGAGGATGGACAGAAAAAGGTGATAGAATGTAGTTTTGGTTTCATGTAAGGCTGAGCATGTTATTTCAGAAAAATGAATATTTTGGACTGTGGGATTGTGGTTAGCCTCTACAATTTCAGAATGAATGTTTGCTCAAACCTAAGGGCACAGGAGAACTGTGAGATTGTCAGCGTATGCAGCCAAATGTATGGCACTTCTTACCAAGGCATGATGGTGAAATGCTGTTCCAGCTTCCATTGTCCAGGCAGAGCATCCTGGAGTCACCCAACAAATAGTAGCCACTGTTACAGTGATAGGTAATAGTACTGCCAGCAAAAAAGTCCTCAGCTGAATAATATCCATTTTCTAAAGTTGGAGGCACTCCACAGCTGATTCCTGCAAGATGGGTGAAAAGAGGGCACAGGCATTAGCAGAGCAAACACACATCATCTTCAGAATAATTCCACATGAGAGCCATTACTGCATGTTTTTCTCTGCAGCTGTACAATCCCATTAGCAAGAGGGCCCAGTCCTTTTCTGAAGTAGCTAATCAATTCCAGGTCTAGTGGAGGGTCTTGTTTTCTGGGCATTTTTCAATAAGAGTCTTAGAGGACTTTCCAGCTTCTGCTAAGAAAATTTTGCTAGCACTTGAGGAGACATCTGTGGCTGAGATCTGAGCAGATGCCCTTCAGTCACAGAACACTTCTGATAAGAAATAATCCTTGGTGAGTTATAAAGAAAAAAGAAAAGTGAGTTTGCCTTGTTGTTGTTACTTCCCTTTGCTGAAAATCAAGCTCAGGATTGCTGTGCTTAAACACTGCAAAAGTAGCCAACAGAGAGTGCTAAGAGTTACAGTCCTGGCCTGAGATGAGGGAGTGCATGAATGATGGAGAGACTGGAGCTGACTTCACATACAAACCTGGCCATCCCTTAGATTGACTATAGTAAATAATCCCATCTGATCCCAATTGTGACAGCAGAAATCATCCCTGTACCTGCCTACCAGAGGTTTTTATTTATTCTAGCAGAGTTTCTTCTATGCATCTTTACCTCAATCAAAAAGGCTTAAACTTATTCCAACAGCTACACAGGTCATCTTTGTAGATACACAGGTTACAGCAAGTCCTAGTCCCCTAGCTGCATGCAAGGATCATGCAACAAGAATTTAAAGCCTATAGTTATGGAAGCCAAGTACTTGCTGGGAAGGAATAGAGCTGGAGAGTTTGTAACAAAGACAGGCTCTCAGGCACCTGTGGTTTTGGAAGTATTTAGCACCAAGAAGAGGAAAAGGATTCTGGTGGGTGAAGACAGTGATTACACTGAGCCTGATTCAGTCAGTACTTTTTCAGGCCTACACCGTTAGTATAAACCTGTAGTTCATTATGCAGGAAATAGGTATCTTCAAGTAACTTTCATTCATCATGTCCTTGTAGAACAGGTACCTTAAAGGCCAGTGGGCAAGTCTAGCCTTCATCTACTCAGCCTGTTTGTGGCAGGTCAGCCCTCTTCTGTCTCAGTTCTGTGCTCTGCAGGTAAAATTGCTTGGCCCAATGCAGAGAAAACAGAAACACTAACAGGATTCTGGTGGTTGTCACAGCTTACATGCCAAGAAAGTGCAAAGCTGTTTCTGCCAGTGAGCTTTCCTTCTGCCCAGCAGGACTTGCTTTTGGGTAAATCCTCATGGGCATGCTCTAATTTATACAGAAGATGAGACTTTTGCTACAAATTACTGAATAAAGAGGAAGACATTAAAATTTAGAAAAAATTATTTTAAAGGCATTTTTAACAAATTTGATGATTTCCTCCAAACTACATATAAATTCTAGGATTATGCAATATCATAATTTCTGGAGCTAATTTTCTATTCTGCTGAAATGAAAAATGTAATCAGCTCCAACACAAGCAACTGCAGTCATATGTGCAGTCACAACAGAGGAGGACCAAAGGAAAGGGGAAAGAAGGAGCAGGAATCATATAATCAAAAGAAACTTGGCAGCCTGAATGCATACAGCTCAGTTTCTTTGAAGAAATCCGGTAAATCTTGGAGCACTTCCAAGCCCTAACAGAAATATATGCAGCCTATAAAGAAATTAGGTCATAATTTCCTCAAGTCAAGGCTTCTACTTCAAACCAGACATTCTCAGTGACATCCGAAAATCACAGAGATATTTTAGCATTTCCTGTGCATCTTCCACACTCCTAATGCCACTGGGGAGGAAAGCACCAGATTGCTGATCCAAATGGACTAATTTCTCTAACAGCCATGGATGTTAGAAACTGGCTGAAAAACATGTAAGAACATGGTCATGATACAGTTTCTGCTCAGCAAAACATGAGCTTAGTTTTAAGCATACATGTTTATGCTGTAACATGAATGGATTCAAGAGCATGATAGCTGCAAAAAACCCCCAGGCCATGAATAGTGATAGGATCCAAATAAACACCAGGGTTTCCTAATCCTGCCAGCTCACTAAGACAACTCACTTTCACATCGGGGAAAAGGCCGTGTCCACTGTCCCAGGTTAAGGCAGTGTTGAACAGAGTTTCCCACTATCTGGAATCCTGGGTCACAGGAAAGGCTCACTTTTGACCCTGGCTTTAAATCAGCAGAAGAGGCCCGCAGATGAGGTATGGATCCTTGCAAAGATGGACAATCTGTGAACAGAATATATGCATTCAGTAAGAGGTACAGCTACATGCTGAAATGAACAAACTGGTTATGTGATTGATACCATATAAGTTTACCCAGGAAAAAGCTTTCAGAAATGTTATGCACGCTACATCCCATGGGTCCAAAGGGTATTGAGAATCATCAACATATAAAATCAGAAAAGGAATCTACAGAAAAAGAAGCAAGGAGGCAGCAAGTATTTTAATACCATACAATAATTATTAGAATAAAAGGCAGGAATTTTTTTTCCTGGTCCACTACTATCTTCCCTCTTTTCCCATCTCAATTCAGGAAGCAATAAATTTTTGTCATAGATTTCAATGAACTTTTGTTACAAAACCCTGGAATTTGAAGAATGAAGGACTGCATGTTCTAAGTGTCAAACAATCAAAATAATTTATTCAAGGTCAGTAGAGCAAAGGCTGCAAGTTTGCTAGTTGACCCCATAAAAGAGCCTTATAGTGTTGCTCAGAAAAAAATGGGTTCTAGGAAGTAAAGTTCTAACCAGCACAAAATATACTCTTGTAATCTATCTTCACTCTTCCAACAACTCCTGGCAGGAAATCTGGCCAGGCTAGTACATTTCCTTTTTGCAGTTCTTCTGGACAGGATGTAGCCAGAGATTCTACCTATGGATTAAAAAAAGTTGGTTAGATATGTTTGAGGACAGTGTAGGAAAAGAATATTAAAAAAAATATTCCCTTCATGAGTGTATGCAGCACTAGAACAGATCCTTGAGGGAGTAATGCTCATCTTTTCTAGCACAAGAGGTTCCTGGCTGAAGTACTTATTATTCTGTTCTTATAAGCCACCTAGATATGGCTGAGTCACTACCTGAAGGACTACTTGACATACAAACAAGGTATTGAACACAGCTCTTGAGACACAATTGCATTTGTTACTGTAAAAGAAGAACACATCCACATCACACCAAAAGACAGTAATGAGGCTGCAACCTGAAGAGAACACTTATCTATTTGCAGAAAATGTCAAATAGGAGCCAAAAAGAACTTAGTGTTCAAGATCTGTATCCTGAAAACTGCTAGCCCTGCACCATATATAAAGGACAGAAACACAAAAAGAAGAAGCTTAATAAAGCAATTAGTTGTTTCCAGAACACAAGTTTTGTGAACTGAATTAACTAGACTCTGTACGACACTGTAGGCAAGGCCCAACCAAAGTGGGATGGGGACATAAGTAATGGAGTATAGAAACAGGAACTATATAGGCCAGCTAAGTACAGGAGAAACAAAGGAACACACTATTAGACCAACAGCAGATTAGTATCTTGAAAGAAGATCTGGTCATATGTCTCTGATAGAAAAGTTTTCTCAGATGGGTGATTGCCTTCTGTCAAGTTTCCAGCAGATAAATTCAACCAAGAATAATATTCTACAGTGTCTGTCCTGGTGAGACAGAAAGGTACATCATGAACTTTGGAGTGATCTGTTCTCATATTGTCCCTACTCTGAACCCATAGAGGCCGATTGGACTTTTAGCAGTCAGTTAGACTTTTATACTGTCAGTATAGCTGGAGAAGGAGCCAACGTTCTCTGTTTATTCTGAGGCCATTTCAAAGTTCTCATTTCAGCAATCTGTGCCAATTGAAGATGCTTAGGCCAAAGGCTGCAAATAAATTGTAAGGAATCTGCATGAAAATATTTCCAATGTAGGAAAAACAAGTTTGGGAATCAGCCCTTTCAAGGCATGTGATGGATAGTAGAGGGCCAGAAAGGACCTCACTGTTTCCTATACACAACTCATATTTCTGTTGCTGTCTATTCAGCAACAAAGCTACCAGAGTGACAGTTTACCTATACAAAATTAATGTGCAAGTGAATAAACAACTAAAGCATGCGAGTAAAATCTTAAAGCCTAGATTCCACCATCCTTTATTCACTAAGCAACCTATTCTGTCACCCTGCTTTCCTTTATGGCTGAGAATAGAAAGTTAAGACTTAATGAATAGTTCCAGCTGGCCAGAACATACCTAATGATTACAGATTACAATAGCACTTTAATATTCCAAGGTCTGAAATGAATGAGGTAAAAATTGAATAGGAAGCTTGACTCAGCTTCCTGTCTGGTGTTACATCTGTCTTTTCAGATGAGCAACATGGATACTATAAATGAACAGCAGGATTTTCTTCCTTGTCCTAACTGTTGCGTCTCAAGCAAGTGGGAATTCAATCAAACCTGTCATTAAACAGGGGCAACTACTGAGAAAGTTTCAGAAAGTTGTACTTAAAACTCTTTACCCTGTAAAATCACATGTACACTTATCATCTTCAAAACTGCTAGTGAACAAAAACTTGAAGATCTGATTGGCAATGCAACAGTTGGTGACCCTAAAAGTCAAGAACTGCAGCAGGCAGTTGGGTAGCTTTAAACCTGTCAGAGAGGCAAAGTAGTAAAAATACAGAGAAATAAATGGAGGAGACATATGGGTGCTGGAAGCAAAGATTCTGCTTTACTTTTTTTCCTATTCATGCTATTATTTCTTATTTGGGTTAGGGACAACAAACAGCTATAAACCATCAATTAGTGATGCAAATTTAAGAAAAATCAGGAAAAGAGCAAAACTTTGTAATCCAAAGATTCTTCCTCAAAGAAATTTCTCTAACTTTAAACATTTGTCTTTGTTGTTCAAGTGTTATCAACAGTTTAGCACTTCTGACCTTCAGGATTGAAATAGTAATGAGCAGGAAGCAGTGATGGAGTGTCGGGTTCAGGTATATATGGGAGAATATATGTCCAATTGTGTCAGGAACCCACGTTTTAAAACAGGAACCCACTTGCCGCGGCAGAATGTCCAAATATGGACAACACTGGACAAACCAGACCACTGAAAAGCTTTTTTTATTTTTTGCACATCAGTCTCAAGACATTGTTAGACAATGGAGACAAGATGTTAACAGCTCGCTGATCCACAGGGAATGCCCGAGAAGGTGGGGTAATACAGAATGACATAAAACCATCTCAGTCTAGATTTCAGCCAATCATACATAGAACAACACATATTGACAAGCATTCTATCTAATCTTATAAAACACACGTAATGGTAGTTAAAACAAAGACTGGTTCATAAGAGACAAAGAACAGAGCTCTATTCATGCTAACCTTCTAAAGATATACATTAAATAATCTTGTCGCCATCTTTAAGCCAATTCTACAAAGACCTATTGTTGTCACGTATGCTCTACTGCTTGAGAAACTTTTCTGCTGTATCTACAATGCTAACAAAACTTCAGTCTGAAATCTATACTTTTTTAACCATTTCCTAAAAACCCTCTAACTTTTTAAATTCCAACAATGGAGCACTGTCCTCAGGTTTGCAGATAATATCAGGCTGGTGATAATATCGCCAATCAGTGTGCTCAAGGACAGAGTTGCATGCAAAGGCACTTTGACAGGCTGGAGTAAAGATAGACTTCAAAAACTCAACAAGGAAAAATGGGAAGGAAAAAAATTCTGAACAATATAGGTGAGGAAAGCCAAGACCAGGAAAAGAACTCTGTGGAAAAGAACTTAGGGACTCTGGCAGGCAGTGAGCTGAGTATTAGCCAGCTATGCACTGGGCAAATATTGAGGACCAACAGCATCCTTGGCTGTGTGAATAGGGTTACCATCAGAAAACCAAGGAAGTGATTATTCTTTCTCAGCCCTTATTAGATCACATATGAAGTTACTACATTCCATTTTGGGTTATTCACAGCAAGAAAGATGCTGACAAGCTGGAGCAAGCTCAGAGATGGGATGGAACTCTTGCCTTGGGAGAAGAGCTTGGCTCAGCCTAGAGCAGAAGCAGCTATGGGGACATCTCTCAGCAGTCCTGTGTGTATTGGGAGATGATCAGGTACAGACAGGCTTGTACAGCAGTGCATGGTGGAAGACACAAGCAGTAGTCATAAATGGAAGTGGGAGGTCCCAACTAGGCGTAGAGAAACAAATTCCACTTGAGGATAACTGAGCACTGAAGCTTGGCTCTCAGAAAAGTTGAGGGATTACTGTCCTTGCAGACATCTTTCAGTCTATATTAATTTTTAACTCAGTGGAAATTTGGTGCTGCCAAGCTTTTATTTTAGGTACCTGATTAAGTGTAATTCCATATTAAGTTTTGCTGCCCTTTCAGACTTTTTCTGAAACTATAAAGCTCAGATTTTTCAGTGTCTAATGAATTGACTGAAATTGTGATGTCTTCCCTCTGAAGTTTTAACAGCAGAATGAGGAAACTGTATGTAGTCTGTAAAACAAGCACTTTACTTATTTCACTGGATTTCTCTCTCTTCTAGCATTCTCTCTCTTCTAGCAATTAATTTTTATGCATTATTTCCTTCCTGTTTTGAAGCCACGTACTACAGAAAGGTTCAATCAAAATAGAAGGTGACTCAGTGTTGATTTTACCAGGCTTAGTTCTGCTTAAAGCTACTTTACTAACTACATTAAGCTTATTACCCTAAGCCAGAACTCCATCTGGTCCCACTGACTTCTGTGGGAGTAGGGGTCTCCCCAGTATGCTGACCTAGAGTGCCTTCTCTATGTTCAGAGCTCTCTGCTCAAACACCGCACTCAGGACTTACCTGCTGTGGAGAAAGTACATAGTCCCAAATGTTGAGCTGGCTGATGGAGCCCACAAAAGATTCAGCTGGGTTGAATCCTTCTCCTTTTTGATCTTGCTCTTGACCCAGCACAAGTGCACCGCCACCTAAACTCAGAATTTGAAGAGGGGTAGGAAACAAAGCCTTACAGCAGGGATCCCATAAGAAGATTAAAAACTAAACAAAACAAAAATTTTTGCTGCCCTATGTTACTTGGATTTTGCAGTGAAGACCAGCCACCTTCAAACTCTCTCAGCAAAAGCTCTTGGAATACTTATGTTAGACTGAGAAACGTCAACATAGCAATTTGGAAGTGACTGTCAAACTCATATGGGAGCAGAAATCACCTATGGCTGCTTCAGGAATGATATTCGCTCAATGAGATCACTTATAGTTCAGTATTTGAAGCATAACACACAGCAACATAAAATGCAGTTTTGAGCAGGTGGAGCCCATTTTACAATACCAACTTACAGTTCCTGCTTCAAACAAAAGCTTACAAACTCATACAGGTCAAATGTGATTCTATACCCCCCTTGTGTGCCATGTCTCAGAGCATTAACTACCTTCAGTGTGGGAGTATGATTCCATACTTAATTAATGCTTAGTTAATGCTCTGAGACATGGGTCACAAATTAAATTTATTCACCTTGTCCATTAACCTGTGAACATGCATCTTCTACATCATAGGGTATGTGGACAAGTTCAAAAAGTAATGGACACAGCACACTTAGGTCTTATCTCTGGAGAGAACTCCAATTTAAATGGGAAAGACAGGGGCAAATGTAAGGGTCATGGACTAAAATGCTTTAATACTGTATTTTTTATTTTAATGAAATAGTATTTTGAAATTCTATGTAAATTTGGATGGTGGCAGTACGCAAACAGTACCAAAACAAAAACTCTTTGCAGCCAAATGATACCAAGCTTTTCATTGCTCTTTAATTGCTGAAGATACTATTTTTTGTGCCCTTGGATATTATGCTATAGATAACTGATGACAAGAAATGATGAAATAGCAAACCTCACCTTGTTAGAAAAAAATACAAACATAACTTCAAATACATGCCTGAACAGTCAATAAACCCTGAACATATATATGTAAGGGAAATACCAGATAAACTGTCTTTTGTTGAGTGAGACACTTGCTCTCACAAAGCCATTCCAGAACCAGCCCTGCACATGTTCCTTTGTGGACTAAACTGTGATGTCCATAAAACAAGCTACCTACCACTATACCTCAGAAATGTGCATTTTGTCTTCAGTGATGCTGAGTTGGGGGAACTGTCCTCACAAAATAAGAACAGCAAACATAAGCTTTTCAGAAATGCTGAACATGTGCATATATCCTAAAAACACCAAAACATTTTCTTGCATATTCTGCAATAAAAACAGAATGAAGGCAACCAAATGTGGTATAATACAAATAAAGCATACCAGGGATTTTTGATCCGACAGAGAGCCCGCTGCCTCCATCGGACAGGTTTCCATCAATGTACACCTTCCACGCTCCATCCCTGCATGTCCACGTCACCGCAATGTGGTGCCAGTTACCATCATTCACTGAAGGACAGTCTGTTATCTTCTCTTTCCCATTCACATAAAGAACCCAGCTGCAGGGAAGACACAGGCATACTCAGCTGCATGCAGCTACCTTAAAAGCACGGTCTGTCCCCCATGACTCAAAGAAATGTTATTTGACTAACAAGATAACAGGCATGTAATAACTATCGTGTGAGAAATCTCTCCTGAAAGATCATCACAGAGGACTTGGAAGTTGGCTATCATATGCAAAGCATGGTGAAATGAGTGACATGCTTTTGTGACAAAATATGAAGGCTCAAGTCATGGCTGCATAGTGGATTCTTAAATTTTTCTGTTGAGTCACACTAGAAGTCATACTACAAGTCACATTGCTTTTGCAAAAGTGCAAGTCATACTCTGCATTTAGAATCATGCCAGAAGTACTTTGACTGCTGAGCTCCATTTGTTCCACTAATTGTCTCAATGAGCCATTAAGAAAAGATGTGAATATAGTACAGGAAAAAAAAATCATGTTGTCTGAATTCATAGCTCTCTTGTCATTACTCTTCTATAGAGCAAAAAGTGATAGGAACAAAGCAAGAAGAAAAACAAAACAAAGAAACAACTCTGTCAAGGGAGTTGGATGCAGATTTTTCTATTCCAAAGTAGGCAAAGCTTACATTCAAACTTCTGTTCTACACGTCCTTGATCAATCCAAGACATCTGTAAGCTATAGAAAAGCAAACCTGTGATTTACCCATTGTAATCAGTCAGAAGAAATGCATTATCACTTCCATTTTCTACTGCATAAGAAATGGGAGTCCCATAGTTTGTGGTGTCAGTGGATTTCATCCAGAATGTACAGGTGATGTCACCAAGAGATGGTAAAATGCCATCCAGCATGACATATCCATAGATACCAGAGACTTCGAAATCAAGATTGAAACCAGAGGACTGTTCTGCAATGAAGACAAAGAGTATTCAGAACAATAGTCACACAAACATGGAAAGAGAATCCAATGAAATCTAAGCAAATGCAATAAAGTGGACTGCAGTCCTGCACAAAAATATTCAATAACTTGAATAGAGATAGAAAGGAACTTTTAGTAGTCTAACATCAGCCAGCATACAGAGCTTTCCAAGGCTAAGATACAGTGCTTGAAGACAAAAATCCAGAAGAGACGCTGTTTATCTAGCAATAACATGAACTGAATCACTGAAATGACATATCCATTTACCATCCAACAACATAAAGACGTATAATCACCTGGTTCCATTTAATCAAGCTTTGAAGAAAAAACCCAAAATAACTAAAGATTTTTCTGTTCTGGACTTACTGAAATACACTGCCTGGTATGGGACAGCACTTCTGTGCTACTATTCAATGCACAGTGGCATGCTTTGCAAGGATGCTACATGTAATGTTATATAGTGGAGCTCTCCTGAAAGGTAGGCGTTAAACTCTGACATAGGATGGCAGGTGTAAATGTCTTCTACTGTCTTTGGGAAATCAGCATGGCTTCTGTTTAGAGATTCACTGGCTACTTTATAATTTTTGGGGAGAGGGATTTGAGC
The DNA here is from genome assembly GCF_027579445.1 of Ammospiza nelsoni. Taxonomy (NCBI): domain Eukaryota; kingdom Metazoa; phylum Chordata; class Aves; order Passeriformes; family Passerellidae; genus Ammospiza; species Ammospiza nelsoni. The sequence goes on from NC_080669.1 coordinate 17,695,126, forward strand.
CTTGTGGTCTCCAGTATCCCCCAGGAAGTTGTGCTATGGGTGTGACCCGTGCCACCTGTCCACAGCAAACTTGATACTCTTTTGTCTGTAGGGAACTTTATGCCTTTAGGACTTCTGAAGCTAAGACTACCCCTTACTAATCTCCAGCCCTGTGATACAAAGCCCTACACAAAATACAAGAAACAGAAAGATCTACCCAGATACACAGAGCAAATACAAATTAAACTCAATAGACCTACGGGGTATTAAAAAGCTAGAACCATGCCTTAGAAAAGAGAAATGACTCAGACACACGCTGTTACTTGTCTGCAATTACACTTATTAATGCTGCAGTCACACACACATCCTCTCACAGTCCCACCATCCTAGCTACTTTCTGGGGAAGCTGTATGAAATCAGCCCAGCCAATGAAAATCTTGCACAGAGACTTAGTCAAGCCACCTTTTTCTGAGACTTAGTCCTGTGTACCTGTTTCACACCTGCTGCCTGTAAAGCCAGGGGGACATTTACAAACGTACGAGTTCAAGGCATCCACACAGGTGGCTTGGTTTAAGCAGGGACTGGAGGCACAGTCATTGATGTTCACTTCACAGTTCTGTCCTGTGTACCCTGTCACACACAAACACCTATGGAGGAAGAGAAGCACACTTCAAAGGTGACAGCCATCATAACAAAGAGTTCTGGCTATGAGGCCAGATCTGCCAATGAGAACAGTATATAACAATACTAAAAAAAAAATTCAACAGATTACATACTACAGAATTAATGGAATTTTATTTTGGTCATTCCTCTTTAAGCATGCATAATAAGCATGCTTAAGAGGTCATTCCTCTTAAGCATGCACTCTATTAACTGCATAATAACATGTCTAGACAGGGACAATACAATATTTAAAGAGCCTACATTTTTTATATGAAATTGTGAGACATAACCATTACACTTCCATGAGTAAAACATACCTCTTACATACACAGAATTAATGATGAGAGGTATTCAACTTTTCAGATAGTCACCTATGTATATAGGGAAAACCAAGCCAGTATAAAGACACCAAAACTGATACTTGGAAAACCAAGGTGCTTGAAAGGCACTAAAACTTCTGGGGCTTTTGGGAGGGAAAAGACTAAACTAAACACAGATGTTAATAGCTGGCCCATCTACCTATACAGTGATCTAGGATATGACACTTCTGATGGCATTTGTAGCTTCTGATCTGAGTTCAGATACCCTAAATCATAAAATTAAATAGCTGGAAGTTTCCACTGGGGTTTGTATTTTAACCTCTATAGGCTCAGTATGTACAGCTATCCCTGTCTTTTCAAGCTACAGAAATGTAGTATTACCAGGTGCATAATTGGTCATCATGTATTATTCCAATGGAAAGCAAGATACGCCTCTGAAGTTTGGGAAAATGGACGTCTTTTGGAAGATCAGGACTAAAACCATGCAGTCCTACCATGCTTACATTTCAAACTCTGCATATTTTCTTTGCTGTTTTCCTTGGAATTTTTAAGAGTCAAGACACTAGGATATATTTTCTTGTCTTTTAAGATCTTCTTCTTCATAAAGGGACCACTTATTTTGGATCGGGCTGCCAAAATATGCTTGTTGAAATCTGAGAAGGCTGAGGAACCTCAACATGTCTGACTTTCCACATTATATTACATCAATCATCTGTTTTTCACCTGAAGCTGTTGATACCATCTCTGCATGTAGCTCCATTCCTACAGGGTCTGCTGAGACACTCATCAATGTTTCTTTCACACAAGACACCAGTAAAACCTGGCAGACATTTGCAGGAGAAACTTCCAACTCGATCTTCACAAACAGCCCTATTCAGGCATGGGTTGGAGAGGCATTCGTTCATCTCCCTTTCACAGTGATCACCTGAGGGGGAAAAGAAACCAACAAAGTAACAGCTCTGGATTGAATTAACCTAAGAAAAAAGATTATTAACCCATCTCCTTTTTTTAAAGGATGTAGTGATCTTCTGAGAAAAAGCAAACATCAGAGTCACCAGGCAGGTTTGGAATTGACTCCATTAACAGAGGTTAAGTAAACACAGAAGAATTATGGGAACCATCTTAACAGTTACAGAAATAACATGTAGCAAACTGTCAAATTTAAATGTGACTAATTTGGGGTGAACCAGGAAATCACCTGAGAAACTATTCTGAGCAACTAATGAAAACCTACTATAAAAGACATTTGGCTGAAACCCTAACTCAAAGTAGAGATGTGAAAGCCCGAAACATGTGATTCTGTGATTTATGATGTGAAAGAGGCCCTATGTCACAAGCACTGAAACTGCATGTGATTTTATAGTGAAGATTTTTGGCAACATGATAATGAACAGATATGTGTATTTGTTATAGAAATCTGTAAAAGCAGACTATGGGATTGGGGAGTAGTTTTAATATAGACCATTTTATTTACTGTTAAAATATTTTTATTTTTAAATGAAATTAAAAACAACATTTTGAACCCATTAAAATGCTGCTATTAGCTCCTTAACATCACACAGCAAGTTTATGGCAAAATTAGTAATTGAAGATCTAGCACTTAGAAAATCCTTCTGAAGTCACATTTACACTATGGAGAGTCTGAGAGACTAGATGGACCTAAGGAACATCCATAACTAACATTCATATCAACATATAAGATATATATTGCTATATAGTAGTGGGATGGAAATACTTTGGGTAGGGTAGGAAGACACAGTTTTTGGTCAGAAAGAGTAAAACTGACTTAAAGAGAACAATGTGTACCTGTGAACCCTTCTGCACACGTGCAATGGTAGCCATTCTTGCCATCAACACAGTGGGCTCCATTCAAACATGGACTGGAGCTACATTCATTTATGTCTTCCTCGCACAGGAGACCTTTGAACACGCAGGATTACAAGGCATGATCAAGACAGTCACAGACTGCATGCTGCAGTGACTGGATGTAGACAGCAGAACAAAACTGCACCACGAGCATGACAAAGGTTACTGAGAGCAGGTGACAAAATCACGTGATTGACGGCACTACTGAAACACTCCAAAGATAATCTGTGTTATTTAGATGCTGGGATCAATATGCAAAGTCACTGTGTATCTTTATAATGTTTAAAAACCTATCCAGCTAACGCTGATGTTGACAAATGTATAGTCATAAATATGAACGGTGGGGGGGACCATTTCTAATGAAAAACACAGCACCTTGTTTTTAATCACACAAAATCAACCCCTCAGTAGTTTATTTCCATATTTAGAAATCAGGCGCTGTTTTGGCTAGCTATTCGAGTGTGTTAGTTTCCCTGCAAATTTCAATACCTTCAATGTGCATGAGAAAAAATATAATCACAAGTCCACTCACTTATTCCTAAGGCTGCAGTAAAGCAACCACATAAATGCTGTGTCTAGTTTCACAAGCACTTCCTCTGTTAGTATTCACTAATTCCCTAACCCTTATCCTTCTTTTCAGACCAGAAATGTCACAAAGGAGAAGGGTACATGCACACACACAGACACACACACTCCCACACCCTGTCCTTGGATGCTTGCCCTTTTATTTCAAAACCCATTCACATATAGTAGAACCTTACTCTAAGCTGTAGATCATGTTGTTTTCCTGTTATAATTGGATGTGGAATGACACAGCATTTGTGCTTTGTGTTACTTACTTGGCACAGAAACCAAGCCTGTCTGAAGAAAAGCTATGAAGTGAAACAAATTACCTGAATAGCCTGGTTGACAGTGGCAAACAAAGGTCCCAATGCCGTCTTTGCATATTCCATTGTTTTGACAAGGAGATGATTTACACTCATCAACTTGTGTTTCACATTTCAAGCCTAGAATGCAAAATAAAGGACTTAAAATTGGAAGCCAAAATTTAAAATTCTTCAGAAAAATGGATGCCATGACTATCTAATGCAGGAAAACGTGATTAATTGCCTACATTAGCGGACATTCAGGTTTATAATCTTTTCATTAGGTTGTGCTTTAACACAGACCTAAGACAAATGTTGTTAGAAAGGTGTGATGTACATTGGGCAACAGACTTCAGCTTCAGAGAGGGGCAATCAAAAGTAACTTCTTGATACAGCTGGATTATAAGACATCTCTTTGATTTAAAGCAACTGGGTAGCTAAAACTGAAGACAAGTACAGACTCTGTACAGGTGGAATTCGCTGTCAAGACTGCAAATTTCTAGCTTTTGTTAATCATAAATATTGCCAAGTCATAGGATTTTCACATCCACCAATTCCATTAAAAGAAATCCCATTCAAAACCTTTTCTGCAAAACACAACATAATTCAGCAAGGACATGAAGAAGTATCTATTTTTTGTATATTCTAAACATGTGATGCATAGTCCAATTAGTTAGGCTTATACTGAAATGCTTTGCTCCTTAAAACATCCTCATTTTAAGGGCATCATGAAGTAGTAGCTACTTCACCTGCTTCCCAGTTTTTTTACCTGTATATCCAAGTGGGCATATGCAAATATATCCACTTCCTAATTGCTTGCATGTCCCATTATTGTGGCATGGTTCCAGGAAACACTCATGAAAGACCTGCCAAAGGCACAAATGATACACTTACAGCAAAGCTGGTGCACAATACTCTAGTTTTAAACCGTATACCCCACTAGTCACTCTGGAAAGATGGGATGAAAAAGTCACCAGCTTTAGCTTCTAGCTCCTCCTTTGTATTCTCAGCATGCTAACGATTTGTGGGCTTTTTCCTACTGAAAAATACAGCAAATCTGAATATTATTTTAAAATTACATTTTACTTAACAAAATCTCCTTAAAACTGTCTGAGCTATGATTCACAGTTTATATTAAACTACATTTATATGCAAGTTCTCCACTTTGCATCCCTCTACATCAGCTACTGCTTCCTGCTGCTGGCCATTAGGTGGCCTGGCAGGGAATTTCACCATGTGGCATTATTTCTCCTGTTCTTGCAAACCCAAATTCATCAAAGCCCTTAAGTTAATGGTCAGCTAAAACCACAGGAGATTAATTTGTCTCCTGTCCCTGGGTTATATAATGGTTCAGGCCAAATTTGTCACGAGTCAACTTTGCTCCTTTTTACACAATTCCAAATTCCAATTCAATCAAAGCAGTCTTGTCAAAGTTACAGACTAGAGGTGAGAGGCTGGGGGCAAGGAGGCATCTGTAGCAAGCATTGTCACTACACTAATTTCACTCATATTTCAGAGAGGGTACTCACAACAGAGGGAGCTCTGCTTGCCTCCTCTCAAGTGTATCTGTGTTATAACATGTAAACTCAAGATTTTACATCTGAGCCTTAGATGCTTGGTAGAATTTTCTGGAACTCAGCAAATGGAAGTCCTCAGATGACTGAACACAGTCAATATATTTCTTCTAGATTGTCTGAACCTCTTCCATGTAGTTTACTTTTCTTTTACAGATGCAATAGTTACTTAATACATCAGGTGAAGGCTGTCAACAGCTGATGCCACTTCCTCTGTTCAATGAAACTGCTTCTATGATTACAAAGAGAGTTTGAGTGTTCCCCTCTTAACTATTCCTTTCATCTTTTCAGTCAGCAAAAGAATTACCGTTAAAAAGGTCTTACTTGTTTACTGCTGCATGAAGTGCTTTTTCTTTCATTTGAGATAGCACTGGAAAATAACACTTTAAAATAAACAGTCCTTACCTGACTGCTGACTTTATACTGCTTGCTGATATTTTCTGGGAAGGCTGGTACCATCATCATACTTTCCTCAGCTGCTGAAAAAGTAGAGCCAAAACCTAAAGAGTAAAGATATGAAAGCACTGTTAATAACACTCTGTAACAAGGTCCCTATTCCATGGGGGCATTAAAAGTGCATGTAAGCAATGTGCCTAAAGAAACTCTGAAAAAAGTGAATTTGATAAAAAGAAACTTTACAGTACCCATTACAAAAATATGTAAGGACAAACATTTCTAAAACACATACATGTATGTACACATAAAAATATTTTGTGTCTTTTTATATACAGTTACAGGCATGCACATACGTATTAGTGTATATTTCTATATATATATTTCTCTCTATAGTATATTTGTATAGTACACATAGGAAATGTACACACACACTGCTTATGTATACTCTGTTTATTGAGCCTTGGCATGCATCAGAGTTAGTCTTAAAGCCAGAAGCAGCACCAGTAGGCAGAACCAGCTGAGAATTTCACTGCTAGAAAACAGAGAGTCCAGAGAGTAAGTGGGATGTTTTCTGTTAGCACTATTTCTGGCTATATGTTTTAGATGTTCCCCTTTATCACTTCATGCAGCAGAGATTATTTGGCTTACTTGAACAGTCGGTGATGGATCTGGCACCAACAATGGTTGTTGTTCCATAAAAGGGACAGGACAAGCAGTAGGACTTCCCCGGGTCTGGTTGATAGTAGTCTCTGGGACAAGGGTAGCAAGGTGTCAAACCTGTGCGAGAGAACTCGCCTGCAAGACATGGTACTGCAAGAGGAAGGAAACCTTTTTGAGTGGCCTGATCTCTTGCATGCGCACCTTACTTCCCTCCACCTCTTTATTATCACTTTTTCCTCTCCTGTCATAGTGCCTTCTTAGATTTGAAAGGAACAAGATGAAATCTGCCGGGAATTCACAACTCTGGGAAACGTTAATTAAAATCTTCTGTGAGATGCCATCTTGTTCTCAAAGGATTATGGTAATATCTGGGAAGTATTTAATTCTACTACTTTTGCTGCTCTGGAGGCAGCTTTTAAATGGAACTTCCTTTTTGTCTTTCACACCTGTTTTTTGGTTATTGTTTGGTTGGGGTTTTTTAAAAATTTGTTTGTTTGATTCAGTTGTTGGGTTTTTCCCCTTCAAGAAGAAGTAAGGACAAAGACAAGACTTTTTTGCACCTTGAATCCTTACAGACTATTTTCCTGGGAATTCTTCTGGCAAAGCTTGCCAAAGACAATTGAGGAGAACTTCTTTGAAAAAATTACTGAGCAAACTGTGTAAAAATTCAGAACTTTTGTATAGAAAACAATGGAGAAATAATAGTGACAATTTCCTTTCTCTTCTGTAAGGAAAAATTTTCATTTAGGTACCCATCACATATCTCATTTTATTCCTCATTATATGAGAATCAGAAGGAGGGGAATTGGTAACAGGAAATGACCTATCATTTTTATGGAAATATTCCTTGGTCTACACTTAACCAGAATAGGAATTCAGTCTCAGGCAGATGAATTGGATAACATTAGCTGATATTTAAACAACAATTTACACATTTTTAATATTTAGTATAAAAAAAATTAATTACCCTTTTTGTTACAAACCTCCACAAGCTGAGACATCCACTGCACCTCTTTTTACTGTTGATGTATTTTCTGGACAAGAGATGCAATTCCTGGATCCAAATGAAGGCTGATATGTTCCAAGTGGACAAGTTTCACACGTCTCAAGGCCATTAGGTGAATAAGTTCCCTGCTTGCACTGAGCTATAAGGCAAAACAGTTCAGAAAGTTTGAGCAATGTCCAACAGGAAACAGGGCTTCTGATCTCTGAAAATAATGTTGAAATCACAATACACATCACAAGGAATTTTATTTCTGGACCACACTCTACTCTGAAGAACTTAATGGGTACAAAGAGCAAAAAAAAAGACTGTTGTGGTAGCGTACTGATAGTGCAATTATGAATTATTAACAAGTGACTTCTCTGCAATGAGCCTCACAGATTACTTACTGCAACTCAGTTACTCATTTTAATCAACAAAACTAATGGCAATAAAGACAATAAAAATGAAATCAAACTAGCTATTTCCTTTTCAGAAGAACTCATGAACATATAGCGGTTCTGTGCTGTTCAATGCCTCAGCACTGTAGGGTAGGATGGAAAGTGGCTGGCAAGGATGACAATGGAATTATTTTAAGTGTATTAGTGTCTGAAAAATGCAATCACAGAAATGAAATACAGAAATGAAAGACAGAAATTAAACAAATCATCAAAGGCCAACTCTTCTCAGAACCTCTGCCTGGGCATCCTGCATGGTAGAGCAGTGATGAAAACTTATATATTTCCATATACATTAAGGTGCAATTAGGACTGCTCCTCATTTCACATGCTAGCTTCATTCCAGTACTTCCACCATGGGTCCAAAAGGATGTCACCAAGAATTCACAAGTGGCTGTCCCAATAAGACAGAAGTCCCTACCTTTGCACTCGGAGATGCTTCTAGAGTGTAGATACTCGGTATAGCTACCAGATGGACAACTTTTGCATTCCAGCTGCCCTTCCTCATCTTGATAGGATCCAGTCCAGCAGCTTTCACAGGTAAGATGTTCCAGGGAGTAATATGTACCCAAAGGGCAGTTGACTGTAATGTAATATTGGAAACCTAAGTTTCCCTCAGAGTGAAAAATCTTACATACCTCTCTTGCCCCCAGAGTTCCCATTTAGTCAAACAAAGTTTTATGAAATGTGGCTCTGTTCCCCAGCAGGTAGGGAGATATCTCTCTGGAACACTGCAAAGATTTAATTATCCACAAGAAATGGAATCCAATATCCACCTTAGCTACACATCACTCATAGGACTAACAGGGTTAAAAGACTGCATACCAAGCACTGTTTTCTCTGCATGGCCAAGCAAGGATATGCCTGATTTCCCCCTGGGAGTGGAATCCTGGGTACAAAGGATCCCTTTTCCACAGGCCTTGGTTAGGAATATAAACATCCTTTGGAAGTCAAACTGTGCAAAGCATTTTTGCAGTTTATTGTTATGGGAGACCACAAACACTGGACTGTGTCAAATCATAACCCTCTGCAAACATCCTCTAAAAGCTTGTTTTGCAAAAGGATTTTAAATACACATAAGAAACAAGTTATCTGGCTTACCACACATTCTCCCTCTCAGCACAGAACCAGGCCTGCAGAAAAGAAAGGCTTTCTCGGTCTCCAGTGAGTTGGTGTCAGCTACAATGAGTTCAGATGCAAACTGAAAAGAATACATAGGTTCCTTATTGAGAGTTCTATTCAGCCTGTTTGTGATCGTTTCCAGAGTTTTAAGGAGCCGTCTCTGGTTTTCCAGTTCCACTGTATCATTCCTTTCATCAGGCAGTGGCACGCTAGCTGGAATATAAACAGCAAACACAAAAAACACACAAATTTTGCAGTCAGAACTTCTGGCATACTCTGGAACTTATCAAGAGTGTGGCACTAAAGCTTGTCAGTGGAAAGTGAAAAGGAGGCCATGTGCACAAAGCTCTCCATGACAATGAGGCTGTGATCTTTCCCTCAAGAAGAAAGTCTGTGATGAAATGGGGTTATCAAATGTATCCAGAGAACTGCCATCTGCATCTTCACCAGGCTTCTGTGAGCTAAAGAATTTTTATTGAATCTCTTAGAGACACAAATTTTAAAAAGAAGGAAGCAGAGAAGTTTGGTGCTTTGACTTGTCTCACCTGTGATGTTAAATATTAACTTGATTTTTTGGTCAGTCATTGGAACATTCAGCTTATGCCTTTTGACCCGAGCAGGTGCTGCTTTTACAGAGGCAGAGAGATGCTTGGGTAAATCCTCTCCTTGTACAGCATCAACAAAATCACCATAGGAATAATCCAGGTGGTTTGCTGTTCCCCAGCCAGCAGGTCCTGTGGGACATTAAGAAAAAAACAAAAAGAAATCAACATCATGTGGAAAATAAGTACCCTCACTTATTTCTAAAATACAACTCCAATATAATCTGTCTGAAGCTCTGGATGACATGTGTTGGCTTTGAATCTGTACAAGTGGCCACTGTACCTGAGTTTTTGCTAACAAAAAATTTTACTCCTGACTGATACTTTAGAGGTCTCAAGTCTGGTGAAATCAGTCAAAGCTTTAAAGAACTAGTTATAATAGTCACATATTGCAATTCTTTCTCTTCATGCCTTTCATGAACCCCCACATGCACCCTCATCTGCCAGCAACTTCTTCAACAATTCCATATTGCCTTTGATTCCACCTCTTGCCAACTAACACTATGCCATGTCTCCACTGCATCTTCTACTAACAACTCCTGAACAGTTCTAACATTGTCTGGCCTCTCAGAAAAGGCATCACCCTGTCTGTGTATTACCCCCAGACAGGCATTTCTTGTTATACACAGTGAGGCAAATTCACCCTTCTCTAAAGTCCTTCATCACTCTAACATGATTTCAATAAAAATATTTAGTGTATGTAATCCACTTTTTCATGATTACTAAATCTAGAGGGATGTGGTCTATTTCATTGATCTAGATTATTTTTTTAAAGATATGAAGAAAAAAAAAATCTGCCGATTATCTGTTAGCATCACAAATATTGTTTTGTTTACAGTGGTAACTAGGACAAGTTAACTCCACAGTTTAATACTGTGTGTTTCACAACTGATTTTCTAAACTGCTGTCTCTTATGCCTTGAAGTGAGTTCTCTCCTGCTTCCATAGTGTAAAATTAGGAGAAAGTCCTGGCAAAAAGAGCAACAAGGTTATTTTGGTAAGAGGTTGACATGAACCAGAAGAGAATAGGACACTAAATTCCACGTCTGTAAGTGTTTTTTCCACATGCCTTTAAAGATTAGTTCCAGCTGTCATCAGCATTCATTCTTACCCTGATGACAACTGCAGACTGAATGTCCAGACCTGCCCCATGTCTGAGCACAAACAAATGCTCTGCGAGTAAAGCATTATAAAAGGTGAGCACAAGCAGGAAGTTCTGCCAAGTAACTCCACTATAAACCTGTGGAAGAGACGCGGTCCTATGACAGATTCTGATGTGGATCTGCCAAAATGTCTCCTGCTAAGATAGGTAATGTACGTTCTCCACTTTCAGCTTTTCTGCTCCCAGCACCCTTACAGGACTCAGAAAGGCCAAGAATAACAGCAGTACAACACAGTCACTGAGCCATACAAAAATGGACTGAAAATGACAACATACTTACTTTGGCATGAACCAAAGTGGGAACAACCACTAGGATGGTTAAGGCTTTCACTCAGATATTGCCACAGTCATGGTGCAAAATCTGCCTGTGCATGCAGGAAGTATTTTCACAGCAAATAAGCCAACTTAAGCGCATACAACTTTACACAGTGAGTATTCTGTGGAGTTCTGAACTGGCATCACAGATGCTCCTCATTTTCTTAACAACTTCCAAATCTATTTATTGTAGCTTTTCAGTATTTTGCTTTTAAACTATGTTTTTAAGAAGTTCCTTCTTTCTAGGCTAACCAAGCAGGTTTCTAGGACTCTGTGTGTGTGTGTGTGTGTGTGCTTTTTTTCCCTCCCCACCATAAGGCATCCCAGGAAATTCTACTCCACATTATATAGGAAGCAGCATTGATACAAGACATCAAAAAGTTCCACAATATTTTTATAAAACCTTTTATGCAATTGCTGATTATCTTATGAGTACCACAGTTACTTTAAAAAAAAAAAAAGAAAATCTCACTAAAGACATTGTGACAAGAATCATGCTGCTTTAAACCTGGATTGCTAAGAACCTATGGAATCAATAATTACCAATGGCAAATCCATTTTCGTAATCATAATTATATTCCAAGCAGTGTTTCTGTGTCTGATCTTCCAATCTGCAGTCAATATCATCAACATCATTGCAGAATGATGGGACCTTTCAACATAAAGAAGAATAACTTTAAGAACATAAAACCACATAGCTCTCTCCCCTGACTTACAAAAACTTCTAATTACAATGCAAAGTACTGGTTCTGCCAGTGACACTAGATTTCCCCTTTCATGTCTCTTATAACCCTGGCGAGGTCTGCTGGAAGACCATGTTTTATTGATACAGCTTGGAAGTAAGAAAGCAATTTACATGAGTACAATCTCTTAATTATAGATTTTTTTTTTTTTTAAGAGAAGATGTCAATTCATTACTCTTGCAATTAACCACTCTTGCATGCCAAATCTAAGAATACAGAAATGAATTCAGGCATTTTTCTCCCTGCCAAAGAGGACTGAAGAACTCATATTTATAAAGCACCTGTGTTTTCTCCAGCTATGTTACTTGTAATTCTGTCAGGTTTAAAACAATGCTGTCACTTTTTTCTAGCTTTCAAACCTTACTTCTTCAAATTCTTGGGAATAGTAATAAGCATATTCAAAACAGCCTTTCTAAATGTTTTTCAAGACTGTTGCATTTAGACGTAAATGCTTGGATAAGTCACTACCCACTTTTTTCTTATCTTTTACATGCGAATAGGATCGGTCCAAGCACTGGAACCTGGCGGCACCAGGGAAAGAAACAGAAATAAAACCAATCAAGATTTCTCTACTGGAAAGAAAAAACCCGATTAAGGGCAAGTGAGTAACAGACATTTATGTCCAAGTGTTAGACATTGCCCGACATGTCACCTAACTTTTCAGCCACTTGGCAAGTGTTACTGACATATGTTCCAAAGTTGCAGAAGTTTGCCCATTATCTGTATGTGCTAACAATGATTTTTTTAGTTAGTAAACAACCTTTTATTAGAATATGGGCTTTGTTCTTCAAAAACACCTGTAGATGCCCAGTTTTCTCTACTGGAAAAATGATATTGCACTAGGCCTGGACATTCACTCCTGGGATCAGAACTCAACATTCAGTTGGTTCTGCTTCTCAGATGAGGAGAGATTTGTGGATTAACAGGGGAGATTGTGATATTGAAGTGGAGAGCAAGAGTCATGGCAGAGAAGAAAGACAGGGCCTCTTAAAATTCAGTGTTGCGCAGTTCTTAATGATAAGAGTGAGAATTCAGAAACTCATGAAACCTGACCAGATCACTGCTACTGGATTTCAGTGCCTGGAGGTACACACCAAACGTGGAATGTATCCATTTGTACACGTGTGTGTTAATTCATACTATTTGATTATATATCATAATATCCTATACAAAATGCATTTATTTTATGATCCCATCCGACTTTCAAAAACTGAGGGGACAATTGATTGGGGGTTTCAAAACGACAAAGGTTCTCTTTGGAAGCCTACTGAAAATCTTGGATACTTGCATAAATTCTGTCCTGTAAAAGTCCACATTGGAGACCAAACTGAATTACATTAAAATGCCAGTGAACCATCTTAATTTTTAAAAATAGCTTGTTACCCTCTGAAAAATCTCAGATTTAACTTCAAAGCTTCTGCTGTCAATTTCCTTCTAGAAAATTACATATTTGGAAAAAGTAACAATATTTTTCAAAAAGTATGCAAAGGGAAGGAATATTTACTAACCTACCATTTTACCAAGTGCACTCTGAAATGCTTCAGTAAAGCTGTTTAGAAGATTGTTGTCATCACATCGTGTTGCTTTGTAGAGCATTTCAAAGGATTTGAATCCATGATTTGCAAAACGATTTACTGAAAAATGTTGGAGAAATAAATTTTTATTGATCAGTGCAAGAGTTTCAGAACTAAAATCAAGACAATTTAGGCTAAAACTGAAATACAAGAAGGTAAGTGCAGTCTTTGAATCAGCAATCCAAATGGATCACTTACATCTCAGTCAATGACTTGACCCTTTGGCAGGCACAAAATTTACTAGAAAAGTTTAAAGAAATTAAAGCCCAGGTAACTTTTCTACTTCAGCTTTTTCTCAATGGAAGAAAACAATGAACTGTCAACTAAACTCAATACTGACTTCTGAGAAGAATGCCATAAATATGAAAGTCTTATTACTAATGTTGCTAGACTAAATATAAAAATTCTTATCCAGAAATTAAGCCAAGTGCTGAAGTGTCCAAGTTACGGATTTTGAATTGGCAGCTCTGAAACATAGCTCTAGTTTGTTCATAGCTGAAACACTGATCTTTTATTGCTAAAACCAATAAATTGACTCTGATGGAAGTGGATGCAACATGGTACCAAGACTGGCTTCAAATGTAGTTCTAATACATATATTATAAAAATGTCACTAAATGTGCAAAATTCCACCACTGAAATTTCGCATGTGTCCCTCTCAAAGAGAACAGGTAAGCTCTTCTAATCTGGTGGTAATTAGATATGTAAGGCACACACTGTGAATTTCAATCAGTAAATTGCAAAGACTGTTGTATTCCTATTAAAAAGACACTGATGTGTTTGTTAGCAAACTGTTTCAATTAACCTGTTTGTTTTGCCATCGTTGCTATTTTGTGACTCCTGGAATTGAAATTCACTGCTACTTTTGTGATTTAGACAGCTTCTGAAAAAACATATTTACAGACTTCCAAACATTATTTCACCATCTTTGTAACAATTCAGAGGCAGAGGACAGAATATATTTGTTATATAAATAAATAGAAGTCAGATTTTCTAAAATATTTTAAATTGCTTTTTCATTAAATTTAGTGTTTCATGAGTTGCAAATCCATTCTAATAACAGTAAGACTTACAAGAGCAGCTAGGCCATTCTGGAGAATAAGGTGGCTTCCAGAGACCATCATCATATGCACAATAGTAGTTTTCACTTGTTCCTTCTGAAAGGCTGTAACCCTCTGCACAGTGCAATGTGCAATTAACTCCTGCTTCATCTGATGTGCATACAAAATCACCATGCACAGGCTCAAAGGAAACATCACAGGGAGAACCTATGAAAAGTACAAAGATTTATATATTGATTAATGTGGTGAAATAAGTGATCCTGCATGAAAACAGCACTGATAGGATTTCCAAAAGTACCTAGTATTGATTTGATCTTGCCTCTGTTGAAATTTGTGGCAGCATTATTTGCTATATCCATAAAGTTAGGATCAGGCTACTGCTAAATAATTCTCAAATTCTGCTATTGCAATCAGAAAATGAGAATCATGAAGACTTCAAAAAAACGTTATACATATGAAAAACTATTTATTAAAATAATTTAAAACATCAATCTCAGTTTTCACATAAACTTTATACAATGAATTCTAGTAAAGTATATTACATCCTGAATTCTGAAATTAAACATTAAACATTCTGGACCCTCACAATAACATATGAGTTCATTAGAATCATTTTAGGATACCCTCATGACCTCAGTTATGATGCATGTTTCAGGCCTGCTGTGAAGGAAGTTGTGAATGTCTGTAGAAACTGTCACAAACAGGGAACCACAAAAAGTCTGAGACGCTATAGAGCTTCGTACAATGCCAGTTCTAAGCACAGGTGGTTTTTGCTGAGCTTTAGAGCAAATCAGAGACTAGCACATTCATCTTCAACTTACCTTTCCTGAAAGCTATACCAAAATTCCAGTCTGCATGATTTTAAATTCTCGCTTCACTAACAGATATTTTTATACAGACGTCCAACTGAGACATAGAAAGTAGAAAGCAGATATAAAGTAGATTTTTCATTCTTAATATAATTTATGTGCCAAATGTTTTCTTTGATTTTTAATGAAAGAGTGAACTATGGGGAAGAGATGTCTGTGCAATAAACAAAATGCAGTAGTATATCTAAAGATAAAGGCATATTCCAAAATCTAAAGAGTGTTTTATTATCTGCTGCAGTATTTGCATGTAATTAGAGAAAAATTGGCAGAAAATTCCTTTCAACTACACATTTGAAGCAAGATTTAAGTAACACCTATTAATACATTTAAATGGGTTTGCAAAAACTGTAAGTTTTACTGCTTAATGAATCATAATTTCAATGCTTTTATACGTAATTTGAATTTACAGTACCAAATTCACTGCTGCGCTGATTCAGTCGTAGATAATTTATTTGTTGGTACTGGCAAATATTTTGACTGCCTTCAAGTTACCTCAATACAAAATGGGAATAACTAAATGAGGAGGTGGAGCAGTCTTGCATCCTTCATGATATTCAGGTAAAACAACACCAGGTCTTGGCCAGAATTTGAAGACAACACACCTTTGATGACAATGTGGATCTCACACGTCCTGTTGTTGCCAGAAGGATCCACAGCTGTGTACTGGACTGTTGTCTCTCCTTTGGGGAAGAGATCTCCAGGTGCATGACTCCTAGTGATGGCCAGTGGACCACCTAGAAGAGTTGAAAGATAACCTAAAGCATCGGTAAGGAGAAGTGTTCCTTATACCCAACTCTGACAAATGGAAAAGGAAATGGCAGCAAATCTTCCAAATTATTTAACAATAACTAAGAAAAAGGAACCTCAGCAAATCTCAAACTCCAAGGGATCAAGGGCAAACAGGAGCTCTCTGGCCTTCCACTGTCTCATGTATATTTTGGGGACCACTGTCTTACCTGAATTGTCCGAAAATTCTGGTTCTTCCCATGTCACTGAGTAGTCATTCTCTGCTGCTTGCACGGGTGGTGGAGATCTGCACCTGTCAACAACAGGAGGTTCTGCATCTGCAGAATTTGAAAGGATGGCATGACATTAGCTTGCAGAACTACTGCCAGACTCAAATAGCATCTCTAACCAGAACGGCAGCATTAATTTCATATTGGAAGATACAACAAAGTTGCATACTTGGAAGTTGCTGCAATTGGAAGATGCTGAGTGAATGGATAAGAGTAATTATTCTACTGAATTTGTGGTTTCTGCAGTGTTTGCCTTCTCTGGAGCCAACCTTGGACTACCTGCAGGATGCCTGAATAACACAACTGTCTGACAGAAATACTTGAATAAGGATTTGCATCAGTGCAATATGTGTGAACTTTGGAAACTTTGTTGGAGTCTTTCAAGAATTAAATAGAGATTCATGATGACGGCAATAACTGACAATGCAATAATGCATTTAATAAACCAGGGTGAGGAGAAATCTTAACAGTCAGAAAGAACAGCAGAATACAATGCACCCCAAACTGAACATTGCAAGCAGTGACTGGACATATGCAAAGCCTTTATGGAGATATGCAAAGCCTTTATGGAGATGACAATATTCCTTTGCTTATAACTGCACACGTGAAGGCCAGTGACTCACAGTCTCTTTCTGCACAAATAAGAAGGCTTCAGCTATGATAGACAGCCTTCCCAGTGATTTTTACCAGCACTTACCAATAACCTTGACATTGAATGTGCATCTTGCTTCATTGCCTGACTTATCAGTTGCTGTGTAAGTAATGTCAACTTCGCCAATTGGGAGAAGAAATGGTGGTATGAAAGCTGGGGTAACATGAACTGAGACCTGTTACAGGAAAATACTAATTATTTAAAAGCCAAAGCTGGTTACTAATCATAATATTCATGTTTTAAAAAGTGGACAGAATAGTATCCTTCAATGTCAAGCCTGTTCATTCTGAATGCAAATAGCCCCTCAAAGTAATGAGGACACACTTTACAACAGAGTGCTCTATGCCCCTTCTTGAATCTGCCTTCCTTACAGCAACATGGATTTCCCTAGTCAGGATCTTGACCCTGACCTGGTGCAGATTACAGCACTGTGCATTAAGAAAATTCCACACTGACCCTTGTTTGTCAAATGAAGGCACACTACGTCAGCCCAGAACCTGTTTGCTCTGCTGACAGTTCTCCAGCTGCAAAGGCAGCAGACCTGGGAGAGGAGTGGAGCAGACAGTGGTGGGCCATAAGAACTTACATGGCCACTTTTAATCTATGTACCTGCATGAGTCAATAGCCCACAGATGCTTCAGTATGGCACTTGGCTTGTACAGTTCAGTGAACGACCCTGTGACAGCAGAGCTGTAGTATGCCATAGAAAATAATGTCTGAACTTAAATCTCTTTTACTGAGATAGCTCAGCTTCCTAGTGACAAAAACCTCCCGCATTAAAAGCTCACACAGACTTGCTGCTCTTCTGCTGACTCCTGATAAAGCATACAGTTGCTGTAACCTGATCATGCCTAAGCCTGTAGGGAATGTTGCTCTTTATGAAACAGCTCTGGAGCAAGCTTTCCTGGTAACTCAATTTCCAGATGCCCTAACAGGCATAGTAGCCAATGGCCACATTTCTGAACCCTGCACAGGAAAATCAGATTTCTCTTTCTCACCCAGGAAGCTGAAATTGGTCTTTACTTATCACAGTGTGTACTTGTTAGCCCTTTAGAATAATGAACTGGTTTACTTCCTTCTGAGACGAGTTTATTAAACTTCTTCACATTCTAAGTGCCCATTTTTAAGGCAGCTGTCTTCATATTATAAACAAGAGCACATTCTTTCTTTTGACCACATAAATTAACCATATGAGGTTTTATGCACTGATACTCCATGCAGTGTTCTGTGACTGTATAAATCTAATTGAGACAGAAAATGCTGAATTCTCAAGATACAAACTTTCTAAGAGATTTTTCTTCTACTTCTGCTTATCAGAAGAAAGAAATTCTAGTGGATCATAAAAGTATTGAAATCAGACAGATTGCCTCCAGTTAAATAGATACAGATTTTGACTTGCCTCTTCACCAGAGTTATCCTTAGCTGTTGGTACCTGCCAGCTGATATTAGCAGAGTTATGATGTTCCAGAGTCACAGTCTCAATATTGTCTGGGCAGTGAATCTGAGGCGCTTCAATATCTAAACCAGAAAAAGACAATCTGGTTTTATGTGAGGAACTACAGAAGTAAAACCTTATAATCATTCTTTTTTGTACTGCCTTTTTTGTAAAATTTATGTCTCTACCCATTTGTAATTCTTTCCTAGAGATTCATACATGCACAGTAAATTCTCCCGTGGAAAGGACTGATTTCTGCTGTATTTTTGTTTATTACTGACTACAACACTATTCTACATAGAACTAAATACCAAATAATAAATAAGAATAATTTTGTTTCTTTAATTACCCATCCCTTCCTTTTCCATCCATTTCCTTTCCCTGCCCAGACACAGGACACACACAGATGAAAACACTTGTTTGTGATAGTCAGCAATGAAAAAAACCTGAAAGTAGTTGTGACATACTATAGATACTATAAACAAGACAATAGTGACTCAAATTCTCTGGAGCATGCTGTGGAATTGACTTAAAGTGACAGTGTCAAGAATTCAGACAGCAGTTGCTGGAAATGTTCCTTAATAAACTCCTGTTACAAGGTATTATGTAGGGCAAATGGAGTCTTCTTGTGACATGTGACAATGCCAGAAGTTTCCAGAGGACTGGTGGTACAATATGGGTAACACCACCACCAACATTTACACCTCAAGTTTCTCTGACAAACTTGAAGTACTTCTTCAGTTCCTTGGCACAGGGTCCCCCAAAACATTTGTGGTCAGGTTTTTTTATTGCTGTAGTGCTTGATATATAGTCTCTAGAATCATAAGATAGGGATACATTTGGCTCTGAACTCATCTATGCCCAAGAGGCTTTAAAACAACTCAGAACTGATATAACTTATATTTTTATTATGAAATAGTTCCAGTAAAAACATAACTTGGGCAATTAAATTACATAATTAAGAAGGCAAAGCAGTAAATACGTGGGACTTTGCCTTCCTTTGAACTCATTCAAATGAAAATTTCATTAGAAATGCACTCTTATAAATAACTACCACTTATGGTTCACACTCCCTTGACCACAGCCTTCAGGCTGGGGCAAATTCCACTTGAAAGTGAAATTCTCTAAAAAGGGTAATAATAAATAAGTCAGAAAGAAAATGGCTCTTTTGAACTGGCCAAATATGTTGGCAGCAAAACAGAGAAAGACAATAACAAGAATGTAAGCAATTGAAACACAACTGTTCATTTTTATTAAAAAAGAATAAGCTTCATAGTTTCTCAGTGCCTCCTACATTAGAGGTTTATGCACTGGTAGTACCTAAAAGCTTGAACCCAAGCCAGGCTCTTTTATCTTGATCTAAACACTTCAGCTTGTCCTGGGATCCCATCAAATATTAAAAACTGTGGTTTGGCCCAGGTTTACACAAGAGATTCAGAAAAACAATGTGGTACATCACAAAATGGGAAGCAGTATGTTTAAAGAGAGAGAGAAAAATCTTCCTGGCCTGTACAGAGGAAAAAAAGCCTCAGTTTCTGTAGCGACCTGGCATGACAACTGGCGTGACTGTTTTCTGTGCTGTTCCAGCACCCAGGGGCTGGCCAGGGCCCCAGTTTGGGGCGAAAGAAATAATTCTCAGAGCACAATAGTTCACAAAGAGGTGAATAGCACATTCCCAGAGAAACTCCTGTTTTTATCCCACTATAATCCAAAGCCAGACCCTTTCCAGTTCAGTTATGGCTGTGTGTAAGGGAATAGATAACCTAGCACTTCTAGAAGAGAGGGGGGTAAATATGGCAGAACCATACTGAAATGCATGCCACCTCCTGCCCAGCTTCACACTCTGTGCCAGCCACTGCACTTGGTGTTAAAATTCTGGCCTTAACTCTTGTGCATTGTTGCTTGGGGCATATCAACAGCTGCAGCCCCTCAAAGACAACTAAAATGAACTTTTCTCTATAGTCTTTCTATCAGCCAGGCCTTACACAGCCTTTACAGCATTTACATAAACTTGTGCTAAATCATAAGTTTATTTTATTATTACTTTATTAGAAGTGTGGGTTCCACTTTGAATATCTTCAAGCTATGAGCTTTCACCTCCTCTTTGTAATTTGAAATTTACCTCAGGCAGCTTCCTAACAAATGAGAGATGGAGCCCGGGAGAGAAACTTGATGATGAACACTACAAGATCACACTCAAGGGATCTCTGAACTCCACATTTTTATTACAAACTACAATTAAATCTGACAGGCAAGCTGTAAAGGTACAGGCAATACTTCTTGCACACTGTGCAAGTTGTGCTTCCCCCACCCCAAGCCTGTTCTCACTCAGTTATTTGCTGTGCGCTTCCCCTCAATTCTGCACTCGTGTATACGCAGACATGATTTTGTGCTCTACCTTTACACAGAGCCTCCTGGATGTTTGCACTCCATCTCCCAAATGAAATGCACCTTATTTCTTCTCTAGCTCCAGACAAGATGAATCCCTGGGGACAGCTCAGCTGGCACACAGTCCCAGAAATGGCAGGCTCCAGCCCACATCTGGGAGGGAGAACTGTCACACCTGCTGGTTTCTGGAGGATGGGACAACGCTTTTCTGCAAGACAGCAGCAGAACATGACTTATAACTGACATACACAAAGTACACATTCAGAAAACCTGCAAATAACATTATGTGGAAAATTAGTGGGAACAAAAAATACACAGTCTTTTCAAGAGTCTGTAGGGGTGTGAGTGCACCAAACATTACAAGCTGATGAAACTTTGCTACTTGACTTTCAGTTATGACTGAAGTAAACAGCAGCCAGTTTATCAGTTCTTCTATTTCCTGCTCATGCTCTTCACTGAAACCAAAACATGATAATTTTCATGCAGATCCACTATATCTTATTCTATAGATTTGCCTTTTTAAAAATTTCTTCTTCTTCTCCATACAACTTCATCTTTCATGGTTGCTTTGCAGTTGCATTTCTTCGCTTCCATGAAAACTAGACCATAGCAGGAGAGAGGGCATTGAAGAGGACCTGTAGCTTTCTACATCTTCTATACTTTATCTTGAAATAAGAAAGGGAGAAGAAGAAGGATATTCTGCCATGAACTCTTTATAGGTTAGGGACATGACACATGATTTTGCTTACTGCATTCCAAACCAAATTAAATTTGACTTGGTCTTGTCTGTGTTCAAAACAGCTGGAAAGACTCAGGGTAATCATAGGAAGCAGCTGAGCTCTGTAAAATCAGGGAGGGTCGATGGTTGCTTAAAGGTTTTAAAGGAAGTTTTGAACTACTCCATTAATAAGGTTCACTACAAATCCTGAAGACAGTTTGCATCAAAGCAAAAACCATGATGTGTTTAAACAGGTTCACAAAAGCTTTGTTTTATTCTTAAGCTGTTGTTTTTAGGAATGTTATTTTTACTTCAAATATGGAGACATTAACAAAGGGGCAAAAAGGGACTATCTCATGAATGCAGTTTGCACACTTTCTGTACTGTTTCTTAGAACAGTTAATAGGCAAACACACAAGAAAAATGCTCCCTTATTCAGAGCCAATGAGAAGACCTGTAACTCTTTACAACTTGCCAGTGCAGAAATCAGACAGGTCTTTACACCAAGAGAACACAAAAACCAACCCAACCCAGCTACACAGAGGGCAAGTTCTACTGAGCTCGTAGCAATGGTTTAACGACACAAAAGTGATTCACATTCGAAATACTTCACATTCCTTTTTCCTCCTCTCCTTTCCCAAAGCAAGTAACTGAAAACTGATTTTTATGCATAAAAGAAATTTAAAGATTCTAAGCATTCTGTGTATTTTCTGAAATTTAAACCCTCAATGCTGAAATGCTCAAAAGCCCAAGCAATTAACAACTGCACTTCATTTCAAAGGGATGCACAGTGCACAAACACTTCCAACTCATTTCTATAGTTCAGGGAGACACTGATGGCTCTGCAAGGTGGAACAAATCCATCAGAGAAAAAAAACCCCAAACCCTAAGTTTTGGTTGCTTATGACATGAAGGTAATTGACAAACAGCAAAAAGATAACAAATTTTAAAAACAGTATTTGTAGAGTGAAGCTAAAAGCATTAAAATGTATATTAGTGTGGGAACAAGTAGAGAAACTGAAACATGTAAGCATGAAAAGCAGAGGAAGTTGCAGCTCTAACAGGGAAGTAAAAACAGCTGAGCCTCTTGCTTGAAATACATCCAGCTATAGTAGAAAAATCCAACTACAGCACAATCCTAAAATGTCTGACAAAAATCAGAATAAAATTTGGTGTATCTAGCAAAAGGGAATTTCTTTTAAGTAAGACAGGTTTTTACCAGGAAAAGCAACTACAATAGTGTTGTTTAGATTTTTTATCTGTGCTCAACTCCAGAATTTGAGCAAGCTGATCCAAAAGTCTGGAATTCATTAAGGGTAGAGGGATTTCAATGACATTAGTCATATTGGTAGGAAATTATTACAGGAGTATTTCTAAGGAGATACAAGAACCTGCTTTCACCTGCAGGCACCTGTGATGAAACATAACACTGCATTGTAATTTTCAACATCAAAAGGAACTTGGCAAATAAGAACATTAGGCAAAGGAGGTAAATCATGCCTCCTTCCTTCAATCCTTTGCCAAGATTGCTGCAGGAAGTAAAACTGGCCAGCAGCAGTTAGTGTGAATTAGCAGCTCTTCCAACGCTAGATGGCATCAACACCCTGGAGGATGTCATTTGTATTTTTACTTCACTAAACCTTGAACAAAGAAAGGAGAAAAGCATCTTACAAAATTTATTTATTTAAAAGTGATTGATATTAAACTTTTGCAGATGGGTAAGAAACAAAAGAACATGACTATGGAGCTTTCCCAGTTTTGTTTTTTTTCCCCCCAAACTGGACAAATGACCAAGCTTTCCTTTTTCAGCAGATATCTTGTTTGTCAGACACCTATAAAACACATGTAGCCTCCTCAGAAGTAGCTAATTCATAACAATATCTTTAATGAAAAAGACAAAAATTTTAAACTTGTGTAATATCCAAACTTGTATTACCTTCCAGTCTCTTAGAAAGAGATGCATGACAATAGATCTCACAGAAATGACTGTAAACAATCCAGGAAATGTTATGTTTTGTGGCAGTGTCAGTTTTGGTTACACATGGCTCTGGTACAGTCTCAGTGAGCTAACTTGCAAATATGGCAAACTTTGCACTGATGAGCAATCGAACCCAAAAGCATTCAGAAAATCAGCAACAAGGATATCCTGAGTCCAAGAAATGTTTCAAGGTAACAGACTGAAGAAAACTCCATTTCAGTTTTCTAACAGAAGAATATGAAATTAATAAATTATCAATTGCAAATGCCTAAATACAGCAGGATTTCCAGTACCTTTTATATAGCAGACTGTAAATAATAGTTAGGAGCTATTTGGACTAAAAATTAACAGATAATACATCTATGACAATGATGATATTCAGAAAATGGCTACAAAGGGTAGCTTCAACCTTCAAGAGGAGTATACAATATCAGTGTTCTGATTTACATTTCTCCCTGAATAAAACTCCACACATGAATATTGAACCAGAATTTCAGCAAGCTTGTTCTAAACACCAGTCACAAGAAGCAGCAGAGATGCTTCCTAGCTAAGACTCTTTCCTTTCTGACAATCAAAGGTAACTTTCTCACTAAATTTTTCAGACTCAGCAAAAAAGATATTGCCATGGATAATCCAGGAACGGAGGCAATATTGCATGGTGTGAAGAAATCTTCTGATAGAAAGTAGAGCTGGATTTTATTAATCAAAATGCTAAGCTAGGAAGGATGAATTCAACTGATGAATATAGTTAATCTTCTAATTATAATATCCCAACCGGATTTCAGGGTCCCTTCCTTTTGAAGTTAATTGAGGTTTTTCCACTGATTTTAACAGAAGAAAGATTAGGATCTCTTAGCAAACTGTCTTGTTAAATTATTTCTTGTGGATTATTTTCATAATTTCAGAGAATGTACTTGCAGTTAGAAATTCATGCTTGTCTCATACACGTCCACATTTTTAAGACTGCAATAAAACAGTAAAGAAATAGCCCGAGGTTCAAGTGAAGTCACCCTACTGGCACTGCATTTACTGGATCCAGGTGACATATACTTCACCCTAACTTTAGTCAGCACTGGATCAACTTTTGTATTGGTGGACTTCAGACTTTCCCTCCCGCTTCAATCTATGCTTAGAAGTGTTTCAACTGCATTTCATCATCTTCCTTTCCAAAGTTAATTCAATACCTGTCACTAGTCCTAAACTATAGATAATTTTGAAATATATAGTCCTTTATTTTTTGGAACACAATACATACCTACGTATCCCTGCACAGCTGGTGTGACCTCTGAATCCTGATGGTGCTTGGCTCCTAACTTGTGTAAACTCTCTTTCCTTCCTGTGAGTTCCAGCACAAATGACAACAGCTGCACCTTTAGTCAGCACTCACAGTGCCTGGATAACATAAGCTAGTCTTTGTCTGCATGTCAACTTTTGTTTTATGATGGTAACTCAAACTGCTGGTTGATCATATTTAATCCCTAGACCTACAGCTTCTATGTTTCTTGCAACACACTGTGTGACAGTGTCTGACACTAACGAGATCCAACAGCCTTTCAGTAATCAGCCCTCCACTGTATTTAAATGATAATCTGTCCACTTTCTCCATTTACAAATTCCTTTGCCCTTCCCCAACTTCTAAGATGTGTATGAAACATCCATTGACAAATTCTCATTTATGTCTTAGCTTCACCAGTTATTAAAACATGAAGAATTTCTCACCTGTGACAGCATGTCAGAAAAGGCTGGACTCTAACACAGACAGAGTTAGATCAGATACCTACCCACACACTTTGGCTCCTTTGAATCCCACTGAGAGGTTCCCTGGCAGGTGAGTTTGCTGTTTCCTTCAATTTCATAGCCCTCATTGCAGATCACAAAACATACTGTCTTGTAGGAAATATCAGCTGTTGAACAGTTAATGTGTCCGTTTTGAGGAGACCGAAGTCTGGGACATGTTCGAACTGCAAAGGGGAAAAAACACCAGTTCACTCTCAGCAGCACTGAGGATCAGTGGAGTTACACTATGCCCAGTTTTCAGATAGGTAGGAGAGATACTGTTGTACATTAGTTACAGTAGTTTGTATGAATTTAGGGAATAGAGCTAGTACAGAGTAGATTTTTTCAAAGGCTTGATACCTTCCTCTTCCTGAAACACAGAATGTATGCACACACTTCCAAGCTCACGTAAGTATTGACATAAGTTCAAACTAACAAACTAACTGTGCATCTGGTACACAGTGTGCAGCCTGAGCTGGTAATGCCTATTGGCCTCCAACACAGGGCAGCTACAGGCACATGGCCCCCTGTGAAAAAGTGTGTGCTCTTGGGAGTTTCTAGTCTCCAACAACATCTGAGAACTTTTGGGGGATTTTGAACTGGCAGGCTGGTAGGGGCTGAGTACACACCAGGAACAGGCTAAGAGCTTATGAACAGGTTAGATGACAGTGTCCCAGTATTCAGAAATTTTCTCAGGCACTCTGGACTATATTCATAGAATATAGACATGTGAAGGCCCCAGCAAATCAGAAGAGAAGATGTTCAACATGCTGGAGGAGACAGAGAGAGAAGGAAGGAACACAAGCTGTTTATATGGCTTGTATAGCAGGTCCACAAGAGACGAAAAGGAACAAATCAGGTTGTTGCTGATACAAAAGAGACCCTTTCAGGTGTCAGGCATGGAGACATCCTGGCTCTGCTCAGCTCAGAGCCTTTTCCCCTGTAACATCCTGCAAACACTGAAAGCAGTGTGATTCTAAGGAGAATGCAGCCCTGTGCAGGATGTGTATGCAGACAGGGAAGCAGGGAAGTGAAGAGAGATTGTCTTACGGTTTTACTACTGAATCCTGATGCTCCAATACAGCACAAACCTGCTCTGTAATTAAGATTGATCCCAGAAGATCTGAATGATTGTAATAAGAAAAATGTAGCAATGGTATGACCTGCGTTTATGTTCTTTGTTTCAAAGTCATAACCCAAGACTTTATAGTAGGCCCTATTTCCTCTGTACTGTCTTTTCAGTGCAGTTCCTTTTCAGCTAGGAGGTCATGCTCCAGGATTTGTGTCTTTGATCCCCTCCAGACAAAACTCTGAAATACATATGCACTACCTGGCCTTTGGGTCCCTCAAGGAGCTAAGCTATGCACACCTGCTGTCTGGAGATGAGCATGTGATGATGATGATGATGATGATGATACACCAATAACCAGCTACTGGCTTTCCAACATGAGTGGAAAACTCTGATCAAAAACTGAAAACTGACCTCAGCTGAAGTTGGCAGATACAGTCCAGTATGTTCAAAAGAGGGATAAAAACAAATGAGGACAGATGGTGTTATGCCCAAAAATATAACCAAGACTGCAGTTCCCTAAACTCACAGAATGGCTACGGTTCGAAGGGACCACTGGAGCATTTCTAGTCCAACCTCTCTGCTCTGCATTGGTCATTCTAGAGCACTGGACACAGGGTTGTGTCCAGACAGCTTCGAGTATCTCTGCTGAGGGAGACTCCACAGCCTCTCTGGTAGGCCTGTTACAGTGCTCAAGTCACTCTCCCTGTAAAGAAGTTCTTCCTTCTACTCAGGTGGAACTTGCTGTGCATCAGTTTCTGCCTGTTGAGTCTTGTTCTATTGCCTGGCTCCCTCCTCTTCAGGTACTTATATACATTGATAGGATCCCCTCTCAGTCTTCTCCAGGCTAAACAAGCCCAGCTCTCCCAGCCTCTCATCCCTTCCTCACAAGAGGAGCTCTGTTCTTATTTGATTGTTTTCCACAGCTTCTGTTTACCTTATTGGCAGGAGGGCAACCTCTGGTGATGGGTGGTTTCAGAGAGTTACTTCTCTGCTGTGATTTGGGAAGCTGATTTTACCAATTAACCTTATCTTGCTACTGCCAGGTAGGAGGCAAAACAGGATCTCCTCTATAAATGCACTCAAAGGGAAACCAACTTGGCAACCTCTCCTTTCTCCATTAATTGCTTACTCTGCACACAAGTGGACACCACTAGACACCTCAAATTAATTAATAGGCATATAGGCTGAATGATGCCTCAATTGCAAGCCAGCTCTATAATTACCACTAACTGCACACCCTCTGAAAACTACAAACAACACATGTAAAATAATGTCTTTTTTAAAAAAACAAACAGCTATGGTGGCACCTAAGTGGAAAAAAAGCAGCAAAACCTCTGTATATGGGATAAGAAAGAAGGGAAAGAAGACATACAAATGTACCTAATATGTCTTTATGTTACTACTGTCTCACATTACTCTCTGAAGGTATTACTACTTTTGTGCTTGCATATGCACAGGCATTATTTAGGAAGTGTATTTAAAAACAGCCTTGAAATGCTCATTTGTGAGGCACTCTGAGCTTCAGAGTAGCTTTATAATATGCTGTATCTTAACTCTAATAGGGGGAGTAAGAAAAACATATTTACAGCTGAAACTCAAATGCTTTATCCACAAGAAAGGAGGCTTGCTATTAAAAAAGAAAGTAGGCTTGCTCTTCTACAGAAGTAGAAATACCCAATCTGCAGTAAAAAGAAGAAAATTCTACCAAACTCTACTACTTAGGAAGCCGGAATGAATTAATAGCAGTGAGGAGGCTCTTGTGCCTACAGAGGAGGCAGTTCCTTCACTACCTGCTGTCCAGCCATTTCTTCTGGAAGGACTACACAGCTGGAGTGCTCTTGCCTCCTCACGTGTTTCAGTGTTCATGCTTACTCAGTGTCTCAGCACGGCTTTGGCAGAAACCTGTACCTGAGCGCATGTTACCTCAGTCACCGTTCCAAGCATTAAACACCAGCCCATCCTCTTATCAGTAACACGTTTTCCATTTCCAAAAAGCCAGTGGAAACAGGAACAACAATAACAGGATATTCTGCTTGCTCTGAGGTTTCTCCTAATAATTTTTTTCTGGACTAAATATGGGGTTTGCAGGTTTTTTTTCCCCTAGGTCACTGTTAATTGCATGACATATGACTGCATTAATCACTTTCTAATAGCACAGCAGATTTTAGCTAGCAAAAGAACTGAGGACTACTTAATGTCAAAATCCAAAGCAGTGGAAAGGGATTTTCCTTCCCTCTCCTCTTCCTAATTTATGTGATAAAATACTCTTGGGATTAACAAGACAGCTATAAACCATGCCTTTGATCTTGCTCCCTTTCACAGTCTGAGTGAATCAAGACTAGCAGATCCAGCACATGTAACAGTGGTATTTTCAATTTTTTTTTAATTGGAAGTCTTCAGGATGATGGACAACAGCACAAACAAAGCCAAGTCAAAATATATCCTTCTAATGCTTCAAAGTATATTAGCTCAATATCAAGACAGTATCTCAATGCAGACTTTTCCCTCACCTTCCAAATGCCTTGTTAAAGAAAGACCACATTCCAAATAGACAAATTCCTTTAAATGCTCCAGCAAGATTTTCAAGTACTAGAATCTTCCACTTCTCCATGAAAGAGAAGATAAAGGATCCCTTCTTTGTGCCTGACTGCAGCTTTTCCCAGATTTTTTGCACAAAGGGTGCCTGTGTGACAGAAGCTTTAACAGAGGTGCCGTTTCCCAGTGTCCCAGTCTGCTTGAAGCAGCATGCAGTTCTGACTGCTGGAAAGTCCACAGCTCCAAATTCTGCTTCTCAAGATACCCTCATAGTACTGGCCAACAACTGATTTTCTATTGAAACCTTCTCCTCTTGTCAGTGGAAGCTACAAAGGAAACCTAAGATTTCTGTGATTATTTGAAAAGTTCCTATAAATCTAAGCTGAAGTAAATTGCTATACAAAGAATACCCTGAGAGACTGATCTCTAGCTCAGATTCCTCCTTCCAGAACCATAAGTTGCTGTTCCTTTCAGGGCTGTAGTGTTTGCTGTACTGTCATAAATTGCTAATTCCACCAAAGATCAGTCCTGCCTTTTGCCCTGAACACAAGGCCAGGAAAGAGCTACAGAATGAGCTGATGGCTTTTATTTTCTAGCTTCCAGTGTAGCACACTAATGTCAAGGGCATTCAAGTCAAATTAAACATGCTGAACTACATCTTGTGGATGTTGAGGAGATAAAGGCTTCTACCTGGTTAATTTTTTTTTCATTCTCTCCTTGGAAGACATATGAGACAGGTATACAGGCATGGGATTGGAGTTTTCATTCTAAATCATAAAAAATGCAAACTCAGGCAGTTTTGTTGTAGCAAAACAAAACTCTGTTCCTATCAGAAAATCTAGAAATGTTTTTTTCAGGAGCTCTTTCTTGTGTCTCAGTCTCACACCGTATTTTGGGCTGATATTCTTTCATAGTGAAATTCTAGGGTATTGTCAGTCATTCCCTTTTGAAATTCCACTCAAAAGACTTCCAAAGACCCTGCTCAAGTCCCAGGCTTTCCTATTTTTGGTAAGAAGAAATTGAAAGAAAACAAAATGGAATTCTTCCATGGCTAATGTCCCCCAAGACCAACAACCCTCTATGGTGACAATGTGGTAGATGATCTAAAACAGCCTGGTGGCAAGATCTTGTTACATATTTAAATACTTGGTAGAATTTCACTGGATTTATACAGTGTAGATACAAAAATTCATAGAAATTAGGTAGACAGAGGTGAAGAGAGGTTTAAGGAAGGAATCTGTATATTCACTTGCAAAAGACTTCCATCTAGTCAATCTTGCTCTGCTTTTTCTATTGCAGAAGTCCTTCTTCCAGTTTATAAAGGAAGGAAACAGAGTGATCGGGGTGTTAGCCAACCTTTGGAACGAACTTTCACACAGGGCTAACAGGACAGATCTGCACAACCGACCATGTAATGAGTGAAGAAAACCACTGCTAAGAACAAACAACAGAAAAAATGCTTATCAAACACATACCTCTGCAAGTAGCCTCTGATCCAGACCACTGCCCATTTGGTTGACAAAGCCGGATGCTGCTTCCAACGAGATCAAATCCTGTCTTGCATCGGATTCCACAGGCAGCATTAAAGTAATTGTTGCAGACATTCTGGACAAAGTGACCATTTTCAGGGGGCTTCAGTTCAGGGCAGTGAACAACTAAATAATTAAACAGCCACAACAAAGTGGTTACTAGCTGGAGTGCAAGAGGCCCCTGAAGGAAAACAATTTTTTAGAATTTCTAACTCAGCTTGCACCTCGGCATTTTTGCTGGTTTGGAATGACAGAGAGAATCTTGTATGCAATTTGACATGTCCCTTACAGTACAAAACCACATTAAAAAATTGTCCCAGCACTGCACTGTGCATTCCAGGGATATTCTGTTTGTCGATGGAAACACTTACCTTCACAGGTTTGTCCTACAGCACGATAACCCTCCCGGCACGTGCAATCCTCAAGGGAGGTACTTCCCGGTGGAGAAGTGTGATTCTCATCAGGACACGAGATGCAAGTACTGATTCCACCTGGTGAACCTTCAGGCTTGTACGTTCCTGGTGGACAAGCTTTCAGCAAAAGAAAACAGAAAGGAATCAGGGCATTCATCTTTCACCTAGCGTATTTTTTCAGGTGTGTTGTTTTACGCTTTCTACATTTTCATTTATATATTCAGTGTCACCTAGGGCAGGAGCATTCTCCACTTGAAGTACTGCAGACTTCTTAACAGGTTTGAACTAATGCCTACCAGACCTGGTGGAGTTATCTATAGTGACTGTCTGGGGACTGACATTAAGTCCATGATTAATTATCTTGAAAAGAAACCCAGTCCCAGAAGACACACCAGATTTTCACTGACAAAACCTGTGCAGACCTTATGCAGACATTCTTGATTCAGAGCTGTAAAAAATCAGTTCAGACTTAATCCTTGCCATTCAAAACTACAAGATGTTTAATGCATAGAGATTCTTAGCTGAAAGCTAATACAAGCCAGTAAAACTCCTGCCTTGGATTTACGCATTATGGTCATATGATATATATGATCTACATACTAGATGTGCTGAAATGTGAGAGGCACAAACAATGAAGGAGTTAATCATAGCAACTACTGCTTGAGGCCTTTGCACTCATTTACATTGCATTTCATATTATTAATTCTGTGCAACTGCACACACAGGCTTTAAAAACATACAGGTGACGTTTTTCTAAGGCAGAGAAAATGCACAGGGAAAAGGCACCTCTCACCAGAGAACTTCAGATGGGTTTGATAGCTCTAAACCTTAATGCTCTCTGCCTTGAATTCTTGTCTTCAGGAAATCACTGTAATTATTTGTGTTTCTTTCACAAGACGTGTGAATTAGGGGAGTGACTAATCAACAAGACAACACAGCAACTGCTGCTAAAGTGAAATTTTGATTGACCAGATTACCGCTTGAAACGCAAAGACACTTGTGCTGAAAAATGTAACTGCTAATGAAAAGTTCAGGAAATATTCTATTATGCAATAGGAACACTGAAACCTGGCCAAAAAACTCTCACTCCATTAACTTAATTGTCAGCAAAATGGCCACATTTTCTCCTTCAGACTGCAGGTCAGGCCCTGTCATTCTCCCCTCAGCCAATTGGTACCATTTGATGCAGCTCTGAATGGGATGAAGAACAGTACAACCACAACCAGGCTCCAGTGACTCCCTCCTTACACAGTTAGGTGTGCCTTGCTTGTGGAATTGGTCTCTCCTACGGAGCTGTATTTACTGGAGCTCAGATATTCTGGCAGTACCAACCTCCTCTTTGGTAGCTATAAGACCAACTTGGTCTATTCTCAGACTTGGATGCAAAGATACTCTGCCTCTTGTCTTCCTAATTAAAACCTACTGCTTTCTAGGCAACTGGAAAAAAAAACAAACCAAACCAAAAAAACAAAGGCAAAAGAAAATCCATTCTCCTTTCTCCTCACCTGTCATGAGAGAATTTACTTACATAAGCCAATTTTTGTGGAATATACCCCCCCAAAAAATCAGCCAATATGAACAGGTGGCACTTTCCAGAAGGAGGATGATTTTTTGGATACCTTCCAGAGAAAATACTTTTGTTGGATTTTCAAAAAACTTTGAGTGGTTTTTTTGAAGAAAGCAATGAGTGGCTTCCAGTTAAGGGGCAGTTTTGGGTGCTGAAATTGGATTCACTAATTTGTATTTTAAACACACTTTTAAGGAGACAATGACAATGCCTATTCAGTAAGAGATATAAATACAAAAGAAAGCAATTCAGGAATGAAATAGGCAGAAAAATCCAATCTGATTTAGAGAAGGGATTTTTTAATTTTTGTTTTGGGATTTTCAGAAAAGTATTGGGAAAAAAAGTCCCTTTCATATAATTCACCTGTTCTTCCCATCCAAGACAATCTTTTTGGACTTCTGTTTCTATCCTTTGTTCTGTGCAGAAATTCCCATCTTGGACATCACATGTCTCCAAAATAATCTCTCCTGCTTTAGATGATGAGAGTATCAGAGGCATTGCTCTGAAATCTCTGAAATATTTCCATCTGGCACTTTGTGAAGGTCTCTGTGCATCCTTTTTAAAACTGTATCCAGCACAAAGTGATGAAGTGCATCCAAGAGGACACAGGAAAGAGTGTAAATTAAGCATCACAGGGGACCTGCTCTGTGACAGAGATGCCCTCCATATGCCAGTTGAAGTAAATTAGCCTCTTCTTTTCCATGTATGGCATATAAAATGACATCTAAACTATTGGTGTTCCATTCCAAATTTTTTGGAATGGTGTTCCATTCCAAAAAAATCCCCCCCATAAACCAACAAACCCTCAACCTAATTTCTCTTTTCCTTTCAACCTCACCTAAAATAAAACAGCAGCAATTTTCTCTCTGTTTTAAGAACTGTGGAATAGAAGTAATCATCCATTCTATGATGTGAACATTTCTAACAATAAACCCAGTAATTTGCTTAGAGCTTTGAATCAGTCTGGCTTTGAAGAAAATGATTAATTCTGAAATTACACTTACAATTTGCTCTTTCCAGTCAAGCAGCAGGAGGTAAATAACACTGTTAAGATCATTATTAATGTCTCTACTGAGAAAAACATGTTTTCCCAAATGTCCTCGTTCTTTATGTATGCTTCAAATGCTTATCACTGCCTTTACAGGAAGTTGAAGTATATCCTTAACTTGGCATTTGATGTGGAATTTTCTTCAAGTCTGAATCCCTGCTCATTGATCCCACATATGCCCTAGACATATTCAAACTACGAAACTCCACATGAGTTTCATTCAGAATCTTTGCCAGAAAGCACTGGCTTACAGCGACACTTCCAAGTGTGTGAGATCACACAGCCTATCCTGAGAGGTCAAAGAGATGATTTAAGAATAGAGCATAAGCACACTGTGCATTTCCATCATTTCCATGACAGTCGCAGAGGTTAGCCTGGCCACAGCTCACGTTAAAACCATCCAAAATCAGCTGTGGATGAGCAGAGCCCTGGCCATCTGCTCTGGACTGTCCGCATTTGATCCAGCTAGATGGCAGATCCATCCTAGCCAGCACTACAGCATGGCCCAAGCCCACACTCAGTGATGGATTCAAAGCTAAGACAGAGCCTAAGGGACAAACACATCTGAAGAGCACATGTGGCTCAATCCATGACTGATCATACAGCTGGGAATCTTCTAGGACCAAGCAGTGCCAAATTTCACTCTAGTCACCTGTATGCATTCAGCAACTCTGTACCAGCAAAAAACTTACTACAGGGAAAGATCATATTCTTTGGTCCTAATCTGTAAAAATAATTTTTTTTTCAAGGTTTGGTTCCCTTTCCAGCAATGTCCAGGTGTAAAAAGCCTCAAAACAGTGTGTGAATAAACCCATTGTAAATAAGCATCATTTTAGCACTATCAAGAATAACAAAAAGAGGCAAGAATTTAAAAATGGGAAAACAGTTTTAACAGTATCAGTCTTTAAAGAAGAAGAAACTCATATGAACATTGCAAACATGATTTTGAAAATAAAAGATGTGAATTTCTATATATGTGAACCATGTTGTTTGCCCATAAGCAAGGAGAGGAGCAAGGAATTGCTTTTTGTTTAATGTAATTCTCCTCTTGAGACCAGAATAGTGAACACTGAGCTACACAAGAGGATTACCTCTTTGTTGGAATATATCTGGAAGCAGAGATTAATGTGTGAACTTGAAAAAGTACAAGGCCCAAATTCCCCAAGCACAAAAAGACGAGTCATATTGAAGTTGTCATCAACAACCTGCTTTCATAAAAGGGTAGATATTCATCAACAATTCACATGCATATTCTACTGTCTATACTAAGGACAGTGCACTGAATTTCTGACCAGAAATGAAAATGAAGGAATACATGGTTACTTCAGCATGCCTCCTGCCTTTTCCTCCTCACACATGCTCTCCTAGGGTGTATAACTGACTGAAAAATTGTAAGAAAATCGAGCATGTCTCTTCTGGTTTTGAACATTACTGGGCCTGATGACATGTTGGGCCACCAATAGAATGCACTTTCTTACTTATACTTAAGTTGCACATAGAAAAGAAATCACTAGAAAAGAAATATGAGAGGGGTTTGCTAGAATCAAAGACCCACAGGACAGACATAAAAACATTTCAGTCAACTAACCATACTGACAGCACACCTATATGTCAACATGTTGTTTGAAGATAAACAGTGAACATGGAATGTTAGAAAAGACTATTTAAAAAAGTAAAGAATAGACTTCTAAATTCAGTGGGAATTTTATTCTGCCTTCCTACAATTATGAAATAACTGACATTTTAATCTTTATGCTAGAATTTACTATTGCAAAAGTGAAAACAAAAACAAAGGTTTATTTCAGAGATTCATCAAACAATTCATATGTATTATGCACTTTGGCTTTTTTAAAACTGCGAATACTAAAGCCATCAGCAAAGTTAAACCAACTAGCACTGAACTCCCACAATGCATAAAGTCTCCAGTCTGGACTTAAGCAGGTGGAGATAATAGGACAAAGTGTTCATCTACTCTGTGGCATGGGATCACAATTCTTCCTCTAAGTGTACAAGTACAAATTTTAAGGATAAACATTTCTGCCTTAAAAATATAAAACTTTCAAAATCCTGGGAGAGCAGGCAAACTCAATTCCCTCTCCAACTAGTCCAGTGCTCTAAGTCACTGAAATGGAATTATTCTTCAATTATCCCAGTGTTAAGAAAGAGGCGACTCAAACTTCACGTATTTCAAAGATTAATTTGAGGGATTTTGTATTTTTCTTCAATGCATAATTTCTTCCACTAACTACCTTTACTAAGTAATCCCTGGCATGAACCGTTTTTTCCACACTATATGCTAATGAAGGATCTGATTAAGGATTTATCTTTTGTGGGATATGGCAGGAATCAGCTAGGCAATATCCTGTTCTCTTCTGCATCACTCTGAGTTCTATTGATACAGAGCTACTCTGGTAACTGTAGTCTATAATTCTCACTTTTTCCTCAAAAGCGCAAAGCCTAAATGAAATGACACCTCCATGCAAATCTCCAATAGTTTTTGTAACTCAGCCTCCAAACACCTTCAATGAGGAAAGAAACCCTAGTTTGCCATTTAAGCAAGTTTTGTTTATGGTACTGTAATTATTTTTATGATATTGATTGCATGGATAGGTACTTGACAGATCTGTCCCAGAATCACAGTACAACATGGCTACCTGCTCTTACTTGGTTTCCTGGTGCCCCCTAAAAATGATGGAACCCATAGGTTACAGAATCTCCGGACACTGGACATGGAGATTTTTAATTGTGCGGATCCTAGACCTAACATGATTCCTTGTGTTTCTAGTAAATTTTTTGGAAGTTATGTGGAAGATCCACAACCAAAGCCTCAAATTAAGTCACATTTATGTCCTTGAAGAACTGCAGTCTGAAGCTGTGGGTTCTCCCTTCCACTCCTTTACTTCACCTATTATTGCTATGCATTGGCAACAGTGGGAAAAAAAAAAAGAAGAAGTTGTCACTGGAGCCTTCAAGTGAGTGAAAAAAGTGCTCTGGTAGTTGTATTTGCAAATAGTCATGTATTAGATTTGCCACCATGAATAGATCTGACTATAAAACTTATTTATTTTACTAATTGGGAATTAAAATTTTAATAATTGAGGATATATGGATAAATTACAGTACAGTATCATGCTACACCTTTCTACTTTCATATCTGCCTCTCTCAACATGACAAAATACTGCATGATCAGATTCGTCTAAGAGCCAAGCACTCCCTTGCTTAGAAGCAGCAGTAGGAACAAAGGGCTGGTATGAATTTCTTTTGACAATAGCCGGCCAAATAAAATGCACTTCACAATGACAAGCCATGGTGTTATGTAGGAAATGGAGATCCCATTCCACACCAAGCAGTCAAAGACTTCTTGGGATGTCCGACAGTACCAGCATACAGTGTTGCTCATAGTGCCTCTTGCCTCCAAAACTCCTTCTGCTGCTGTTGCACACTTAGAGTGTAAGCGACCTCTGCAATGGAAGAATGTGAATTACATATGGGAGGCCACAGCTGCATGGAACTCCCCAGACCTCTGCCATCTCTGTGTATTTCACAGTGACATCTCACGGCTTTTGCTGCAACCATCTTATGAGTCCTTCTTAGCTTGGGCCAGTAGGATTACTGGCCAGAGACCATCACGGCCTCTGAAATATATTGTACTGCGCCAGCACACAAAGATCTTTAAGCTTGCTTCTCTAAGACTTTCCACATGATGGGTCTCTATTGTAGAGATTACTTCCAGAAATTACCGCTTTTGTTGTCAGCTTTATTATCTAGGAAGATGGTTTTTCTTAAGATCTTCTGTATGGTAGGTTTGTCAGGTTGCCCACACTGTGATTATGAAATGCCTTTAGAAAGATAAGGAAAAACAAATCTAAACTTTTCGCAGATGCAGTAATCTACCTTTCTGCAGTTTGCAACATGTATGATGCTTCAAAAAACCCTCAAACAAAACAACAAACAAACAACAACAACAACCAACTAAACAAAAAACCAAGGCAGGAGCATGCTAGGATTACAAAAAATAGGCAAGGAAATGGCTTTAGTTAAACATTTGACATGTATGACTTGTACAAAGATTGCAAAGGAAAACCCTGAGCTTGCCTTTATGTGTAGGGATCAGGGAAGGATTTCTAAGTCTTAGCATGTTCTCCAGCTCTTTAATATCTCCTATTATCCCCAGCATGTGCTCTGCATTAATTTCAGATGGCATTGAACCTGCTCATCCATCTGCACTTTGTCAGTATTTTTTAAGCATCCTTCTCAAAGCAACATGATTAGCAGTTTAACAAGCTAGATGTCTCTGGTCTTATTTTATGTATTTTCCTCCATCTCCTTAGTAGTTCCACAAATTTTCTCTCAGGCAAAGGCAGCAGGCTGAAACAATCCAGAAGTTTAGCTGGCTCTACATGATACATAGGGGATGGCTCATTCAAACATTGAAGTTGAGGTTGCATACAGCAAAATTGAAATATTCCACTGCCAAGTAGTCTGCAGAATTTGCTACAACACTCTGAGATGACTTAGCTCTAGATTTTTAAGCACTTCAAACAGTCATAACAAACTTTCAGAAGAAAAAACGGTTTCTTGATAAAAATGAGAATCTTGGCTCCCCTCCCACAGGGCAGAATATGTTGCCTGGAAGGAGATGCAATCGTTGGGTGAGCATCTCATCCTGCTGCTGCGAGCATCCACAATGTGGAGAGCAATCTGCCTGCTTGAAGAATATAAGCCCAGGAGGCATCACAGCTTCTACACGTTAGGATGCCAATGAGAGCCTTCTCCACAGGGAGGTCTGGCTGTGCTGAGCATCTTTGGGTAGGCTTGGGGCCAGCACATTCACACAGGATTACTGCAAAGCAACAACTCTGAATGCCAAACACGCTCCTTGGTCACAGCAGCAGTATTGACAATATAGAGGGAATGCATCTATGCTTACTTTCAAAACTTTTTTTAACAAGAAGGCCAACTATTACATGTTACAAGCAAGATGAGTGCCTTAAACAGATTCATACTTGATCCACTCTTGCATTGTAAAGACGCAGAGCAGTGAGATGTATTTTATATGTTTTACATTCCTAAAAACAAAGACTACTGATAGAGGTTACTAGATATACTTTTACAGGTTACTTCTCTTTTTGTTTCAAAGCATGTGTCTTACTTAAGAATGAGAAAAAAAATCCTGATTCCATGCACTGTAACTTTAAAAGAAGTCTACTTATGCTTCATTCAAACTACAAAAATCACAAGATAGATCCTGACAACTTATCTATATATAGAAGTGACATTCAGGTATTGAAGTGAAGCTCTTTGGGTTTAAGTGTCAGTGCATTTCAGACAGTTACAGGTTTGCTGCTTGCATGGACATAAAAGCCAGCCTTGGTGATTCATTGGAGGAGATGCCCAAACATATACATGCCTATCAGTGACAGATATCAGTTCATACCAGCACTTCTGATTTTTAAAACTTGAATACTGATTTATGTCCTCGTGTCCCCATGTATTTATAGAAGGTATCATGCTAGAAGTGTAAAACTAATTCCAAAACTACAAAAAATTCTTTCTGGGAAATTAATTCAGTTAATATTGTTAAGTTTGTTAAGCAAATAAAGATTATG
Source organism: Ammospiza nelsoni (assembly GCF_027579445.1). NCBI lineage: Eukaryota > Metazoa > Chordata > Aves > Passeriformes > Passerellidae > Ammospiza > Ammospiza nelsoni. The sequence continues at coordinate 17,734,074 of NC_080669.1, forward strand.
TATGAATTTATTTACATGCAAGTGAAGGGGGTTTTTTTGTCTAAAACTTCATGTAGAGTGAGACCCTTATACAAAAAGGGGAAATACAATAAATTCTGAAAATGCTTTGCTCAGAGCAGCACTGCTATACAGTAGGCTTCTCCAGACATGGTCTTTATCATAATCACAGACACACATTCCTCAGCAAACCTTGATCACTGCTGATGTGATAGCACATGCTACTCTAAATACAACTGTTCTAAGTGCCCTGGATGGCATCCTGCTATCTAAATATATAAACACGGAAAAGGAGCTTCGCCATCCTGTACTAGCTGCACTTGTTTGCCATTTTGGTATTGTTGCTGTGAAGTTGCACATTCTTTTCTAGAACAGCAAATTCAAAATACCCCAACAAACCGACTGACTGATGTAAAGAAAATTCCATTAAAGAGAATCCAAACATTTTGTTTCATTTGTGCTACACATAGATAAGCAAACACCTGCTTGAGAGATCTAGTATCTCTCTTGTCTGAAGGCACTGGAAGCCCAGGGTTCTCTAGGCCTGGTCTAACCATTTTACCATCTATCAAATAATTCTACTTGTCTTTTCATCCTTTCACAAAAGGTTATAGGTCAAGAAGGAAAAGAGAAGGACAAGAAAAGGACATGTTTGCACCAACCTATCACTTGCCTCCCTAACAGGAAGGACTAATAATCAGCAACTAGGAGCCTAAAGAGCTAAAATTGTCCCTAGGTTAGATCCCAAGTGATGGCTGTTACATATGGAAGAGCTGAAAAGTCCACTGGGCTGTGATCTGTGCTGCTCAGCTTACTGCAGTGCGACCTAGAGGCACACACTGGGGAACAAGAAATAGACTTCCTTTATCCACAGCTTGCAAGAGGGACAACTTGGCAAGCGAGGAGTCTGAGCTGGGAAGAAAAACCCGTTCTTTAACAACTAATGTGCTACACCCAGAGGAATGTGGACATAAGTGAGAATCTCCACTGCCTGCAACCCCTGGGACTCGCTGAAATTACCACAATCCAGCCAGCACTTGCTCAGCACAGCCTGCACTTTCTTCCAGAAGCAGGGAGCAGGAGTCTCATGTTACAGCTAACTCAACACATCACCTTCTCCTGGGATTGCTCAGTTTAACAAAATAAGGGAGAAGGGTTTAGAAGCTGACAAAGCATGCATCCCAATCTCCACAACACTAATAGGTTACTGCAGGGAAGAACGTGCCTGGTGGTTCAAGATCCATTTCCACTATGTTCACCAACTCAGCAACTTGAAAAATTTTGTGTTCAGTGATTCTCGGGACTTAATAGTAACGAAAAATTACTCTCTGCTCAAACTCAGTGAGCAAACTGGCTTTCCTGAGAGAAGCCAGTTGTGTAGGGAATCCAGGAGTAGTCAAGAGACATTCCCAGATTTTCTCATTCTCATTGATACAAAAATTGTAAATTTTCTCTCTGGCAAAATATGAACAGAGCCCTGTATGTTCCTGAATAATTTTGCTAGCCTAACATGAAATACTCCTTTTCTTCTGTTGTCTCCAACACCCACTCCTAACAGCTTCTGGTGCATATAATCCTGGAGTTAAAAAAAACCCAAACCAAAAAATCCCAGATACCTATTTCTGCCTCCTTTCTCTGCAGATCAGAGCAGTGCCAGTGCTCAATCACAGATGGGGAATGCAGCAAGTAAAAGTTATTATAAACAGGAAAGAGAAGCTATTTCTGCCAGACCCTCAATAAACTGTCACTACTGCATTAGGTGCCAAACTTGGCCTCATTTCCACATCCCTTATTTTTATCATTAAATATACTTTTCAACAACAGTGATTATACTCCTATTAAGTAACATTTCTGAGCACTGAAGATATAGCACATGACTATGCAGATGGAGAACATATGTCACTATTTCCATGTTTATTTACTTAGCAGCCCAGATAGGAAACAGAGCTTTTGGTTAACTTAAAACTGCTGGAGGACATGCAATGGCTCAGGCCAGTAATCAGGCCATAAAAAGTGATGGTTTTGCCAACTATTTTTTTACATATTGTGAAACTAGCCCAACTATTCCTGCATAGAGTTCAGTAAGCTGTTGTAATCCTGATGTTATAGTTCCGACTTAATTCCTGGAATCACCACTGATACTCCTGATTTACCGTGAAAAATGCCATAAATCCCACTCCTCATTCCTCAAGCAAACTCTTATGGAAACTGACAGGATTCCCTGAATTCTTTTAATATTTTCCAAATATGTATACCAAAAAAAAGTCTTGTTTATGGAAAAGCCAGAGCACTGAGATAACAACTAAGTCAGTATGCTCACTACTAACTGCTGCTTGCTCAAGAAACATTTGGAAAACTGACAGCGTTTCACTTCATTTTCTCCAGTTGTCCTTGTCCCCCCCCGCCCCCATTCCTTTGCAAGATATAAAAGATGTCCTTAAGAACAGATCTGACCCTTGCTAAAGCAGTATCTGCTGCAGGAAGAGCGTCACTGCAGATCTGAATGGAAGAAAGTATTTTTAAATACTAAGTACTGTGGCTGTCAACAAAGTGAACATTACTGCTGCAAATTAAAGGGGTGAAAGATAAAACAGATTATGTTGCAGTACCTTAACCAAATATAGAGCCTCAGGCCTCAGTCTAACACAGCTTCCTTCTCTGAAGAACTGCCATTTAAAACATTTCTGAACCATGCTTTTCATCCCCCACTAGACAGCCACTCTTCAATGACCTAATTTTCTGCAATGCAGGAATCTTCCTGTAAAGAAGGAATTCCAGCGCAGTGAGTCCTACATTTCTAAGGCCCCCATCTTGCTATCAGTGTTGACAGAAAGTGCTAAAGTAGCACCTGTAAGATCCAAAGACTTTACTGAAGAGCAGTTGATTAAACCAGAATGAACCCCCCTGTGGCAGCTGCCAGAAAGGGAGCAGGGAAACACCAGAGTGAGGTTGTCTCAGGAACTGTCAGGCTCTCAACCTCTCTACACATTTAAGCAAATTGGTGCTCTGTGTCTCGCTTTTCCATCCTTTTCTCTGCTTGAAAGGCAAATTTTCCACCTTAAAAATGTAGAAGCTTGTTCTCTTTCTAAAGGGCAGTAAGATTCTTTGCATGTTTTGGGAGGAAAGGACTGCTACATTTCCAGTCCTACCTTCTCCTTTAAATACATGCTCTCTTTCTAAGCTCTTTTGCCATAAACAAGACTATACACATCTTCAGAGATGGAGAATAAGAAGGAGGGAACACTTTTAACAGCAATCTGAAGCAAAAAGGAAAAAAAAAAGGTAAGCAGTAAAAATTATTAAATCACTGCTCAATGTACCCAAGACTCAAAATTATCAAATCACAGAGTTTTAGCTAGAAAATCTATTTCTAAATAGCACTTGATTCGAAATAGTTATCTTCACAACATAATTAATGCTACCTACAAACATCCAATTTTTTCTTGAGATGGAGCCAAATTCTAAGCTAGTTGCTTCTACTTTTGCAGACTGTGAACCAGTGAGGGTGCAAGTGACATTTTATAAACTACCACATTTTATAAACTATGAATGTATAAGGCACTGCACTTTCTATTTCAATGTCGGAGGCCTCCCAAAAATTACCTTAAAATAATGAGAAAAAATCAATATCTAACATCACTGGGAGTGAAATTCAAGATGTTACAGACAGCTTTGTGAAACATCACATTCATAGACCTTGAACTTACTACCATTAATACTTGCCTGTGCTACAGCCTTGAGGCAAAAACCAGACAAGTCACAGCTGTAATCCATCACCTCCATCTGGACGGATAAGTAGGTAAAAAGAAGCAGGGGAGCAAGAAAGCAATAAGGGCCTTCTCACAGGCTCTCAGAGTGCAAAGTTGCCTTCTTGTCTGAGACAGAGGGGAAGGTGTCTAGGCAGCTGATGATAAAATGCTGTTGATGGTGAAGCACTATCAGGAGAGTGAAGACAGTAAAGAATCCTGGAGGTGCACAAAGCAAGATGCCTTGCTTCTTAAGCTGGAATTGAGGCCATACATATGCTCTTGGGGCCACAGGATAGTTTATTACTGCTTCCAGGCCAAACTCCTCTGGCACCTGGGCTGGGAGAACAATTATCATGGGTGATTTTGGGCCCTTCGCAACAAGAAAGACACTAAGGCACTGCAGTGTGGCCAAAGAAGGGTAGCAAAGATGCAAAAGGGTCTAGAGCACAAGTAGCTGAGGATGCTGGGCATGTTTGGCCTGGAGAAAAGGAGGCCTGTGGGGGGAAATTATCGCTCTCTACAACTCTCTGAAAGGAGGCTGTAGCCAGGTGGGCGTCAGCCTCTTCTAAGTAGCAAGTTATAGGATGAAAGGAAATGGCCTTGAATTGTGCCAGGGGAAGTTTCAGTTGGATACTGGTAAAAAATTCTTCACCAAAAGGTTAAGAAAGTCAAACATTGGAAAAGACTGTCCAGAAAAGTGGAGTCATCAAACCTGGTGGAGGTATTACTAGTTGTGTAGGAATGGTACTTAGGGACGTGGTTGAGTGGTGGACCTGGCAATGTTAAGTTAATGGTCAGAATCAATGATCTTAGTGGTCATTTCCAACCTCAATAGTTACATGATTCTATGAGTATTGAAAAGGAGTATCACTGCTAAGTAGTGAAAAAGGTAGGCATGATGGGAACCCTCAGCTGCTGCTACACTAAAGAGACACTGGCAGAGGGTCCCTCAGTGTCCGAGGCAAGCAAGAGCCTTCTCAATTCAAATTTTGATCACACTACTTCTGTTCTCAGGGGTTTGGACTGTGAGCACAACTTGAGCTACTGGTCCACATTAAGAGCCACACATGAACGCAGCTTGGCTACTCTCACTATGAAATTAAGCGACTAATGAAAACTAAGTGTCCTTGCCTCTGTGCCATGACCTAACCAGAATGCCTACTGTGACTTGTGCCATGACCTAGCCAGAACCCCTGTGCTGCCACTGGGACAATTTTTTAGTGGTTTTGGCCCACCAGGAAGAATATGGGTGCTCATAGAAGTGCCATGTTTCAAAAAAGGTGTTGCATTTCATAAGGCATTTTGAATTTCCATTCAGAAATAAAAGAGATAGCATTTTATATATGTGTTTTACTCCTCTACAATTTACTATGACATAAAAAACGCAAATGTAGGGATTTGCAAGTGACAGCATATTTTGCTAAAAAGTTGAGGCAAAAGCCTAGATTCTAAAATGAGGGAAAAATTTGCATTTCATGTGATATTCTTTGCAAGCTGACAACAGAAATAGGCCTAAAGGATCGGAATGTGCTTAGGCATACATATTAATGCCTCTGTGAGACAAAAAATAATGCAAGTCCAAAAGAAAACACCAGCTTAAGAACATGTAACTCTTCTGGTAAATGACTATGATGCTTGGCAAGCACTACTTACATCCTGTGCTGACACCATGACTCCTCAGAACAAGGCCACTCAGCCTCCCACTTTCCTCCTTGTATTAGAAAACCTTAGTCCTGTGAACTGAGTTACCTGACTGACTTCTGCAGTATTTCACACTCCTGCAAGAAAGCCCCTCTTCCATACCTTCTTTCTTGGGACTCAGGGCACCACTCTGTCACAGGAATAACAGATACAGAAGATTCAGACAAGTTACCTACTGCATTTAAATTTCCTAAAGCACTTCCTCACTGCACTGGACTCCCCGAAGTGAGCATACACAGTGTGGCTGATGTCAGATGGACTGGTCTTGACTGCTAAGATGCGAAAGTTATTGCAGCAGGCTTTAGCAGACTGGCATTCCCATGCCTGCACAGGCTTCATGGTATGTTCTGAAGTCAGCAGGAGGGCAATGTGTGAAACAAGGCATAGATAGAGAAAACACAGTAACATGCCAGGGTTTTCTTCCAGAGCTCCAGATATTTTTATACAGGCATAAAACTCAGAATATATGTCTTTAAATTCATGTGACTTAGGGTACTCCCAGCCCATCATGTAGGTGCTTCTGTGTTCCTCCAGAATACTGCCTCTATCTCTACACAGCTTCTAATACCACCTATGTATATTTCCAGATATGAGTTGTTCTAGGGGAACACAGTTAGAATGCAGCAAGCACTTTTCTGCCATAAAACCAAAAACTGGAGCTGACATGGAGCCTGACAGTAGTCAGAGCAATGCTATACTCTCAATTAACCTATGAAGTACTAACCAATAAACAGCTTAGAGTTAATGGCAATAAGTTTTGAAAAAAGACATGTAGAAAGATGTAGAAAAGTTCTTGTACTTTATCTTTTGGAATTTTTGAGAAACAAACCACACGCCACAAGGACATGGCAAGTTTGCATGGATACTTACTAGCATTTACAAGGGAACACCATTTCTTTGAAGTTTTTTGGGGCAAAAGTTCCCCTTCCACCCCTTTTTGTGTGTGTGTTCAGAATGTTTCTTTTGATGTCAGGGGAGAAAACTCCCAGCAGATTTTTGTTAATGGCCAAGAGAAGGAGCCAGTTCTTAAACTGTTACAATAAGTGCAGGTCTGTATAAAATCAGCACATCTGCCCATATTGACACAGATGGTAGATTTTTGCCATTTCTCCATGCTTTACACTGCTTAAAACCTGCAATTTAGTCCCTAATTTTATTGTGTTTTGTTTCAAATCTTCAGGTCCAAATTGTACCTATAAGATATGGCTATAGACCATATACTAGGCTAAACCACATATTTAACTACATTATACTCTCTTCTGTAACACCAGCTTCTCAACTCCCCACCAGTCACAAGGTCCATTCATTCTTCCTATGGAATAGGAAATGACTAAAACATTTCCTATTCAATAAATTTCAGACCAGGGAGAAAAAAATTTAACTTCTCAAACTACAGTCAGGTGTTAGTTTTACTGAAACATCTGCCCTGGAATTGTTGAGTTGCTGCTCTGTCTTTGTTTTGCATGGTTACAAACTAAACCCTAGGGTTTTGGCCTGAAGATGTTTCCATTTTTATGCAGAGTCCTAATTCTGTTTTCATCAAATCACCTACAAGCCCAGTAAAAAACAATTTCCTGTTTGATGAAATCAATCTGCGCTGCTGCCTTCTCATTTCCTAGGGACCGGATCACACTCCACTATGCAGTCAGCATTGTTTCAGGTTGAGAAATTTGGGCTATCTGCAGCAGATTTTAGGCTGATAGAAGAAAACATGGCAGCTTGTAAGACAATCAACCAAATATCCTGGTTGCTGAGTACTTTGCAGGTATAATCAGCTTATAATAGAATATCTATAAGCTATCTGTAACCTACATGCTGTAATTCTTCTCCAAGTTGAGTGGGCTTTTGAACCCTTTTCATCACAGTGATTTTTCCACCACATCCTTCTCACTGTCCATGGTCTTTGCTTGAGTTGTACGAGAATCTGAAGTGCTTCTGGACCCCTGTGGGTCTGAAGAAGCAGAGAATGTGGGAGAGAGCGAGATCACAACTGCAGGGGGCAGAGAGGGCTCTTCCCTGAAGCAATTGTGAAATGATCTGAGGAACCTGCCAGACATTTTCCACAGACAGCACAGAGAAGTCAGCTGGAGAGGACTGAGCCAAAGAGGGAGCAGAAAAACAATCTTAGCCCTTCCCACTATAATGTTTATGCTCTTGTGATAGTGGTAGATGAGTGAATAGACAGTAGTAGAAGAAGCCTCTATATTGCCCTTTGGATACACATCCCTTGAAAGGCTTTGCATAGATCAAAATCTGCAAACAAATAACTTAGATGTGGGTTATGACCTGATGAGCTTTGTGCATTTTTGCTTCTATGTTTTCTTCTCCCTCTGAGCAAAACAAAGGCAAGTAACAGGTCACCACCTCTGAACATTTGCAATTGCTGCAAACTGCACTTTATACACAATATTATTGCATTGGGAGAGGAGTAGATAATTTTGTTTAAAATGTTGAAAATACTTTTTCTTACAGGGAAAGCACTTTGCAATGTACACTGGCTTGGGGAGAATGAATTTCACAGCAAAACTGAAGAGAAGGAATTAAAAAAAGGAGAAAATATTCCTACACTCCATCTTAATTTGAAACTGATTCTGAGAACTAAAGTCAAATTTGTTTGACATGTGACAAATACAGTGTGTACAATCCATTAAAATCCAAGTGTAGAGACACAGGGGATGCCTGATTTTGTCACAATAGGAGTGCTGTGCTCAAGTCCAGTTAAAGGAATCATGTTTGACAAGACTTCAGGAGCAATTTATGATGCTAGAAATCCTGATGCTTATTCACAATCTCACAGGTACTAAGACTGAAACTTGTAAGTTAATTGTAGCAGAAATTACTCTATAGGAATGACTTAGGTAGTTAAATGTGAAGCTTTGGAGCCCTGAAGAGCCACCAGGAACAAAGCAGGTAATTAAAACTAATGTTGAGTATTTTAACCTCTCCTCACTTCAAAAATTAACGCTTGCTTTATATTGCTATCTCATTTTATCTTGATGTACTGTTTCAAGAATTTAAATATTTTCTTCTCTAGGAGAAAACCTACAAAAAAGCTCACAGAATGATAAGTTGTCTGCTTTTAATTTGTGAGATGGTAACAGTTCAGGACCAATATGTCTACAAAAATATCCTGGCTATGTGTTTCTGAAAAGGTAGTGAAAGTAAGACTACATTACGTGATCCACAGAGGTAAACAAAGAACATTGCAGTAGAAAACTTTTGATTAAGGATTTCAGGGGACAACTATTCCAATAAGAAGATCAGGATAAAAGAGTAAGTTGTACATCACTTTCTAATATTAATATTCCAATAAATGTATTATAGAAACACTTGTGGACTTAATAGGAAAGAGCCTGATTTAGCATAGAAACTTATTTTCTAAACCCTCAGATTACATCTAGATGGGAAGGATGGATGTTTTTGTACAGGTGTAAAATTACATCCCTGTTTTTCTGGTCTGCATATGTCAAAATTGAATCTAGGTTTTCACCTTCACCCTACAACTTCATTTGTTAAAGAAATTCCTCAGGAATGGTGCAGAAATACAGAGCAAACTTTTTTGTTGGTTTTGTTTTGGTTTTTTTAGCTTCTGGGGTTTCTTTCTCTGCCAGAGTTGAGTTTAAAATTCAAGGAAGACAAGTTACATGGTACAGAGTTAGGAAAAAAAATACCATAGAAACATTGCTACCTATATTAGCTATCGTGTTACCTACAATTTTTACTTTTGCAACAGAAGATTTATATAGTTGGTACATAAGGCGAAGAACCACTCAGTTCCAAAGACTTGATCCAGATCTCATTGATACTAGTGGAGATTTGGTAATCCACTTCAACCAGCTTGTCAAAACTATGGATATGGTGAAAACCCACCAGCAGCTTCATGTGCCATTTATTTATGTGAAAAATTTGTACCAAACTGACTGAGAAAAGATCCTTTTTTACAATTTTGCAGGTAAAGCCCCTGCAGTTAGATGTTAAAACTCATGCTTGTCTTTTTTTTCTTTTTCTTGGAGAGCTCATGGTCTGACTCTAGAGTTTGTTAAAGAGCTTTTCTGGTGGACTAAATCTTGATTTAAATTCACTGCCAGAAATGCCTCATCTTCATAAAGCGGGTTGTACAGATGGGAAACGAACTTCTTTGATGTCAGAAGTCACCTAAAATAACAACAAAACTACCGTAGGATCATGTAGCAATCTTCATCTCTATCAATCATTCACACAAAACAAAACAAAACAAAAAAACCCAAAAAACTCAATCAAAAGCCTCTCCTGAGATGAAGAATATGCTGACAATATATTTTAAATTTTCAATCCAAAGGAATTAACTTCTATGGTGTGCTACATTTAAAAAAATCTTGCAGCATCCAATTAAGTTTTCCCCTCAGCTTTGCTTTGCTTTCTATAGCAACAAGTAGGACAATCTCTATCTAATTTCCAGAAGCAAAGTACACAATACTGGGCTTCAGGGGACTAATTTTTAAGAAAGCAGATTTAAATGTAAAAAATCTGGAATAGCATGTCTGCATGATTCTGGATGTATTTATTTTGCACACAAAACACTTGTAAAAGCCATTTTTCTCCAGTCTTCATGAAAACAATAATTATTAATGCTTTTACATTATTGTTTTAAGACTTAAAAAGACTTTTAAAAATATAATTAACGTGCTAAACTTCTGTAGCCATGTCTATAGCATTTGTTTTTTATACCCACCTTTCTGATCCACTTTTCTTCCAGTACTCTCAGTGGAAAACCACTGGAAAACTTAGTTACTTTTCTCCTGTAGTCACCCATCATGATGTTATGCTACCCTCACTGGAAAAACACATTTACATTTCTTTTGTATTTAACCATTACGATGTCTCCTGAAACCCATAAAGAGTCACAAGATTTATAAGAAACAGAAAAAAAGACACAGAGTGTCAGGAAGGAATATTTTTGCAATTATTAATTAGGCATCGATTCATCATTACTTAGTTACAGGCATTTTGCATCCTTCCTCCTGGTTTAACTCCCTCCTCATGACAGCCAGGCATTTTGACACAGCATACTCACAATAGAACCTCTGTGTATCATCACAGATTGAAAGTCACTTTTGTGTAACAAAAGCAGATTAAATTACAAATAATGAAGTATACAAATGCATCTCATCCCCCCACAGGTTAGAGAAATGGGATCATGATTAAAGAGCAGTAAAGGGGTGAATCACAGGCTGACAGATGCTGTACACAGAGAAAGGTCTCTCTAGTACAGCTTTTCTGTCTCTACAGCAGGTGAGTCTAACTCCTAAGTCTTTCCAAACTGTTCAGGTTTTGAAAGCATTTCATTATTGTTTCATTAAGCATGTGCATTCCAACTTCCTTGCACAACTGTAATCCAAGTTATTTGAAATCATCTGATGTAAAATTTTTATTTGCTTTCTTGTTTTGGTATATCAAGATTTGCAGGATTATGTGACACAAAATACCATACTTGCAGCCATTTAACACTTTTTTCAAAGAAATGCCCTTTTTTCAATTTGTCAGTTTTTAATGGCTGCAGGTCTTACAAGGAACCCTCTTTTAGTGACAGCTGAGTTAGAAATCAAGAATATTTTTCTGATTTAGAAATTGAAAGCAAAGGAGGAGAGAGAAATCAAAACAAACTCCCACCCAGTTTCAAGATGCAGAATCAATGAATGAAAGCATAAAATAGCACTGCTTTGTGAGACAGCAAGAAAATAAGTTCTAAGGGTTTGAAAATCTGCAGTTCCATGAACTAATTCAAATCTTCAGATGCAACAGGCAAATTTAGCCCAAGATCTTACTATGCTTGAAGATATTTTCCACACTCTTTTTCACTCTCCCTTTCTTGCTTTCTTTTCCCTCCCTGTATGTCAGAATCTCAGAGTGGTGGTTCTCCTCCAGATCCGTGGCAGGCACCTGCTGAGGAGTACAGCATATGTTGTATGTGGAAGCCTTGGAGGAAGACTTGAAAACTTGGAGGAATCTTGAAAACTTAGTTAAAATTTCCAAGTACCATCTGCCAAGTTTCAAGATGGTTGGCAAGGTTTCATTTAGTCAGTAACTCCTCCAGGGTAGCTAAAGAAATACCTCCCATAGAGAAATACTGAGAAAGGGTGATTCAGCTTCCGGGGAGTGGAAGCTCCTATCAAAAGGAAGGGAGACAGGAGACAGCATGGCAGGAGAAATATTTAGTTTCCTTTGACTAGATGATTGGAGTCACCACTGGAATCAATGTTCTTCCTGTGTGACTAAGGAAAGAACTGTTAGTAGTGCATCAAACTCAAAAGCTTTTTTACTAACTAGAAAGATATCCACTTTATGAATATCAGGTTTGGTTTTGCATTCTCAACAGGAACAATCTAGAAAATCTCATGGAAAAAATGCTCAGATGAAAATTAGGTCCATAGTCCAAGAAACCACAAAATGCAAATCCTCCCTCCCTTGCTGGACCTATATACCCTCAGTTTAAAGTCTTTTCAGTAATGTGTTATGAATTAATATTTGTAAAAAAAAAAAAAAAAGAACTTTGCATATGTTTTCATGTTTCATTGGAAAGGCTCTTTAGAAATCTAATCCATGTGGTGTTTTGAAGCCAAGACTTGCCCTAGTAGCTGTGCATATAATTACTGATATGCTGCATATTCCTAAATAAAAGCTTAGGCAAGCGATTAAATATTCATGTGGATGGTGGAATTCAATAATTATATCCAAGCAGAGAGCTAAATATAAACAAAAGAATGAATAACCAGCTGAGAGAACAAGGAATTAAGTTACTTGTTCTGCCCTGTGAGCTGAACATCATCTTTATGGACACCTTGTTCTGCAAAAAATAGGGTCTACATGTTAGACAAAAGAAACTACTGGTTGAAAGACAGCAGTTTCCTAATCTCTCCAATAACAGTGGTTGTGCTTAGGAGCAACTGATGAGGTGAACATGATGGGTACTATCTTCAGTTGCATAATCTTGATCCTAGAAGGTCATCCAACCCAAGAGACCATCTAAACCAGAACTTTCTGAGGGGAGTCTTACTCAAAAAAAATTGTGAAAACAGCATATCAAAGAGCATATATAGAGCATATCAAACAGCATATAGTCTAACCCTGTAAGAAAGAGAAAAAGATACCAATGGAGATCTGAATTTTTTTTTTACTTTCCTATGAAAGGTGCAATTGATTTAAATAACTCATCTTTTATTGATGAAATGGAAGAAAGGGTCCTAATGAGAAATCACAAGATTTATTTTTGCTGCCTTCTGTGCTTTTCTTTGGTTGTCCCTAGTTTGAGCCTCAAGGAATTTGTGATCAAGGAAAAGGAGGAGAAGAAAAAGTGAAGAGTTACTCAAGAGGAGGTGCTCATGTGCTCTGCAGTACTCAGGTACTGGTTACAATCGCGTTTTTCCTCTCACTCCCTTCCTTTGCCACAGTTATCACAGATATCTCTAGCCACATGAAGTACCCAGTGTGGGCCAAGAAGTTTTGTTTGGTTTGCTTTTTAAAGCAGAGAACAGTCAGTCTGTTCTTCCTTTAGTGGCACATCAACAATACTACAAAGAGCGGGAGTGGGACACTGAATTTCCGCTTTTCAGCACAAAGCACGTGGCTCCTATTTTATTTCACAGAAGATTTCTAGGGTGTTTTCTGGTAATTATTAAAGTAAAAAACTGCAAGGATTTTTACGTGTTATTCTGATGTCTCACATTTAAAACATAAACAACAGTAAGGTTGTTTATGAAAAGCAGAGAATACAGAAAATAATCACAGAAAATAATCACAGAAAATAAACACAATAGCAAAACTAACAGATGCTACACAGAAAAGCAATTTCCCTCTTAATTCAAATTCTTTTAAAAAAGCCTTACTGTATTAGGGAAACACAGACCAGTGGAGTATCTTCAAGTTTTGCCAAAAACCCCCTAAAGATAGTCCAAATAAATCGAAGTCCTGTCACTGTAAACTTGCCACAAATCTTCCTGCACATTAGAGAATGAGGAAAAGTTAAGATGCATTCTTAAGATTCCTTATGCTTTACAAACCCACGGCTATGCTTGGATGCGAAATGTTAAAAAAAGGCTGGAATCCTTTTCAGAATAAAAGATTTCAAAATAGTCTCTTTTTCCTTTAAAGAACACATATCTGTCTGTTCAAATACAAGAGTTGAACAGAGCATACATAAAAGGTTTGAGTTTCTTAGGTCAAATTCTCCCTAAAATACATGTGTGCAACTTCAACTACCATCACATACACAGCAGATGGCTGCAATTATCATCTTACTTGCAGTGTATTTAATACCAGACCCTTCTACAAGTTTACTCCAGAAGCACCAAGGAAGCAAAAATGAAACTTTTGTCTGCAGCTGCAAAGTACCCATTTTAAGAAATCTGACTTTTACCATTTTTGGTGGTACCACCAAAAGACTGTTTCATGAAGAAAAGGCAACTCTAAAATGATACTCCTGCTCTCTTGATAAATAGCTCAAAACAACATTTAATGACACAAACTACTAGTAAAGGCAGAAATGCTGTATGTATTTTATTCGATATCTTACTATGGCACTCAAGGTGAAGGAAAACTACTTTATGACAAAAGGAAAAATATGATGAAAAGGTGGTTTTGTCTTAAATAAATTAATATTAGAATTGAAAATAAGAGAAATGGAATAGCGTATTTGTTTAGAGTTAGTCAAGCACAAAAGGGAGCTGCAACCACTTGCATAAAATACAATTCTGATCCATTGTGCCAGTGCTGATATAGGCTCCTAACTGCATTCCTGTACTCATAGGTTGCTTTCAAAACTCAATGATTTCCTGCTTACACAGTGAAAAAAGGAAAGGTGTTCCAGAGGCACAAGGAGAATTACAATATGATAATTGGCAGGGAGTGTAATGCAACTTTATGGATCAACTCCTGTAAAGAAGTATAAACTGTTATTTTAACCATACTTCAAATGCATATGAGTAAAAAGGACTTGTCCAAAAATTAGTAACAAAACCAGTATTAGCAAAATGTCACAATGACAAGTCTCTCTTTAGTGACTCAACTGTTTTCTTCCTCTATGGTAACTGGAAGTCATTATGGGAGAATTAAAACACATTTCCATGATTGTAAGTTTCACCCAGAATTTATCCTGCAAAGATCCACATATATAGCCCCTCTCCAAACAGGAGACTTTATGGAAGTTCAAAAAGTGATCAGCAAAACTCATGAGGGAAGAATGTACTATGAGCACTTGAGAGTAAAAGGTATTACCTCAGACTCTGTAAACTTGTAGTCACAAATTTCAGGTGTGCTGTGTTTTAGGAAAGTTTTACTTTGTCAGAACATTTGCCCTACTCTTACCTCTTTCCTGTGCATCTCTTTGACCTATTGCTGAAGACAAGGTGTGAGGTGAATTTTGCTGCTACAGCTATTCTATGTCTTCAGCCAGAGAGTCTTCCAGCAGTCTTGGATGCATTCTGATCCAGGTCTATAGCCATTATCCTCAACAGATCTTTTAGCTCTCAGATAGATTAGCCATGCATTCAGAGCATGCAGAGAAACCCTGAAAATGCTGAGACATGAGACTCACCTGTACACTCATGTTGTAGTCCTTTCCCATAGTATCCCTTCTCACAGATACACTCGAACTGGCCCGTGTGAGTGCCACACTTACAGCTTGCCATGATGTCACAGCAGTTCTCGTTTGCCTCGCAGAGATATGAACAATGAGATATATCTTCTTGGATATAGCTGCCAGAGGGCAGGTCTGAAATAATATCAATTTATTAACCAAGAATGCAAACAAGAGTAATGCCACAGTCTCACATTATACCATTAGGGAAACACTTGTTAAAAGCCCTAGGTTCCAGCTCTAAGTAGACAGTATGGAGCAGAGCCCTGCTATGCTCTACATGCAAAAGATTGGTGTCCTTATTCCGGAAAAGGGCTCACAGAAATCCAGTGGTGCACTAAGGTTTTCTCCTTGTTTGAGTCTAACACTGCCAGAATGCAGACTCACTCCCAACAGAAGCTGTTGGGACAGGTTTTCCCAGCTTTGGTGGATGGTTCTTCCGATTTGGCATCAGGAGAACATTTGGTCATGGCATGTAAAACCATTTGGTCACATTATAAACTAAAAAACTTCAGCACATTCACATAGACCAACCTTACCTGGAACAAACAGGTGGCCAACAAAGCACCAGAAAACCTTATTTTACACTGCTATTTTAAAGTAGTATGTCTTTAAAAATTATAGCAAATAAATTCAAATGACTAGTCTGATGCCTGTTCTAAGCCTCAATCAAGCAGCATTGTCAAACAAACGTTTAATCGTGTGTTCTCTCTTGCTTGTCTAAATCTACCCTCTATTTCAGAAGGAACTTTTATTTTAGGAAATAGCAGATTAAAAGAGGAATTGCAGTCTGAACTCTCCAGTTTTGCTGCATGTATAAGTTCATGAACACAAATTGTATTGACTCTGACAGTGAGGGATCTAGATTGGTTCTGAGCAGGCTGTTGCTGTGTGAGACACCCTAAAGGTATTAAGTCCAGTTCTAAAGTGTACACTTGGTGCCTCTTGTACCTGACTACGAGGTTCACTTGTTCAAGCACAAGATACATTGGGCCAAGAGCACAGTCTGCTCTTCATAGAGAAAATGAAGAGCTGAAGGGATGTAAGCATGTATACACATCAGTAAGGAGAATTTTTCTCACATCCTGTTGATGATGAGTTAAGTTAAAGAAAGTTTATCCTTTAACTGAGGGACAAACACCTCTGCTAAAAAGTAGGAGAAAAATAAAAAGAAAATCAACACTACATGAAGTGCAAATGCAAGACAGTACTGGAGAGCTTTCTATTCAGACCTCTCTGCTCCCTGTAGATTTCTGAGGTTAGGACATTAATACCTTCATGAAGAGCTCTGCGTGCCAGAGCTTCAAACTCAGTAAAACTGTGAAGGAGATAACAGTGATCTTCTTTTGGGTGGGATGCCATATCATTCAGTTCTCGGATATTCCCCTGCCATATCCCAAAGGTGAAGATCTCCACTCCAAGTTCACGCAAGGATGCTGCAATGGGTCTCGGGTCTCCTCCATTGGAATAGCCATCAGTAATGAGAAATATCACTTTTGTAGCATTTCCGCGGGCATGCCGTAGTATTTGCTGGAAGAGAAAATGAAATTGCACACCTCAGCCAAAGGTTGACAGTGGTTGGCCGGTACATTACTTCCTCCATTGTATGACTCCTATAACTTGAATTATACAGCTAATAAGGCCCTTGCAAGATCATCCACTATAACAAAGGTCAAACAGCTCGTAGAGCCTGTGGTTGATGAAGGCAAATCATCTGAGTCACACTTTAGGTGGTCACAGTTTACACAACCACAAAAATCATCACATCATAAGAAATAAGACACTTTTCATGCTGATTGATTAAGTCACCCATGCATCAGATTCACAATGATTCTGAGGAAAGCTTAAGTGACTTTGTTCAGATTGAAGTTTAAATAGGTATGACAAACATTGAAAATCTAGTGCAAGACCCAAAGTACAATCTAACATATTTTAATGCAATATTATTTTTTGACCACTAAATTATAAACCCTACTGCTGATTTATTGTAAGGCTTCTCCTAACAAATATTTGGACTGTTGGTTATTTTAAATTCAGCATAAAATTGCCCATTTGTCCCTGTTGAATGATGCTTTCCTCCCTTACAACAGTTTGCCAAGATCACTTTGGATTGTCCATCATGGCCTAAAAAACGCCTGTAGTTCCTTCTACTCTGCTGCTTGCTCTTCCTAATAGTTCATACAAAGCATGAATGATACTGTTCACAACTGCCTGAGCGAGACCATGCCCCACAGATTCCTGCTCTTTTCAGAATTCCAGTCTGACAATGCACTAGAATTCCTAATCATGGCCAGGGGCTGTCCACAACCCTAAAGCAGGGGACTGTGACGATGTATTTTCTCCATCCTTGGGGAATTTACGCAGAAAGAATTAGATGCAGACTTCCAAATAGGTAGCAGGTATTATGCCCATGTTTTTTTCAATAACAGATTGTACCATGCTACAATTAATGCAAAAGACCACATTTAATAGACCTTTGAATGATATTCCAAAAGACATGTCATTGTATGACAAGGAGGTAAATGAGATTAAGACACTCTTAACAAGCACAAATTCCAAAACCAGAGATCAACCGAGCTGAACTGTTTTATTACAAAATCTTTATGTAAGTCTTATGAAGTAAAATCATCTGGCTTTCAGCTGATCCAAAAGGTTACTATCTAGGCCAGCCTAAATAACCTATAGAGTTTTTATACCCCTTCTCAGTAAACCAGGCCACATTTTAGGACAACTGGATTTTGATTTGTCAGTTCTCTGATTTCAGGTAAATACTATGCAAAAATAAGCACACACACCATAAATCAAAGCACATACCATTGGCACTGTGGTCTGAGAGATTGCCAAGCAATATTTTGCTGTTGGGCTTGATTTTATCACTACTTGTTTGCAAAACCCAAAGGGAGTGAAACCAGATTCTCTTGCAGTCAAAAATACCCTTCACAAATCAAACTTATTGTTCCTCATATTGCTTAAGTTATAAGTGGAAAACCAGAACGAAGTAGGAAAACAGAATGAAGTGGGAAACTAGAATGAAAAGAATCAGGAAGAAAAAGACAAGACAAAGGGCAACATGAAGACAAACAGTAAGAAAAATGTACTACTGCCTAATTTCAAAATGCATTCTGAAACTGATGCTCTAATACAAGTGACTGCAGACAGAGACAGTAATGTTATTTATAATTCACATGTATAATTAACATATTTACCATTAACTGTGCTATTTTAAAACAGAATATAAACAACTTAAACTTCTATCCAACTTCTCAAATATCCAGGCTGATATTCTCTACTCGGGATGTTTGTCTAAAGCTATTTTAGTAAAAATGGTCCTTTTTTGAAAAACAAGACAAGGAAAACATATGTTCCATCCCTACTCAATTGGTTTTGGCAACTGTAGCATCTCTGAGCTTTGAAAAAAGAACATTTAATCTGCAAATTACATAATAAAGGTGGAAAACTATGCCCCAAATACATTCAAATTGAGGAATGTGTGTAACTGAGGAAGAAACCACAACTTACACAGGGTTAAGAGACCTTATGGAGATTGCCAGTGCAGGCCTCTGAAGATCCCACCTACAGGCAGATTGCTCTAGCAGATTATTATTTCAGCTTGTGATTATGCCATAACATGTACAGAAGGGGGAACAAAGCTTAATTTTGGAAGTATGGCAATTTCTGTAGTATCCTTCAGCATTGTTTCCCTCAGTGCATAAATAGGGAGCTTCCCACACTTTGCAGATGAAGGCAGTGGATAACATTCCAACATTGCCCTGGTTCTTCAGCAGTTAATGGTCATAATCAGCAGCAGTTATACTTCCACATTTTCCCTAAACACAGAGACTTGTCTGTCTGCATGGCCAGGGAACAAATGAGCTTGAGCCCCAGTAGTCTAGACAGGACTACAGATATCTCAGGACTATTTAATTCTGACTAGCAAATAAGCAGGGATTTTATTTTACAAAATTAGACTGCTACAAATGCCCTTGGAAACTCCTGAAACAAAAACCTCCATGAACTTCCAAGTAATCAAGAAAATTGAATGTTACTCCAAAACAGTTTGCCAAGAAATTGCCTGGTCCCGTGAAAAATTGCTTAGCAAGACCTTTTAAAAGATGTGGGTTTGAGTAAGTGGAAAGCATCAGTGAAAGACCATCTTTGAGGAGTAAATGACTATTTTTGAGAGGAAAATATGCCTTGGCTACACAACCCTCAGATAAGGCAAGAGCCGACATCTTTTCTGCCCTCTGCAACCACCTCTGCAAGACGGCACTTCTGTCACACAGACATGGACTGAGCCCACAGGTAAGAGAGCATGAAGACATCTTCCCGCTGCCCAGAAGACTTGAATATTCAGGCACCAGGGAATGTGAGTAGAGAAACAGACAGACAAACAGACAAGATTGCTACATATTGCCCCTAGAAATCAAAACAAAACAAAGTGACTGACCAGCTTGGCCCTCATGTCTTGCAGCTGTAACTCTAGACACAGAATCCCTGCTGCATAAAAACAGAGGAAAACAAAAGGGAGGGAAAGAAACATTCAGCATGGAGGGGGGGGGGGGGGGGCAAGGAAGAGGTGGGAAAGAAGACAAAAGTCTATTATAAAACAATTTGTCTATGTCTGCTGGTCCACTTAGTATTTTTTTTCTTTTTGTGAGAACAAGAGGACAGGCCACCAGCCTGTCAGTGCTGCTGACAATCCAAGTATCAGTCTCCATTCCTCTTCTCTGCAATATTTGTGCAGCATTTCACATAATTTTTGTTTTCTCTAACCCTGACTTACATCCCTCTATTCTAAGTAATCTCTTCTCCTTCCCTCTCCAAAAAGCTGTTTTTCCCCGAAGAAAACGTTGATGTATTTTAAAATGTTTGTTCAACCCCTAAACTTGTTTAACCCCTAAACTTGTAAGTACATGCAGAGATTGTTCATCAGCACCTGCCAACTTAATGGACTGCATCTACATAAAGATTACTTTTTTTTCATGATAAGGCTTTCCAGTCCCTTCATAAATCATCAGGTTCTTCATAAATACAGTTTAAAACCCTCTAAATGGTACTAGTAAGTTTAAAGGATCCTGAGAACCTGTTTCTTTCACATGAATATCCACATCTGCTTCTGATTTTACCATCAAAAAACTGAGCACCAGCCATAACTCAAATTACAGGGCTGAACAGCCTGTTAAATTGAGAATTTAGACCATTTGGTCAATACTATAAATTAATAGGGGACAAGTATTAACAAAACAAAACAACTAGTGCTATTGATGATTCAATAGAAATTCATGGGGCCACTAAAAATACCTAGTATTTTACCATTTCAGTAACTAGTTTGTTGTCTACACTTCCTTCAGAGGAGTAGTAGATCAGTCAGTTTCAGTAATCCTTACAGATTTTAAATAAAACATTCTTTTCACATTAGCAAAAAGTTATTACCATCTGTATTGTGTTCAGTCACTGTTTGGTGTGTACAAATATCTGGCAGTCTAACCAATTTTTTGTGCCAATAAAAGTCCTTAGAATTAAAATATGAAGTCTTGTGCAACAAAAGAGTTATCATACAAAATCCTTCTCTAGAAATTCACTACTGTAATGGAAAAGTAAATCCTATCAGTACAGTCACAAAACCAGATAAATCCTAACTTCTGCATTTTTAACACTAACATGGGTTTGTACCACAAAATTAGGAGATGAGCAGTATTGAAGGGCTAGGACTTCTTCAGTCACTTGACAGCCACAGCAATGATGTTGTCAAAGGTTCTTTGTTACTCTCTCAACTACATCTTCTGCATGTAATCCATAAACATATGATCTTGGGCCTGATTCCTGTCTTTACTCTCTCTTTTGATTTTAAAGAAGATTCTGATCATACAGAATTGAATATTAATATATCTATCTAGAAGGAAACAAATTGAAATGGGTTACCCTCTCTCACTTTACAGACCAAGCCAGGCTGTAACATCATACAGCCCCAGGAGTAGCTTGCCTGAAAATGCTTAAGTTGGAGCCTAACCCTCAAAATAACATTATTCAACATTCACTTTGCAGGAAAAAACACTACAAAGCAAATATTATTTCTTATAGATCAGGAAGAACCACCACTGCATCTCAGAAGCAAACCAGAAAGCTTTCCACTAGAGAGCCATTCAGCTGTTCTAGCCCAAAAGACCACCTACACTGGATTTCCTTTCACTTTAGGAATGACTTAAAACATACACACCAGGGGGTGAGCTCTGAATAGAACGAAATTATTCTTTTTCCTATACAATCACTTATTCAATATAAAAGAAATAATTTCCATTTTATAATATTATAGAATTAATTTAACTATCCATAATGAAACATATTTGTTATTAAGCCTATATTAAAATGAATGAATGTTAGTTTATTACAAAAAACACTGCACAGATTTGTTCCATGTATTCATAACAATACTAAAACAGTACATACTAATTTGTCATAGGTGGCCTCAGAAGCAGATCAGCATTCCCATTCACAAAGGGAAATGGCAATGCTAAATATCTTTGCCAAGCTCAACTCTATTCCAAGATTTCTTTGCTTTCACCCCTCAGGTAAAAATGTTCAAATCTGACAGGAGATTTTACATAAATAAATATTCTATAAAGAAAAAAATAACCAGTACTGTGACCAAGCATAGCTTTTGGTGAAGCTGAGACATCTTATCACTGAATCCAGAGCACTCCTGAGGAATCTGGTCATCTCCCAAGAATAATGCAGAGCTAGAGTGTGACAAACACAGTTCCCCTGCATCAGGAAACTGTTGCCAGGTGAAGAATTGTTTGCACCTGGTAGGTGGCCTATGGAGGCACACAAGGCTGATTCTGTAGGCAGAAGATCTGGAAAGCAACCCAGACCAATTTTGCAAGCTTTTATGAGTTCACCAGGCAGTCAGGTACAACTTTGAGGTTGCCCACCACCAGGGATCACCAGTCTCCCGGGACAGAAAGCATGCACAGAAGGAAGGGAATATAAGGTAATGACTTTGGGAAAATTATTACCATATGTATAGTTTTTTCCCTGGGAAAATCTATGGATAGGTATGTAAAATATAGTATATAAACAGGAGCTTTTCCTGCACTCAGCAAGCAAGATATTTTGGAGGAGATATCCCCTCATGCATCCAACTGAACAAAGAATGTCTGCTTCTTAGTGTTGCATTGGTGCTAAGGAGTTTTGTTTTATTGACTTTGGGTGCATGAAAGAACTGTCTACACCTCCTGAGCTCCCTCTCTAAAACAGCAAATACAGTTATTCCATCACATTTTCTTTTGGTCACTATATATTGCTCTTTTCACTGCTCAAATTGAATGAATCTTATCCCCTCTTTAGGTTTCAAAAATTAACTAAAAGATAGTCCCCAGTTAGAGGTTTTGGCTTCCAACCTTTCCCACTCTTCTCTGCACTGCTACACAGGCCCTAGAGAATAAGCTGTCACCTACCTAGAAGAAATTAACTAATTTTAAAGCTTCCCTCGGATATTTCACTAGCAAGAAATGCAATCTTGATTCAAAGAAAAGATGTACCTATAGAAATCTGGATATTTAAAATACTTAAATAGTTCTTTCAGTAACTGGAAGGCATGATCTGAGTAAATCTCACAACTATGTCAGACAACCCCACTATGTGGATGAAAGCACACAGGTGAAAGAGCCAGGCAAGTTCATGGCCAGGAAATGTACTGACAGGACATCTGAGTAAAGACTGACAGATCTAGTAATGTTCAGATGGGGGAAAAGAAGGTTTAAAGTCCTCTTATCCATGCATATTATATAAATACTTAATGAGGGGGGGAGTAAAAAAGATGTATACAGAATCTTCTAATTGGTAGCAAGAGGCAAGAAGCACATATTTAATTACCAACTTTCCACTTAAAGAGAGGAAGCAATATTTCTGCTGCAAGAGTAATCAACCACTGAAACAGGTTTCCCAGAAAGTTTGTGGGCTCTCCATCCCTGGGTATATTCAAACACCAACTCAGAACACAGTCTTGAGCAGCCAGAACGAAAGCAACCCAAAACCGTCACTAAATGGTTTGAGTGATAGTTTTTCACTTTTTAACCAACTAAACAACCCAAAACCATCACTGGCTGTACAATGATAGGAGCTATAACACAGAATTTTGACTCACACAGTTTGTTAGGACTGCTGGATATTGTGATTTGAAATTCTGTGGCTTGCAGTTTTGAGCTCTGAACTACAAAGAACAGAATGCACCTTGTTTCCGGGAAACAACTAACCTGCATATCCTTCATCTTCAATAATTCTGATGTCTTCTAAACAGGACATTAAAAAACAGGGCATGTTATGAACATAGATATTTTCTGAGCTCTTGTGCTATATAACTTTTAACAACTTCATCAAGACTTTGCAAAGTTGCTGGAGGCCTTTATATGCAGCCATGTTGCGTGCTATACTCAACACAACAGTTGGTTATAGATCTCAGTTTGATTTAAGAAATGAAAAATCCTAGTTTTCTTGTCTGTGAGCAGTCTCCATCATTAAAATTACACAGATGTTATTTGATTTCTTTAGTACTGCTCTGGTCTTCTGCTAATAATAAAAATAGGGACTCAAAAATATTTTACTAAATACATAACCGATTTTCGTGTATTTTCAGACCAAGCACTCACATCACTATTGACTAGTACATCTGCCAAATATTTGTTTCTTTTGTGTTTGCTTTAAGCATTTATTACTTTAAATATGCAGGGGGAAAGAAGACAAGCAGAACCGAATAATTAGTTCCAAAAGGACAAACACAATTCATGACCTGGCCCATCTACTGCCAGCTGTCACTGCTCAATTATCATCTGAATACTTCCCCCCCCCCCCTCTTTTCTCCAGGACTGCTAGAATTGAGCAACACTAACACAAAGTTATCACTGATAAGAGATGTCCCAGACCAGCTGGGTGTGGGGGAGTGCTTGGGAGAGAAACCCAGCTTTCTGCTTAACTGTTCATACTGCCCACGCTTAGCAGAGCACCACAACTCTGAACGTTACAGCTCTTCACAGACTGCTGCTTACATTTAAGGATGCTCTTCATCTTCCTGGTTGAGGTTGCCAGTGAGACCTTGAAACAGAGGGATTATTATAATTTTAAAAGAGCTTTTGTTTTGGATTGTATTAATGTCATAGAGAAGTAAGCAGTTCCAAAATTTAAGCAGTTTCCTAGTCCTACAAAGAACCTGTTGCTAAAAGCAATAGTGCTTTTAATTTCTGCACCTAGTAAAGTCAGAAAATTCTTAGCATCACAAACATGCAGCCTCACCTGCAAAATCTGACTCACAGATTCCAGTAGCATATGGAACTGGGAGACAAAGGATAAAATATGTATCACAGAACATGTAAAATAAACATTCAGAAGTTTAATGCTGAGGCTTTGGTCAGGAACTACTGCTAAATATTATGTATTTTGCTGCAAAGACCTCTCATAAGCTTAGGAAATGAATTAAAAATGAACCAACTTATTTTGTCCTGACTTCTTCAAAATTTTAATGTTGTGAATTTATTCCTTCTCTCAGAACAAATCACTCAGCAGTTTGTCTTTGTAACTCTGAAGTAAAGCACATGATAAGACTGATTTCTCTGTGAGGGTCATAACTTTTAAGGACTGGGGATCAGAAGGGGCTTATTGTCAGACCCTTCCAAAAGAGGCTCTGAGATGACAACAAGAAATGGTTTTCTCATAAAAAGGAATCTCTATTCCTGAAACATTTGGGATGATATAATCCAGACACCATAATGGTGAAATGTATCATTCATTGTATTGTTGGTTCCGTATTACATCCACAAGATTTGTTTTATTTTGTGCAGCAATATCTACACCCGGCTTCCAAATTACACACTTCTCATTAGACTAAAAGGCAAGGCACAATTTTGTAAGCACAAGAATTCCAAAGAACAGGTTTTCAACTAAAGAAAGTATTAACCCTGATTAGGCAGACACAGATATTATGCTAAACAGAGCACTTTTTGTCTGTCCTGACCAAAAGGTCAGAGAAAAATGAACTACTTAAAAACCTCTAAAGATAGGTATATTTCAGGCTTGGTCTAAGGGCAAGGAACAATGTGCAGATGTGTATCTTGCCTCTGACCCTGCCTTATTAATCTTGTGAACAAACCCCATGCAAGGTTGGAGTTTGCAGGACCAGTACTCTTCACAACACCACACTGATTACAACTGGACACTTAGAGCTGACGCCAGTGATGGCTGACAGGAACACTACTCCCAATTCGGTAATTCCTAACTAACAGCTCTGCAATTGCAAGGGTGGCCACAGAGGTAAACCAAGTTGACTTTTTGATTTTTTTTTACTACCATATCTTTAACACAGACTTCCAAAGCCATGTCAAAAACACTGTCAACCAGTCAGTTAGCTCTAGTTGACCTAAGCCATCATCGGATATTTAGAACATGATGCCAAAGATAACCTAGAATCTGCTACTCTCTCATTATTAGCTGCAGATTTTGCAGAGAGCATAGGAACAGAAATCCACAAACATGTTTGATAACCAGACAATACACATGATTCTGAATGTTCATCTTTTTAGTGAGAGGGCATTACTTTTTTTCAAATTAAAAAAACTTAACCAAGTACATGGTAAGAAAAGATTTTTAGTTCTTTAGCTCCAATAAATTTTTCATTTTAATTTGAAAATGAGATTCTGAATCTGAAAATGCATTGAAAACAAAAGCTAATTTTCCTAGTGGGTAACAATGTTGCATCTTGTACTTTTGTCATGCAGAAGAAACAAGTTACTTATTTAGAAACATTCTTAGAAACAAGTTACAGAAGCCACTGTTACTTATTTAAACAAGCATTAAATAAGCATTAGAATTGTTTATCCTAAACTGATATGTGCTTACATTCTTTTGGGGGACATTTTTTTAATATTTATTAACTGTAACACAGAGCATGGTATTTGACATGCTGGTTGGACATTCATCACACTCCCCCAAAATCACATTAAATACAAACACCAGATTTCAAAGACCAGATTCTCAGAAATGTGTAACCTTGCTCTAGGTGACAAACCTTCCAATTGCATATACCTATACTTATATTGACTTCAATGGAGTGAAGATGAATTACAAAACCAAAAAATATTACCTTTTTAATGCAACAATTATTTTTATAACACAGAACTCCCAAAGGCTCCCTCAGCTACTCCTTTGCCGGATTTTTTACAATTGACTTGGCTGAGCCTGTCTGAGTACTACCTCTGACTTCTGCTTGACAGTAGTGCACACTTATAACTTCCACTTCAATTACGAAGAGAAATTGTTCCCATTTTACTTCCACTGAAAGACAGAAATTAGACTATCTTCTTTTTAAAATTGTATCTTTTTAGAAGATACAATTTCATCAACACATTGCCATGTGGAGTAGTTTAAATAATTTTATTTTCGTCTTTTGTTTTTTTAGACCACCAAAACTAACGTAGCTTCAGGATGTTTAAACTGTCCATCAAAAAAGATAGCACACCAATGGAGGCATATATGTAACTGTGACTCTCTGCTGCTAAAATAAGAACCCATTAAGCTTCCATAATTGCATGATGACCCCTCAGTTCTGTTTCAAAGCCCATCTGGTAACAAATGCACATCCTTCTCACAAAACATAATGGTGGTGTTAGCAGTGGCTATCTCTCAGAAGCTCCAATAGAGTTGCCTATAGGTCTCTCAACACTTTTCACCACTGAGGTCTTTTGGCTTTAGTTGCATTCCTTAAGCATCAAGAAGAACACTTGCTTTAACCTGTTTGTCTTTTCAATTCTGCTTTGGTTCTTTCTTGCTGTCACAACAGCTCTGTAGCTTTCCATAATGCAATAAGCAATCTGCTTAACATAAGCCGCATGTGGTTTGTGCTGTCCCACCAACTTATGCTGTGAAAAACTGAAGCCAAAGAGTTTTGAATTAATGAGCTCAGCTTCTTCCCCTTTTTAAGACTGTTTGCATGTGCCTTAAAAGAAAGACTCCAAAAATGAGCACTTGCTAGCTCAAGCATGGCACAAAATCACAAACAGGGTGGCAAACCCAAACATCAATAGAAGTTCAGCCATTCCCATCAGGATTCTGTCTCTTGCCACTGTCTCTTGCGGTATATTCGGCATATTTCTGTGAATCACATAGAATTTATCTTTAACAGGCAGGGTAGGAATGCCAAAGTGTGGTCTACATGGCAAAAGTTAGTAAGGACAGCTTTGACAAAACACAGAAACTCTGCAATAAACTTGTCTGCAAAGTACCTTTGGAGAGGATGCAAAGCTGCAGTGTCAAGGAGAACTCTCTTATGTTTTTCAAAGAAGATGGACGCTGTGTGGTTGTGCAACTGCTTTTAGGATGATGTTTTGCTGCCACAGGTTTTGAGACAGCTACTGCTATGTAAATCTTGCTCCTGTTCACTCATGTTCCCAGGTCAGACACTAACTGGCCTGATGACCTTGCAGAATTCACTTATCTCTCTGCCTCGGTGGTTTCAGTGGAACTGTCACAGATGTGAATTAATGACTTTGAGACCTACCAAAGAAGAGGGCTGCACAACGATTTAAGTGCTGGGTTTATTCTAACAATGCACTTTCCTTAATTTTCTATTACTATAACACATAAGTGATACAATCACAGAGACTTTGTAATGCTTTGCAGATACTTTTGAGTTTGGAAAAGCAGCAGAGGATTCTGGTCAGAAGAATAAGGAATCCCAAGTTAAAGTGTAAAAGAAAAGGAAGAATTCAAAAAAAGGACACATTTTAGAAAAATGAAAGAAGAAATAATTATGGTTGTACCAAAGGGCAGTTAAAAACATACGGCAGCACTCTAAGAGTCCAGAGGGAATAACAGTTTCATTATTCTTTAAAAACTTTCTAGATTTATTCCAACAGTAGTATTTTAAACTTAGAACAGTAATTTTCTGAAGAGTGTCTAGAAAGGAGAGTATTCTCTGAAGATGTTAATTTGTCTGACATGAAGAAATCATACCAAAGAAAACCACAGTACAGTATCTTTAACCAAGAGCTAGTAAACAGATCGGAATTTAACCTTGTCATTCTATCTTAATTTTCCCTGTCACCATGTGAATATTTTTCTTCCCACATTCTTATAAGAACACAGTGTAAAATGACAGTCATGCTGTTGCAGCCATAAAGTTTAGTTCAAGAAATTAAATTGTAGGTTTCTGAAGGGATTTTTTGTTTATTCCACTTTAAAGACATCATTAGTCAAGATTTTGTATCAAGACGACAGATGGTATTTCTTAAGCTTATATTTTGTTTTTAACGGTTATTTTTAACTTGTATCATTAACTTTTTCACACAACACCCCTGGGATGGTTATATATTGAAACATGGCTTCACACTGGAAGATCTAATACAGGGATGTGTTTTCCTAAAGCAGGTTTGGCATGTGCAGCTCTGAGCACATTTTAAGTGAACTTGCTTTCTCCTGCCAAAAGTGAAGAAGAGAATAATCTCTGCCAATTTCATATGCCCAGCAGTGACGCACCTCTTGCAATCTCGCTCCTCAGCTCCAAATGAGAATGTGTAAGTGTTTCAAGACAAGTGCACCCAATGCTCATCTACAGGACACTACCAGAAATAAGATTAAAAAAAAAAAAAATTAAAAATTGCAAATGAGACTTGGTTTGGTGGTTGTTTATGAACACAGAGGCCAAATGACAAGGAAGAGCTGGGCCTAGCCTTGTGAAAAAAGCTTCCTGGGTAGACTGGCTGTCCCTTGACCATCAACCGAGAAGTCTCCCCAGTATGACCAAGTGCCAACACATGTCCAGGGGCTGCCTAGACCAAATTTCTGCTTTGGGTCTGTATGACAGCATGAAAAGTGATTGTGTTACGGTGTCTGGAAATGCTCCTGGGGACATGCTCCTACTTACTGGTATATTGCACGCAGCTTAACGCGACCTTTGTAAGTCATCAGCAATTAACAGACACCTGGCAGGCAGGTCTGACAGCTAGCAGGCACTCAAGTCCCGCTGCCATGAAACCGGGCAGGCATTTCAGATGCCAGACTTGACTCATGTATCACTTCTGAAATTGAGACACGGGCTCCATGTCCCTTCAAAGAGCGAATTTCACGCGTTTGCTTGCAAGGGCAGCAGAAAACATGGGAGTTGCAGGTGCAGATAGCACGGGAAGATAGTGACTAATTGCTCCGACCAGACTGTTCTGCATCCCACACCCCATCATACAGCCCTACACCGCTCGTCGCGGAGCACCCTCGAGCAACGCAGAGAGCCACATTCCCACACCCCACACTGCACAGCACAGCACACCGCACGCCCCAACACCCCACGCGCTATCGCGACTCGCATCGCCGTGCCTTCCCTCGATGCCGACACGCCGCCCTGCCACAGCGCACCGCGCACCGCCCGCCGCTCGCTCCGCTGCTCCCGGCGCACCGCGCACCGCGCTCCGCGGAGCCGCCCCGTCTCACCGCCGCCTGCTGGAAGGCGCCCTTGGTGTAGGTGCCGCCGCCGCGGTAGGCGATGGCGGGGATCTCCCGTCCCAGCAGGGCGCACTTGTGTTGCTGCGGCCGCCGCCGCGAGATGTAGTCCACGCGTGGCACCACGTTGCTGCGCGAGGAGAAGGTGACGATGGCGACGCGCGTGGCCGCGGGCACCACGGGGAAGTCGGAGAGCAGCTTCTTGACGAAGCGCAGCTCGCTGAGGAAGTTGGCCGGACCCACGCTCGACGACTCGTCCACCAGGAACACCAGCTCCAGCCGTCCGCTGCGCGCCCGCAGGCGCCGCACCTGGCGCTTGAAGGCGCGCCCCAGCTTCTCCACTTTGCTCTCCGTCGTGTCGGGCAGCGGCGGCGCCTCCAGGGACGGCGACGCGAAAGTTGGGGCGCGGAAAAGGGCGCCCGGCTGGCCGCCCGGCCGGCCCTGCGGCGCCGCCGGCGACAGGGACAGCGACAGTCCCCCCCAGCAGCAGAGAGCCACCAGGGGCCACATGGCGCGGCGGCGGGCGCCGGGAGACGCCGGCGGGCGCGGGAGAAGAGCTGCTGGTCGTCCCCTGACGCCCCACCTCTTCTCCACTCGGAGAGGCGTCCGGCCTGCCTCTCTGCCTCCCTGCCGGCCTCCCCGCCGGCCCTCGCAGGTATCCGCGCCCTTTAATCCCCTGCGGCTGAGGCGCTGCCCCTCGCACGCCCCTCTCTCCGTTTTCCCCTCCTCGCCTTTCGGTAGCGTTCCCCCCCCCCGTCCCTCCCCGCCTCCCGCCGCCCCGTCCCGCCCCGATGGGTCCCACACGGCTGGCGGGGGCCAGCCCGACCGCGGGGCGGGTGGCGGTCACTGGGAAGCGAAGGGGGGCGGAAAGGCAGGACCCCCCGAAAAGCGAGGAGCGCCTTTTCCGCTCCCTCGCCGCGTGGGTTGGAGCTGCTGCTCGCGGGGATGGAGTGAGGGCTTGCACTGACACGTGCTGAATTAGTCGTGGTTAATTCAGCCCTTTGTTTTGCGGGGAGGATGCGCCTGCGGCTGGGAGGTTTGAAGGGTCCATATGCTCAGGTCTCGCTCCTGGCTCTGTCACAGTCTCCCTCTCTTGTTAAGGGGCGCACTTCAGCCGCCTGAGGACTCAGCTTTTCAACTTTCAAGATGTAGCAATACTTTATTTATGTACGTGTCGCACAGTGAAAGCGAGGTGTCCAGATACGTGAGGTGAGTGTCCACAAGGGTGTGTGCATGAAGGACAGGGACAGCACTTGCATATGTACATCAACATGTGTTTGCAAACATATACACTGACGTAGCAACAGTGACAATAAACTGTGCGTGTTATGAAAATTCCTGGTTGCCAACTGTGACATTACTGGCCATTTCTCTGAAGAGATCCTGTGCTGTCTTACTGTCTGTGAGTCACTTTAGGAGAGAGATATACTCGCAATGAGACCTCCTGCCAAATTCAGAACCCACTACCCTTCAATCAGTCTCAGTACAGGTTTAAATCTCAAGAATATTCTGAGACGAGAACTTGGGTTTGTTTTAGCCATTGATTTCAAATGGAACAGTTTTCTACTGTTTCTTTATCAACGGCATTTTCGGGAGTAACTTAGTCTCAGAAAAATTCCCCTGGGACAGATTAGCCATGTAAACCTGTTGATTGCAACTTTTGGCCTTTTGTTGGTATTTTCCTTCTTTTACATATTTTCTACTCCTCCTCTCGAGTTTGCTTCTGTTGACATCACAACATGATGGAATACGCAGGTACATTGATTCATTTGCAAGTTCAGCCCCACATTTACATTTACGTTTGGTTGAATTATACATTCCTTACACATTAAGGCTTTTAGCGGATGGAAAATTGTTCTGATACTGTCCTTTTGACTTCCCAGCAATACTCAAATTTCACTGCAAATGACAAGAGACTAAGTAACAGAAAATATTATTTAATTAGGGAAATGATGCATCTGATGTACACATTTTACATGTTTTAGATTTATGGAGTAATCCAAGTGCTTCACAAAAATCTGTTTCTTGAGTATAC
The DNA here is from genome assembly GCF_027579445.1 of Ammospiza nelsoni. NCBI lineage: Eukaryota > Metazoa > Chordata > Aves > Passeriformes > Passerellidae > Ammospiza > Ammospiza nelsoni. The sequence continues at coordinate 17,765,644 of NC_080669.1, forward strand.
TTCTGCAACTCAGTGCTTGAAGAGAAAATAGAAATCAGACAGTTACAGAGGCACATGTGAAAAACAGTTCTGGTACCAAAGGGTATGCTATGTGATGGACTGATCTGTTTCTGTTCATGTTATAGTGAAATGAAAGAGACAACATCATACTTGGGCTACTATGAAAACTTTTTGTCTTGAAAGGGTAGCTGAAAATTGCTACAACCACTGAAATCCTCAGCAAACTGATTTGCTCCATTGGTCTTTGGAAGATTAAGGAAATTATGCTCCAATTGCATCCACTGTGGTCACACCACACCACTAGTACACTTAGTCTTCTCATCTATATTTCACTAGGCTGTAAGACTGTGTTGGTCTTTGCACAAACCAGAATGAAAGAATGGAAAAGTATAGGCAAGACGAGTGGTTTCTCAAGGTGCTCCTAACCGAAGAGGATCATTGCAGTTACAATGTTCTGCTATTACCCCTGAGTTTTCAGATCATAAGAAGTACTTTAGTCTGGGTTTGCTTGTTGGAAAGCTAACTGTCAGTTCCTCTGTTTCACCCATATTTACATATTCCCAGATTCATCTTTAGAGATGCCACACATTTTAGGACTCAGAAGCAGAGGAAAAGAAGACATACTGAAATCACTTTTAGCAAAAGAAGAACAATTCATGTCAATGGCCCGTTGCCAGTGTGCAATCAGGTATGACTAATGGTAAAAACACAGTAGTTAGAAATTAATAGTAGTTAATTTCAGTCTTGGTGATCTCATCAGAATTATGAATGCAAAAAAAAAAAAAAACAGGGAGATTCTAAATTAATCCTTGATACATGTACAAATTTCAAAAGCATGTATTTTCTTAAGTCACACAGACTCTCCAGTCATGCTGCACAAAAATTCTTACTGGTTTAACAAAAATAAACGTGTACAGGGCTGCAGAGTGAACTCATCAACGCAAGATGTAAATATATCTATCACACAGGGAGTTTGTAATAGTGGAGGGCTAAAGAGGTGAACAGCTAAACTTTGACTATGGATGCAAGACTGAGACGCTAGCACAGTGCTGATGTGAAACAAAATCCAGGGAAATGTAAATGGCAAGAGGAAATTTCAGTCCATGGATAATTAGTGTGCAAAAGGCTTTGAAAATAATCAGTAACTTGTATTTAGTGAATAATTCTCCTAGTATATTTTCCCTTGTATATAACACGGGTATATCTCTTTACATTGAATGGCATTCAATCTATTTGTGTAGAGAGGAGACATTGAAGCATTACAAGACACTGAGAAATTAGCATCAGCATCTGTAGTAAAGGAAATCCAATGGTAGGAGGGAAAGACTGAGGGCAGCCAAAGAATTCAAGTCTGCTCCTAATGTGATTTAACAAAACCCTAGAATAATATCTGGAATAAACTGAAACTTAAAAGCTCAGACTCAGCATGCAAAATCCTCAAGAAAGCATTTTATCCACGAAGATGTACTTGCAAAAGAAAAAGTTGTCTTGCAGATGGTGAAGGTCATGTATGTATGTGTAAGCAGCAAGCATTCTGTTCACTGTATGTTCTCTAAGCTTTTCTGAAAGCAGCATTTTCAAGGGAAAACTCTGTTGTAATGAAACTGCCTTCTCCAAGCCTGCCTGCCAGCTTTTTACAAATCCTTTCCATGTTGGTGTGCTTAAGCCCTCTTCTTTTGATGGTCTTTTCCCTGTTGTATTCATGCATATTATTTGCTCTTTGGTTCATACTGATCTGTGGCAGATGGGGAGGTGGAGAGCAGAAGGAATTTTTTCCCACTTTAAGTGTCCCTGAAGGTCAAAATATCTGCCCTGGGCTTCATTACTTGAACACAAAATGCAGATTTAATGCAGCTTCTGAAGACAAGATACTTAAGGTGGTGCTGGACTGTGACTCTATTCCATTAAAAACAGCAGGTAATAAAAAAAAAATTAGATCTTGTGAATAAACTGTCTTTGTCATGTGACAGAAGAGGGCTGACCAGCCCTGAAAAGGAAAGCTTACGAGCACCACTTCAGCTGCTTTTACAATCACATTACCGTATCTCTTTAATTGTCTTATTAAAATCCACAGACTTGGTGAATTCCAGTAATTCTTTACTGTCTCCCCACAAGATCATATGGTCATTTAACACCAGTCTGATTACTAAACAAAAGGGAAATCTTTACCCCCAGTTAAAAACCCTTCTGCAAACAAACAGTCTGAGGATTGCTGTCCTTTAGCCAAATAGCTTTTTGCTTGAATTACTCAATGAAACATGGCCAAGCATCTTTCCAAATATGGAGAAGAAAAGCATTGTGTTTCCACCCCTTCATGTTCCCCCAAATACAGCTGGACAGAGCACATCCTTGTATTCAGCCCACACAGTATTTGTGCCTGCAGAGACAGCACCACAATATTACATACCCTACAATTTTTGAAGGAATGCAGGTCATTTTTGTTTTTACAGTAAGGATGTTCTGCTAGCAACTTTGTACCACAGTGGAAAACCCAGCTGCAAATGAAATGTCTTCTGCAGGAATTTTACAACATTCTAAATTTTAGCTAAACTAGAGATAAAATGACAGCTTAAGAACAGAAATCAGAGCCTGATGTTAGTTAAGCTTGTTCTAAGACTCTCTTTGTGCTCAAGCATGCAGCGTCCATCTGGGGAAACCTAACACAGTATGTAGCTAGCAGAGCTAGGCTTTCTTCCCCTTCAGCCTTTGCCAAGGTGCAGGATTACTCTGTGCTGTCCACTTCTCCTTGCAGATGTCAGGGGAGTATTTCAGCAGGGGGTGTTTAAGGAACTGTATGAGGAGGAAAGCTTTCAGGAACAGCATTTACAGATCAGGGGTAGAAATACTTTCAATCTCTTTACATGAAAGCAGCAGAGCTGTTCTAGGTAAAGGGGAGAAAGAAAGGGCTTTGGGGAGTTGCTTCATCCTCTTTCTTCCTGTGCCTTTTAGGAGAAAGAACACATCCAGCTCCTGAGTGTATCTTCTCCTCTTGGCTGAGAACCTTCACCTCCCAGTGCTGCTTCATTCATTGCCCCCAGACTGGAGCAAAGATCAAGCAAGGCTGCAGTCTTGTTGCAAAGCAGGGTCTGCTCTTGGAAGCTCCCTATGTTAGAATGCATTGCTGCAACACACTGTCTCAGCACTTTTGGACAGTTAAAATTTAATTTTTTTTTTTTTTTTGTGTGGCAATAGTGAAAGGAGGAGAGCATTATACAGGATGCAATGTGCATTCAGTTCTGAGGAGCCAAAGCTGGGCTATCAAGATCTTAGTCATAAAATCTGAGAGGATTTTTTTGGCCATTTTAGGCCTCAGTTGTAAACAGAACATATGGAGGAAACAAAGAATTTTCTATAAATATAAGAGTATTCTCAAGAAGGAGGAATAAAAGGAGATTAAGCTCTTAAATTATCACTTTTTTATCATCAAAAGTTGGGAGAGATACTTTGCAATCCTTTCAAATACCAGTAATTCTCTGGCTGTAATTATTTTAAGATACATTTTCCAGGGCTAGAAACTTGAAGTCCAGACTTCCCACATAAATACTGTTTAAACACACACAAATTGAAGGCAGTCAGTTTTGATTTACACACACAGATCCCATTGACACCTCTGGGAGTTCTGACACAGACTGAAGAGAATACATAGCGCTTAAATGAGAGCAAAATGTCTGTCCACATGACTTTGGAAAAAGATCATTATGTAGGAGGAGAAGTGTCAGTCTGCCAAAAATTGCTCCTTTCAGGCAGAGGTCTATGCATTTTAGTCTTCAGCAGAGCAAACAAGCATTTGAATGAGCCAAATTATGGGTTATTAGTTCAAGTTACAAAAAAAGAAAAACAAGATTCGTATTGCTTCTCAGTATTCAGACAATGATGAAGTTTAGTCATAAGAATTTTGTTTTCGCTGGTGGACAAGTCCAATGCACAATAAGGACATCATATGGCTAGCTTCCAAGATTAAAAAAAAAGGTAGGCAAAATCAAAACATCTGCTGGTCTCTGTTTGCACAGCAGATGTTCACTACACTTCTAAGCTAAGCTTTTCAGAATTCATGAAGCATACTTTATCCATAAGCACACAGTCAGTCTGTCTTTGATCTACAACATTCATGCTAACATGAGTGTATTTTGCCATATTCTACACCCTGAAGTATGTGCTGTATGATTTTTGAAACATTCAGGCAAACGCTGAATGTGAGAAAAACATGGAAGGCACCTTTGGTCATAACAGATAGGTTCATATTCAAGGTAACTTGAGATTATGAAAACTCCAGTGGGACAGGACAAAAGATGTAGACAAAGTCTGTAGGGTGAAGCCTGACTTTTTTCCTCCTGAATAGGCTGATACAATTAAAAAATAGTTTTGGTAGGCAGACTATTCCAGGTTGCTTTTTCAAACCTTGCTGTATATTTTAGCCTTGAAATACAAGGGCTTTGTCAGTCTTTCACTCTGCTAACTTATAGCATAGAGGTACTGCTGATTGAGCATGTGTCCTTCTCAAGATGTTCTGCACTAACCCAGCAGAGCAGTACTCTGGGATAATGAGGGTAAATTTCTAAACTCTTTTTGCTATGTCCAAAACATCTAAGAAATGCCCTTCACAGACATGACTGGAAAGTGCTTTTCTGAATGAGTAGTGCAGTTCTATAATTTCCAGAGGTACTGAAGTTTAAGGAACAAGGGAAAGAAGGTTTGGGGCATGCAGAGCAGTTCTTCCCAATTGCAACTGAAATGCACAAGCAGGAGAAGTGTGACTTTTAGCTGTGGTTAAAGAAAGGACTCCAGTTTCAAGGGAAACAGCTACCTTATTAAAATTCACACAACTTCTAGTATTGCATATGATTATGAAATATTTTGGATGTGCATTTAAGTTACTATGATGAAAATACTGCTCTCAGACAAGAAATTATCTTCAGCTTGGTAGCAACAACTGAAGAGAGGTGTGATGGTGTCGTGGTTGCAGAACTGTGTGAGTGCCTTTGCCTGGGGAAGCCATGAGGTTGTGGCCTACCCATGCCATCATGGTTTTTTTCCTGGTGGTGAATATCTTTTTGTGGGTAAAAGACCTTCTCTTTTTGTTACTATTATTAATATTGCTGTTGTTATGGTGCATGTCTTATTTCACTGCTTTGTACTTTCTAGAAATCATTACCTCAACCCATAGTCTCTGCTTTTGTCCCTCCCTTTACCAGAAGGGGTGGGGGGAAGGGGAATCGCTTACTTGGGGTTTAATTTCCAGCTAGTGGAAACCAACACAGAAAAAGGGATAGGATACCATATTATGAGGAAAAACAGAGTTGATGAACAGAGAGAGACTTCACTATCATTTCTAATAAAAAAAATTACATGATATTAGCTGAATATGTTGGGACCTCTCTTAAAAGGAGATGCTTCACACACTAGTGTGTAGTGAAACACTTGAACTCTAAGCCATATAGAAATACAGAGGATGCCTCAACATTTGTGTGCAGAAAAACTGTGGAATAAAAATCCTCCCAGTGCCAGTGCAAATATATCTCTTCCACCTCTGAAAACATGAAGCACTGTACCCTAGATTTTAAAAGAGTATTTACTATACTTGCCTATCTTTAAACTGTTTACAGAATATGTTAGTTAAAAGACTTGCACACAGCCAGATGCTTATTCCAGTCTGATATGAGTCATTATATTCATACTACCTCACTTTCCCTCTGTATCGGAGTTTTTATTCATATTACCCACAATATTATTTTGAAATTAAGCCAGCCCAGGACTGAAGATATGAGAAATTGAAATGCTTTCAGAATTACTATGATACACATCTAGGACAAAGAGCTCTTACAATCACAGTACCACAAGAAGGAAAATATACAAGGTTTCTCTTACAGAAAGAAGTGTGAGTTCCTTAGCTAACTTCAGGGACAGCAGTAATAGTTGGTGGAGGATGGGAGCAGACAAAAATTGAAATGAAAGCTAGATCAGCAGAAAGGTCCAGTTACCTGTTTTACACATTAATGAGGGTAGCATTGGGGCATCCCAGCCAGCAGTCATCTCACAATACTGGACAGCTGGAAGAGTGTCAGCCTCCATCCTGTACTCATCTAGACATCTGCTGCATCTTTTCTGTCCTAACAGCAGGTACACTCAGCGCCCCAAGAGCTTACGAGTCTTGTTTGAAGTCATTCACGCAACCATGCCACATCCCTCTTGTCAGCCTATCAGAAGTTAAAGCAAACAGAAAGGAGGACATGCTGTGTTTTGCATTTGCCTCCCTCGCCCACTTAAAATCACACTAAAGATCTATGTGTTCGCAGCAGTTAAACTAAAAAAGTGTTTGGAGTAAGCTTAAGATGTCTTTAAGCAGTCTGACCTATTTGGTTCATGTGGGTTTTTTATTTTCTGGTTGAAGGGACAATCAGGTTATACCCTCTTATTGTTAACAGTCCAAAGTGTCTCCTTTCCTGCCTGGTTAAGGAAGGCTGGATAATACTAAGATTTCAGCAAAAGAAAAATAAACATCAGGAACTCAAACTGAGACTCTGTGTTCTAGGACTAATTCTTCCATGCATATTCAAGCATAGTTCATATTTATTATTGATGGAAATTTTGTCAAAGTAAGGTCTAAGAAAGACACCAAAATTTGGATGGACTTTGGAAAGCAGTGAAGCCAGTGGAGATATGGTAGTTGACACCGTTTTGGATTCCCAGATTTGAGTCTGAAGCTAATCATCTAAATGTTATACCTGTATTCTCTTGTGTGGAGGAAAGAATTGCCTTTTTGTCTTCACGCCTATATGTCCTTGTAAGTGATGGCCCTAAGTCTGTCTGTGTGGTGCAAGAAGACACATCAGTGTGATGAGCTCCACACTTAATGTACTCCTCTCTCTGTACAGTAATCATGTCTGGAACCATATCTTGCTTTTTACCTTCTCCATGGTCTTGTATTTTGTCTACTTGTCACAAAGATTTTCTGTGCATGTGTCAGCAGATGAGTATTGCATGGCTAAAAAGGAGATAGATTAATCTAGTTCAGTCAGCATATGCTCTCACTTCTATTGTTTCTGATATTTCCATTAGATGAATTTTCTCAGCATGTAAAGCATGATCCTCAAATGAAATAAAATAATAATTATTATCAGAAAGGAAATCAATAAATTTAATTGCTATCTCCTTGAAAAGCGTATGGTAGAAGATGATTTGTACCATCTTTTGTCAATGGACAACTAGTAATAAAAACTCACATACTACTTTGAAAAAATTACTCTATGTGTCAGCACTGCCACTATTCATAAAAATATATTGGGAAAAGAGATGTAGAATATATTTCTTGGAATAAATTTACTGTATGTTGTATAAAGTCTATTTTTGTTATAAACAGGAATAAATTTTTTCCCCCACTGAAATTATCTGAAGTGTGCAAAAATTAAGTAATGATGCAAAGTCATATCTAATCAACTTAGTGGTACTACTCTTTCATTTTATAAAGCTATTCTACTTATGTGTACCTTTGTACTCTCTTCTTGTTCCAGGCATAGTTAACTGAAACTGTATTTTAAAGCCATTGTAATTTCATCTGTTTTTTCAGTGCCATGTTCACTGAAGTCTTTATTATTCAATTGCTGGTTTATTTTGCGTTAGACAGCAAGTTTTGGGAGAGATTTGGTCTAAGGATCTCCATTCTCCATGTCATCCGTGAATAAACAGTCTGTCCCTATAGCAAGTGCAGTGGGCAAGGACAGCGATGCTCAGGGAGGGAAGAGCTTTGGCTGAGGGTGGCTAAGCAGAGAGGATTTCAATGTGCTTCAGCAGTGTCTCATCCTAAGACAGAGCTGTTATCAGCACCATGCACTTAATCGTGCTGCAGGACCGAGATCAGCTTCAATTAGAATCTGCTTCTTCTTGCAGCTTTGCAGTCTCCATCATCAGGGATGTTACAAGCCCATTGTCGAGGTGAGTTATGTCAGCTTGGTGGATCCTGGTGTGACTGTCATAGCTTATGCACCTCTAAGAGAATCAATCAATTTAGAGTTGCCTCAGATCAAGTCTCTTAAGATTATATGAATTGAAGCTTTAACCACAGGTGTTCACCGGAAACCTAGACTGGAATCACCTTACAGCAGTGTGGAGAACTTATCTTACAGGATATAAATAATACCTACTCACATGCAGGAAGGAAAATTCCAGGGCTTGTTAGCAGTAGCCATTAGGTAGGAACTGGAGATCCTGAATCATGAATTCTATGTGGAAGCATTTTGGCTGTTTTGCTTTTTTCTTTCCTTTCTATTGGTGGTTCTCCTTCCAAGCTTTGCATTTTCCTTCCTCATCATTTGACTGTACACACAAAACACATGTGCTTGATTTTACTCCATCTTTTAAACATATAAGTGCAGTAACCATGATATCAGGACTCAGTAAACAGGTTGTGTTCTGATCTTTCAAGTAGACCCTTTAGGCCTCCAAATACTGAGGCCACCTGTGCAGGCTTCTACACTGATTTTAAATTCTAATTTTAAATTTGAATAGACTCAGGCTGTGGTGATATACATACACCAAGGAAATGGGGACAATTTCTGTTCATATATTTAGGATACCATTATTTCCACAGCAAACTGACAATCCTTAAAAGGTCTTTCTTGGATCAGAGGAAGTGCCATAAGAGAACATAATTGGTTTGAAAATTCTCTCTGTGAATGAAAGCAATGGCTTATTTCACCCCAATTTAAATAGTCTTTTATACTCAAAGCTTCTTGCTTATAAACACCAATTTTCCTATTTATTTACAATTGATTAAACACACTTGCAAAATCATTCCACAAGGAATGCTCTTTTTTTTATTCTTCAGAAGTTCAAGAATTGCTTCACTTTTTTTCTGCTGTGTTGTTTTGTTTGTGCATGTACAAGTGTCAGCCCATGGGTTACACTTTTTAGATAAAGCTTGTTAAGGTGTTTACAGGTTGCGTCATATAATGTAATTTAAAAAGGAAAGAGTAAGGTATTTAGAAGCAATTTTGTTACTTAATAGCAGTGATGGGGGCACACAGTCTTTGTCCATCTCAAGAATGGACAAGCTCCCAGAAGTGACTGTCCCTGCCCTTCCAGATAAAGACCGTAGGTTAACTCTTTAAGAACATTGTAGATACCCCTAACGACTAACAACAACAATCATTTATGTAAACTAAGCACCCTTAACAACAACAACAACAGTCATTTATGTAAACTAAGCACCTTAAAACACACCAGCTTCACTGGGACCCAATCATAAAATGGTTCTTTTTGCTGAGCATGAGATCAGCTTTTTCCTCTGCTTCTATGTGCAAGACCCTTGCTAGCAGAATCTTGCTTTCTTCTCTCTTGTTGCTGTTGATGAGGATTTTAACTTTCATGTAGACATGGTGGTTTGGATGAAAAAAAAGTGGAACATATCTTATTTACTTAAAATTAGAGGAATGAAGAAACAGCAGAGTGATTTCCACATGTATTTCCAGACGTCTTGCCACAACCACTGAAAAACTGGTCATTTTTTTTCCCCCACAGAGATTTAGTATCGTTTAATTGATAAGCCCTTCAAAAACTATAGAAGGTCAAAGTGTCTTGTTCCTTCTAAGAATTGTTCAGTTTCCCTGACAGGAATTTTGCAGATTTTCATGTTGCACTGGCAAAAATAAATGGATTAGGAGTGTAGTATTATTGTATTTTTAAAAAATGTGAGAAAAAGGACTACAGTATGTCACAAATCTATATTGTTTATTACAGTTTGGGAAAGTTTTAATGTTAAAAAATGCATAAAGTACATCCATATGCTTTTTAAAGGTTCCTTTTATTTGTTGAACCCTTAAAAAATCTGTATAGACAAGAGGTAAGAGGAAGCCGAATGCTGCATGAAATCTAAAACTGAATTTTACTACTGTGGTATCCTTAAAAAAATAATTATGATACTGAAAATGATTCTTACACTCCTATAGATATATGATCAGCAAATTTTTCAATTTTTCTTCTGTCTTTTGTTTTGTCCCATGCAATCTCAAGTTCATAGCTGCAGGAGTTGCCAGCAGGTCTACCAAAAATCATAAAAAATTGATATACATACGTGCATTTAATGCTTCAGTTCATGTATGTAACTCTGGTTAGGAAAGACATGCATGATAAAACTTCACAAAATCAAAACCATGTCCAGTGACAGCTAAAATTCACTCTTAAGTAATTAAATAGTTGAATTTCAAAAAAAGTATGCAATTTGAACTCCCAAAGTAGAGTTTGCAGAACTAAAATTGGGATAATAGTGGAAACTGCTTTCTGTCCGTAGTGAAAGGCTACAAGAACACAGAAATGTTTCTTTCTGGAAAGACTAGTGAGAGCTTTAAAACCTGTTAATTTCTTTACTAAATTTTGTTACTTTATTATCAGCTGCATATGTTACAAACCATCAAGCATGAACCTTTTAAAATAATGAATGTAGGCAAACCTAGTTGAGCATTGCTTTTCCCCGCTCCATTAAATATTTAGAAGGAACTTTTTTCCTCTTTGTTTCATCATTTCCCTTTAATTGTTTACTTTTTTCCTCCTGCAAGCACATTTGAGAGTTTACTGTAAGGACACATCTTTCTGCAGTGTCAAAACTCAGGGGCAACCTCCCTTCTCCTACCTCAGAAAAACCCAGAGCAGAAGGATGGTGAGTTCTTGGGAAGCTGTGGGCTGTAAGGGAAGCAGTTGCCCTTCACATGTGGTGGCTAGTTTTCTTACTCCAGGTGGTAGGAGAGAAGGGAGGGTGCTTTTCCAGTTTTAAAGGCTAGGGTCAGCTATCCTTTTTGGTGTGGAATATACCATTATGGGTGAGTATGATTGCTACTAGTGAGCTATGCTGCAGGATGCAAAGGAGCTGGAGGTACTTTTCTAATGTAAATACTGAAAAGGAAGAAGAGGAAATGAAGTGTCTATTAGGAAAATAAATATTGGAGCATTTCATCCTCTTCTTGTGTCTTTGGCACGACTGCCTGTCTCAAGCCTTCTCCCCAGAGTACAGATGCAGCGAAATGAGCTGTCCACTGTTATACCTATGACCAAAGTGTGGTGTTTCCCTGAAATCTAAACCACTTGCTTGCCTTATGACCTCAGGGTGAAATGGACCTGTTGATGACTCCAGATTGTTGCTTCTTGAGGATAGCCTTAGAGGAAGGCCGTAGAGGTCACTAACAAAGGTTAAGATAAAGAGCATGAGGGGGAGCTGGAAAACAGAAGGGGCTAAGGACTCCTATTTTCAACTACTTAAACTGAATCATCGAAGCTACAGAGGCAAAAATTCCCCCCACAACCCACTGCACTAAGCTTAAGCAAAGCCAGATCAGTTGCAAATACAGACAGATGAACTTCATCAGAACAAAACAAGGAAGGATTTGAGACTTATCTAGATAAATGGGATTTTGATGTTAGAGCATGGCTTTTCTCATGGGCATAATTTATTTTAATTATCCTGCACATGGAATGAGAGGATGCTTTGGACAGAAGGAATTTTGCTCAGACATCTTGACCTAATTAAGAGTGCATTGACATTTTATATTTGAATTCTGTCACTAACATGCACATGACCTTGGAAAGTCACATTGATTATTGTTTCATAAAACAATCTTTAACAGTCACATGAAGCAAAATGGGAAAGCTCATTTATTTTTCTGGGCTCTGAATATAAAAAGATTTGACCACTTACACATTAAGATTCTAAGATCACTACACAAGTATGCTTAAAAACTTTAACTTCCTTGGCCTGCCTTGTTAAATAGTCTGCATAGTTGTGGCTAAAGGTTAAATGGCAAAATGCTAAGTTCACCGGCAAATGTTCTGGCATCCTATGGATGAACATACAGAACACACAAAATGTGCTCCTGCACTGTGAGAACACAAAAAATCCCCAAAAAGTACATGAGTCCTTCTGGAAAGCTTATGGCTCTGCTCTACTGACATGATTTTTTTACATGTCCGTAAAAATCCACACTGTAGGATTGTTTATTTGTCTGTTTGTGCTTTTATTTTATTTTGTTTTTTAAAATTTATTTTCAAGAGGAACAGGTAGAATTATGTTCAGACAACAAATGTAGGATTAAAAAAGGACTAAAATATATTAAAAACACTACTTAATTCCCCCCACTCCCTCAAAAAGAAAAAAAATCTTAGTATCCTAGAAAGGTTACTGAGAGTATTCCTGTTGTCTCCTTTGCCTTTGAGCTGGGGCTGGTACGGACCTGTCCGATCTGCAAAGTGATACTCACTAGATGTGCCCAAAGGCTTTCAAAACGATTTACCAAACATGATTTTATCTAACATACAGTTTGAGAGGATTTTCAAGCCAAACATGACAGATTTGCTGCTGAGAGGTGGAAAGTATGTGCTCAGAACTTCTGTGTCAGGGGAGATCCATTTTGTAATGACTCTGCCTCCTAAAAACATTGAAAGAACTTTGTTTTTCCTTTAGCACACGTTGAAAATAAGTTTTAAAAACTTGAGAGCTATTGTGAAACAGCTGTCCTCTGGCAAATTCTGTTGGTTTTGCCTTCCAAATGTTTTAAAGTTTGTATTTTGTCTAGAACACTATTTTTTTTTCAGAGAGCCACAGGAAACATGCAGTATCTGGCTGCTACATTAATAATATATTTAAGACTGCTTGAAAAGTTCTAGGGGTACGTTCAGATTACAAAAGTGGTTACTCAGAGGCTTTGGAAATCACACAGATATCTTGTCTTGGCTGTTTGGACAAAGGTGCTTGCCCTGAGTGAGGCAGGAGTTATAATAAATAAAGAGTACTGACAGAATTAGTCTTTCTGCACACACTGAATTAGTCTAAATTAACACTGTGCCTCTCACAGGGCTGGCTACTCCATAAAAATATTGCTGGATTGGACCAACAACAATTCATAGTGGTTTACCAAGCATTTAACAAAGGTATGTGTTGATAGAAAGAGGGGCATGCAGGTCTGTTGGTTTCATGCTGTTCTTTCAATTTTATTTATAAGCTTACTTCTAGTGAAATGCAGCATTATGTGGATGATAATACAGTGTCCTTTAAGGTCAGCTTAAGCTGAACATCAGTTTTATTGTCTCACACCCAAATGCTAAAAACAGGTTGGAAAGTAAACATTTGCTACTTATTTTAAAAAGCATCTGACTTCATCTTCAAATTGGAATAGAGATACTTTAAAAAAAAATCAAAGTAATAAAAAAAGGAAAGAAAATCTAACAGGGATTAAAAGATATAGGGAGAAAACACATAATTCCACAAATCCATGAACTTTTAATCCATTAACTTCACGTAGTTAATGTGAACAGTTGCATGTAGCAATATTATGCTACATGCTACTCAGATAAGCTACATTTTGCAAAACAATGCAGCCACCAACACAACTCTCCCTGGAGTCAGTAGAAAGAGGGCAGTATTCAACATTTGAGAACATGGTACCCATTTCCATATGTTTATGTGAAAAGAAACTCTGGTGTGCACCTGAAAATTAGGTTTTCCTAATGTATTTCCCACACTTAGAAATGCTTATGCTGGCATCAAAGTAGAATTATGGCTTCTGAGCAAGACCTGACACACACATTCTTCAAACTTCCCAAGCTGTTTCTTTTTCCTGGTAGTCTCAATTTTGATTGCAGTTTGAAAAGGTGAAATAACACCCACTGCAGCTGACACAGCTCTTGCAGAGTGTTTGTTTTACGGCAGTGCCTCTCTTTTTGGCTGAGCTGCTTGTCTTTTTCCTGCTCACCTAGGAGCCTCATGAGCCCATGGACTCCCGAGAGACAATACAGGAAATTGCATGGATCACTTTATTGTTCTGAGCTGTTTGTTTAGTTATGTGGGGCTTTCCTTATCTCTGACATTCCAGAGAAGCCTTACTTTGAGGACTCCGTGGATACTAGTTATCAAATAGGTGAAGTTAATCTGTCTGTTCTGCTCTGTCTTCTGCCCGAAATACATCAGAAAGAGTCAAGACAAAGTGAAACAATTGCACTCCATGTTAGAAGACCAGTAGGTATTTTTTCATGCTGAATTTGAAAAGAAAATGAACCAGAAAATTTATAACATTTTTGTTGATAGGGTGTAGTCAATTTAGTAGGATGAATGTAGGACTGGATTGATTGCAACATACATTGCTGACAAGATTCCTGAATAAATGAGTGAAGAAGTGAGCTGGAACTGCACAAGAAGAATCTCAGATTTGTATTTTTACTTCAAGCATAATTTCCACCTTTCTTCTGTTGTTGTGGTCAAGGTGGAGGTCCAATCCAAATGAAGGAAAACCAGAGCCCACTGTGCATTGCTATGACAATATTCTTGCACTCCATGCATATCAAGTCCCTGTGTACATCATAGGGAAAAAAATAAGATGCAGCTTTCTCTTATAGCTACAGAGAGAAAGATAGAATAAAAAGCATTCCAGTCCTAATGAACTGGTCATATAGCCAGATCAGTAACATTATATGCCTGTTTTCTTGGCTCGTTTCAAGTCACAGCAAACAAAAGAACAGAAAACCCATCATATACGTGAAATAACTCTTGCTTCTGGGAGCATGATGATTGAGAATGTAACTATAAAAAGTGAAAATGTAGAGGATTGAGAATTATTACTGCTAATAATTCAAGGGTTAGAATCAATGGATTTAAAACGAGAAGCAGCCAATTTAAACCAGCAAAAATACGTTCTTTCCCTCCTTTTTTGAACTCTTCTCTACTATAGACACTTAATTGGACTACAAGTTGGATTGAAAATCACTAGGAGGGAATTTTGCAGAGGATAGTGACATTAACAGGTTAAACAGGTTCAATAGATTCAAGGAAGAGAACTATGTATCGCTATTAATCTTTATTGTAGTCAGTATTTCAAGAAGAAGAAAAAGAAGAAAAAGAAGAAAAAGAGGAAGGAGAAGAAGGAGAAGGAGGAGGAGGAGGAGAAGAAGAAGAAGAAGAAGAAGAAGAAGAAGAAGAAGAAGAAGAAGAAGAAGAAGAGGATCAGGAGGAAAAAAAGTGAGGTCTTGTCCTGTTGTATATTTTTCTTCAACGGTCATTAGCAACTGTTGTTGGAAACAATTGCTACTCAGAGCAGCATTTGACCTCATCTAGAATAGCAGTTTTTGCATCTTTTGGAAAAGCATTTTAGAGCTGGTAACTCAATTTCTTTTCAAAATCTTTCTCTGTCTTTTACAAGAGCACATTGAAACCCCTTGCTTAAGAGGTTACTTAGCAGGCTGTGGTTCTAAAAAAACCAATTTGTGTGTGTGGAGGCAGCAAAGGGAACAGCACACACAGAAGTTATGGACTCAGCTAAAGCCAGCTTACTCTAGGAATGCAGAGAAAAAAAGTACTTCTCTGCTGTTTACATAACTGGAATGTTTTCCTGCTTGTAAGCAGGTCAGTACTTTTAGCACTGGCTGTTCAACACTGCCAAGATGGAAAGTTGTTTCATTCAGGTGCCTCAAAGTACAACAAATGTGATAGAGCAGCCTTACAGTTTATCATGAAATATGCCATTTAATAGTGCAGCAGGACGTGTTCTGTTGTAAGCTATATCTAGCTTGTCACCACAGGAGTTGAGTTCTTGAGTGTGCTTGTGCATGCTGCTAACCTGGACAAAGTCAGGAAGAACAGAGCACAGTGCATGTCTGAGAGCTGAAAGTCTGTTTCCCAGCCCTCCTGAAGGGGAGGGAGGGAAAGCTCACTCCCAGGGGTGTCGTTTGAACTCAGCAATTGTTAGGTCAGAGCCTCGGAACAGCAGAGAGACCTGGAGAGATACCACCCAGGGATGGGATAGCCTGAGAGGCCTGAACAGACAGCAGAAGGGGTTTGGAACTGACAGTGGAGGAACCCCACCCAGATTCCAAAAATATTGTAGAACAAGACTTACTCTGCAAACATATGAAAGGTTTGTATAGACATTTACAAGTTCATGGTAACTTCAAATTGTCATTCTACTTGTTTTCAGGGACATTTCTTAATCTGTTTCCCTTTGTCCCCACTTGGTTGATTACAAAAAATTTCTTAAAGAAGCTTTCTGTTCAAGTGAGGACCAATGAAAAGCACTTGCAAAGAGGATATTCAACATCCATTTTAAAGAGACAAATTCATATATATGCAATCCAGGGAGCATTTCTGTTATGGTGGCTCTTATTTTTCTACTGCTTGCATCTGATAAAATGATGCACATACTTAGAGTGTAGATTCATACTAAAAGCTTGGCTGGATCACAGCCATGATACTTGTCTTAGAGAATCTGAGGTACAGAGAACAAACAGATTTTCACCATTCTAGTGTCAGTTAAATCATAAAGTGTCTTTGCATAGAATTAGCTCTTTCTGTCAAACTGACAAGGATTTTTTAGACAAACCATTAGCAGTGCAAAGGCAGAGGATGGCTGTGCAAAATCCTCTAGATTTCTAAGACCATGATGGAGTTAATCCCTAGTGTTTCTGACTTAGTGTGCTGATTTAGGAAGTTTCCTTTTTCCTTTCTCTTGAATAAAGGTATTAGGCAGGTAGGGAAGGGACAATATAGTGACAATAATGTGCCCCCTATGGGGATCAGGTGGAGGAGAGAGGCTGGCACAACGCTTTTGCCTCCTGTAATTCATCCTCATACAGGCCTCTGCCCTGCAAATAGTGATGGTGTTCCCTAGTCTCTCACAGGGGAGAACAAGGGTGTGCTGAGCACTGCTTTGGCTGTTCATGTGGAAGCATCTGAGATCAGGCTCAACAGGCTTAATTTTCTCCTCTTATGCTTAGGTTTTAAAATACTATTTATGCTTCCCATTTGTCAACAGCTTGTCCAGGAAAGAATAGCTCAAAGAAGATGATTCACTTTGAGTTCTTCACTTTTTGCAGCTGTGCAAAATGGAGCACCAAAGTTATGTATTTTGGTCAAGCTCAGAAAGAATTTGTATATCATCAAGTATTGCCAGCCAAAAATCTTCACAGCTATAACTAGACTTTGAAAGGTACAGTACTGACCATATGACTTGGTCAAATATGGATCTAACTCCTTGCGAAGCACCTGGAAAAACAAGGACAAATCAGGTATCTTAACTTAGAAGCAAACACATTTAAATTAGATGTCTTGTGAAAAGAAGAAAGGAATCAAAAGTCACAGCCTGTGTTTCAGAGTACATTTATTTTTTGTGACATAAGTGTAAGTAAGTAACCAGAATTCCTCATTTAATTTATAAGGGCAAAATAAATATCACCAGTACATACTGAACAGGTCACTCTAGAAAAGGATGAGAGACTGAGGTCTGCTTCTTCTAGAGTCCAGCTACTCCATGAAAATGGCATTAAAGCCTGTAAAAATTTTTACAGTCCTAGAAATGAACACAATTAATTAAATCTGGTGTACCACACCCTCAATTTTTCTAGTCCACTAGTCTGGTTTCATGTGCCCTCATAAATTCATATCTACTGCTATCTAGGCTTAATTTCTCTCAGTTGTAATCTGTCTATGATCAGTCTGGGCTGAAATAAGATTCTTGCCTTATTTCTCTTTTGAATTTTCCAGCAGTGCAAGAAAAGCTCCATGGGCAAGAATTCTGTACAGCTAAGCCTTCTCCAAGCTCTAGCCATATAACTACACCCATGGAAGAGCAGTAGGAGACACCATGGGCTAAGATGGAGACTTGGCAAAGTGTCTTCTATTTTTCAGCTGTTGTACTGACACAGGATTCCTGATGGAGCCATTGGCAGGCTGTTTCTCACACTCAGTCTGTGTGTCACTTAGGAAGCAGAGGGGAACAAGTCTCACTTTTCAATCAATTCAGGCAGATTTGACAGCAAAAAGTAAACAGCATTTGGCAAAAGTCACTCTCAATGAGAGTGTAGTTAAGAAAGTCACTCACAGAGAATATGTATACAACTTCCCTCCTCTCATTTTCCCCCCAACCACTACAACACGAAAGATGATAATTTAGGTTTGTTTTCCTAAAATTATGATCCCCATTGCTACCACATCACAGATTTACCAGAAGGGTTGTTTCAGCTTCCAGCTAAATGAGGCAGAATTTTTGGACATCTGCCCTGCTTGACTGATGCAAATATATTCTGGAAATAGACCACCAACCCCGACGTTAATATACCCTAGATAATGTCCCATACATACAGAAGAAAGGAGGAAGACAGAAGAGATCTGGAACTTCAGGCTGACACTGGAAGCCTGCTGCCACCCAGGCATGAATATCCTGTTAAGTAAGTGGGAGGACATCTCAGCACATCATCTTGTCATCAATGCAAAACACCTTGCTCAGAATGCTCTTAGGATAAGATGAAGAGTAGGGTTTGGATGTCCATGGATGACCAGAAAGAGTGCTTCAGCTAAACTTGTAGTTAAAACTAGGGATGTACTTCCCCCCTTGTGGCAGCTACAGCCTCTCTTCCCTGGAGGGGCTATAGCATCATCTAGTGGGAACTGACCAAAACTGTTAAAGTCACAATTGTATGATTCAATTACTGAACATAAATGAATGCCCATAGCATTTTTTTTTGACATGGGGCAGAAAATACCCTCTTTCCTCCTGGGAGAAAAGGTTATCTGGAAAGGACTTGGTGCAGCCAAGCCACATGCAGCCTGTTGTAGTAGCTGCTAGATGAGCTGAGTGTCTCCACCAAGGTTATCCTTCTCCTTCTGCAGAGATGCTTTAGACACTCCCAAACTGAGCAAGCAAAGGCAACAGGGAAAAATAGCAATATGCTGGTGCACCTATGAACATTGTGGTTCTCTATCTTTGTGCCAATGAGTGGGAAGTGTTTGAAGTGCATTGAAGTTCCTGGGAGACACACATGTCTTCTTCTTTTCCTCATTTGCTTTCTTTCTTGCTTGACAAGAACCACTTTGGTCCTAACTGGGAAACCTTCCAAGACTATCCATGCTAAAAGAAAAGAAGTTTCTGCTATTTAGAAGGAAGTACTGGGGGTCCTGCAAGTACTAAGCAGCAACCATGTAAAGTTGTGCAAACTGCATGCTGGAAACTAGCATTCAAACAATTGCTTTCCATAAAGACAGCTCTGAATTGTGTGGAAGACAATGTCTTATTTCAGTGCATTTGCTTTTGAAGGTAGGTCAGAGGACAGTAACTGCTCTTGCAATTGCCTGAATAGAGTGAGTCTAGCCTTTCCACTAAAACTGAGCAGGGAGGCATGCTGTCATTCAATAGAGACAACAAAAACTCTTCTGATGCGGATTTCAGTCCCAATTTTCTGTGCTGTCTTCCAAGAGGATAAAGATAAAAAATAGCATTTACTCTTTCAGGAGGCTAACTTCTCTTGTGGATCAAGAGAACAATTGCAGGGTGAGGTGAGATGGGTGTCTGTACAAACTCAGCACTGCAAGTCAGCAGCAGTGGCCTCAACAAAGTGTCCTGCCACCCTCTGGTGATGCCGTAGTGAAACTGCTGCAAGCATTAGCAGTTTCCTTGTATGGTCACTAACACAAATGCTTTCTTAAAATGTGATCCAAACCTGAAAAAGACCAATTTTTGGGGTTGCCCATCTGATTCTGTTGAACACAGCATACTTGCAACACCTGGTGAAGATGGATTAAGTCAGGACTTTGCCCTCTACTTGGGGGAGAAGAGGCATTTTAAAATAGTATTGCATATTTTACTATTTTTTCCACAGAGATAGATACAAGAAAAGCTTAAAATTAGGTAAGCTACAAATATTCAATTACTGGCATACTATAGACACAGTGACATTTGAAGCTGCTCTAGTGCCCGAGAGCTCTGAGCAGAATCTGAGCGACCATGAGTTACTGAGATCATTATTTTCATTACACCCACAAGTGATTTAAAATAAGCAGCACAAATGAGGCAAAGAAAGTCAATAAACCAAGCAGCTGGTCTCTTCTTCCTGGTGGAATAATCTCATGTGTCCTCATAGATCAGGAGGCAGAGTGAAGTGGTACACTGCAAAGTAGACAACGAGTGGCATTTTCCCATTAAGTTTTTTCCAGAAAGATTAGCCTGTTTTGAGACTGCAAGAAAACAGATGTTGTAAAGCAAGAGCTGTCCAACTGTGCCATTTTAACACACAAAGAACATCCAAATTGATAAATAGTAATTTTCATTTAAAAATCAATAATACCATTTGTTAGTTTCAGCCCACCACTGCTCTTTTTCAAAAGTTTTCCTTTCCATTTCAGGATGGTAGAAGAATGACAATCTTGTCAGCTGACAGCATGGTAAAATACTTTATCCCTCTCTTTTCTTGTCCACTCTTCTCTCTAACTGATTGCAGCATCTGCTACCACTTCCATCAGTGGTACAGCTAAGCCATAGGAAGTGGCCCCTTATTTGAAGACCTGGTAGGTGCATGTGCAGAGATATCCATCAGAATGGCTGGCATCACAAAATTTCAGGTGCAGGGACAGAGAATGGTGTTGAAAGCAGTAAGGGCAAAATATAGTTCTGATGGGCTTTGAAGGGCTAATTCAAAATCCATTGAAGCAGATATTTTCCCAGTCTCAATTTTATGTGACTTCTATTTGCTGCTCTTACTTTTCCCTTGTCAGCGACTTTATGAGCTGAAACAACATTTTATAACAATTTTACTTTGGTCCCTTCCCTCACAAGCCTTTGAGATCACTTAGGGAAGGATGAGAGTGACTACATTGCAGAGCTGGGGAGAGCACCTCGGAGTTCCAGAGAGGCCAAACCTGCAGGGTAGCCTCTCCACCCAGGTGTGTCCTCCACTGCCCAGACAGCTTACTGCTGGTCAGAGCTGACAGCTTGACCTTTGCTCGTTGCTGCCCCTGTCACAAAGTCCACCTGCCATCCATATCAAAGGAGCCCACACACAGCAACTCTTGCTGTGGGTGGCCGTGTGCCCTGCAAGAGCCTCTCGTTGTGGGCATCACTGCGGTTCAGCCAAGCTGGCAGCAAAAACCAGGAGGAGAGGCTGGCATGGATTTTATGACATGTTGCAAATGCAGACTGTAAAAAGTGAAGCCTCATGTTTTTGATGGAAATCTTTCTGTCCTCTAAAGGTTGCTTTCATCTCGCAAAGGCTGCAAGTTCTTGTGCCCTAAGGAAAGTCCCTCCCAAAATACCTAAAATGCAGCAGACCCTGCATGAATTAAGGCATTGCACAGATCTTCCTGAGGACTGCTACATGGATCTTATTTAAACACTCTCCACAGCTCCTGAAAGGCTGACATTGAGAGCAATACACAGTAAACCTTAATAGAAATGACCAGAGGTACAACTTCCAGCCTTTTCCTCTGGTGTAAATACTTTGAGCTTTCCTGCCATGAAGTAAATTTTAGCCATGTGCAGCTGGAATGCTCTTTCCAGGAGAAGCAGGCAATCTTGTCTGGCTAGAGAAAGAAGTAACTAACCATTCAATGCACTATTATCTCTGAGGTCACATGAAAACTGGAATAGTCTCCCTCACAACATCTCTGCTTGTGGGTTTGTGTTTGTTTTTTTTTCTTTTTTTTTTTAATTTTTTTTTTATTTTTTATTCTTTTTCAGGAGGCACTGAAATGAACAAGTAACAGTTGTACTACTCTGCACAACCCCTCTTCCTCATACAATTTTCCTCCTGCACCATGCTCCCCACAGTAACAAGGGTGTCTCAGAGGGAATATAAGTTGCACTGTAACAGGCATCACTACAGAGATGTGGATGGTAATTGCAGCCTGAGCTCACACTAAACCTCATACCTAATTATCCACAAAGGCTACCATGGCTTTAGGCAAGACATTCCTGCATGTTTTGATGGCTGGGGATAAATATTGGATGTGCTCCCCACCACATTGACTAGTCTCAGTGCCTTCATGCCTCCTGTCTCGAGCAGAGAGAGGGTTTAGAAATGTCAGCCCGTCTCTAGACAGGCGTGATTTTGCCATACATGTTTTGGAGGAAATGTCCCTGGGGCCAGCGGTGGAGGGAAGCCAGGGAAGGGCAGAGCAGCTGCCTGTGCAGCAGTTTGCTGCTGTGCGTGGGGCACACCGACCATGAGGGGTGGTCCCATGCGGAGGCACTCTGGGCTCCTTGGACTTTGCCTGTGCCCAGTGCTGCTGCGCAGCCACAAGCTCCTTGCAAGGACACGGCAGCTCTTGTCACACATAGTTTGCATGCATCATGTCAGACTGGCTTGTGAACACCTGGTCCACTTTTCACTGCTTGACAGAGGTAGAAGTTGATCACATAATCTTTGAGGTTTTTAAGAACATTCCTGTTACTTGTTTCCCTCACTCGCTGTGACTAGCACTTTCATGGGAAGGAGGTCTTTTTTCATGCAGCCCAGAAGAAAAAATTGGCATATCTGAATTGTAGTAGCTCCATAAGAAATTAATAATCCTTAGAGCCAAACATTGTATCTGCTGCCTTTCCTCTTCACATCTTGTCTGTTCCCTTTCATTACAGCTTCCACCAATGCAATACCACAGAACTTTTAACTTTTTAAACTTTGTTAAAACTCCTTTTATAGAGAAGGAAAGAATTTAATGACAAATGGGATGTTTTGTGGTCTGAATGTCACTTGTTACTCAGCTGTTCGTATTCTTGATTTAGCCAGTGTTTGGAAATGCTTTTTGGCATGAACAGCACAGATCTTCTAGGCAAGCATGTTCTCAGCAGCAGTCTGTGTCAGTGCATGTGTGCACTAGCCCAGGGGCCTGGGGAGAAGGACAAGGCTGGGTCACCCTGAGTAGGCACCCCCAGACAATAACTTCACCTCCCTCCATCTGAAGACAGTGCAGTGAATGATGGAAAAAGAGCTGAGTCCTGCTATTGGTAGCTCTGCTAGAAACGATGAATTCCTGCACCTCAGTGTTCCATGTTTCAGAGTCTGTTCAGCCACTTTAGAAGCAGCTGTTTTTAAGAAAAATATTCTTTTTAAGTTTCACGTCCATTTTCCCCCTACTTTCCTGGAATCAGGAAAAATAATGCAACTTATGCAAGAAATTCAACTGTCCCTTGCAGAAATTTCTCTTCTGAATGTGAGCCAGTCAGTTTCAGATGAAACCACAAGATGTCAGTATGTTCACAAAGAACAAATCACTGGCGATGGTTTAAAATTGCGCTGAGGACAGTCTAAGCTTATTTTCCTCTCAGAAGTTAATATTTACACAAAATCAAAGATTATGCTAAGTAGGAAAGGACTCACAAGGTTCATCAAATCCAGCTCCAGGCCCTGCAGAGCACCATCCCCAAGAGTGACACCATGTGCCTGAGAGCACTGGCCAAACACTAATTGAGCTCTGTCAGGCTTAGTGCTGTGACCACTTCCCTGGGGAGCTTGTTCCAGTACCCAACCATCCTCTGGCTGAAGAACCTTTTCCTAATACCTGGCCTAAACGTCCCCTGGCACAGTTTCAGGCCACTCCCTGTCACTGGCAGAGTAGAGATCAGCGCCTGCTCCTCTTTCCCCTCAGGAGGAAGCTGTACCTGCAGTGACTTCTCCCAAGTCTCCTCTTCTCCAGGCTGAACAGACCACAAGAGCCCAGCTGCTCCTCACTTATACGACATGGCTTAGGAGAGCAATTCATCCTGGGGAATTAAATATTCACATGGGAAAGTTACTACCTTGAATTTACCTGTGTTTTACTCACGGACAGAATCAAGCAGTGGCCATGCTATTTTTAGAATTTAGCATTTTTCCTTGCCCTCTGTAGATTATGTTCCATGAAAATGCTCCAAGTAAAGAGAAACCAGAGGAAGAGATGAAAATCAGGGCTGGTGTTTACTGAAAATGCTCATGACATCTAGATTTCTGAGTCATGGCATGTATCAGATAACATTTGACAACTGTTTTGTGCCTTTGATTTAATAACCTCCATGGAATTGCTCATGAAAAGACTTACCCCATCTAATAAATCAATGCTGCTAACACACAAAGCAAGGAAGTCAAGGAAATCAAGAAGTGATACTCAGAAAGGGTGTACTGCTTGTACAGTACAACTGTACAAGCTCAAGACAACTTGAGGAAGCAATAGGGACCATCTCAGACCTTATTTATATCTTAGGCACTCAACCCATTCTCTCCCATCCAGAAGAATATTTACTAAGTTGGTAAGATCAAAGGTGGCAGTAGAACCTAATTATGTGCCCTGTCAAACTTGCAGAAGAGCTCTCCTCAAGTTGAACCACATACTGGACAGGCTTCCATATGTCATTCAGTGATTGATGGAATCTACGCATCCATGGAAAAGGAAAGCAAATCTGAAACACAGATGTCTCAAAAGCTTTAGGAACTGTCTGAGGCTGCATGTGGTCAGCTCTGCTTGTTTAGTCTGTAAGGCTGGCTAAACCTCTCTCTCCATATTTGAAGGAGGCAAGATAATATATTCCTGAATAATCTATTAGGACCCAAATTCTGTTTGCTTTTAAGCTATCTGTTGCAATTCATGCCAAGTCCCATCTACAAGAAGAATCCAAGTTTTCTCACTTAGTTGAGCAAATCTTCATGTGTTATGTAGGTGCGCTGTTGGTTTCCATCAGCACTGATCATAGCATTCAACATACGGTGACTGCAGATGCTAAAATGCAATACCTACTGAAAGAAAATTGTAGCTTTACTTCACTTTTGCTCTGTGTTATTTTGAATAATGTTGTGATCCATTCAGCTAGGCAAATCTACCCTGTGAAAGTTATGGGTCAAGAGAATTGAAGATTATAGATGTGGAGGAAGAGATAAGATATAGACAGGATATAACATATTTTCAAGTTTGCTACCAAGTCTTTGGCATCTTGTTCAGTAAATCTGAGAAAATGCCCTTCAGGTCTTAACTTGTGAGCACTGTGAGTACTGTGGGTAGCATACTGGCATGATGGTTTCTCAAGCAGTGGTTTTGCAAGCAGTGGTTAGAGAAACTTGATGCATTTTGGGAACAAGCCCTCAGGTCCAAACATTTAATAAAACGACTGAATGAAGTGAAACTGCTACAGGAATAGAAAAAAAGTCATGCCAACCCCTTCTAACTCCAAAGTGTGCAGCTGTTTCCCTCCTCAGGTCCTTCTTTGATAAGACTTTTTCGCCTGATGCAAGAGACAGCCATGTTGCAGACCAATACATCGTGTAGACTATCAGAGTCCTGTTTTTTCTCAAGTCTGAAATACACATCTGTATTTCTGCAGTGCTTAAAACCAGACAGCCATGGTGAAATGAGGAAAATGGTGCAGTTTAACTGCGTCATGAGGAGGGTGTTGTATTGTTTCAAAACTTATGGAATATGCATCAGTCTCACAGAAAGCCCTCTGGAATGAGTTTCACAATAGGATTTGGTTTCAAGAGCTGAAATTTCATGTGAAAAAGGGGAGTTTGCAGACAGAAAGCTCACCGTTACTTCCTCTGTGTATTGTCAAAGCACATCCTGACATAATGAAACATTTAAGTGTTTAACTACATGTTTGGAGCCTCTGAAAAGAGACTGACATTTCCTTTGTCCACAGGTCCTGTCATGATGGATGCACGTGCTGTATATCCAAGTTGCTGTGACAGCATGAGCGCAGTGCTGAGAGGGAGCTGTCATCCCCTCAAAGGTGCTCGGGGACCAGTGCAGCCTGGGTGAAGGGAGCAGGTGGAGGTGTGAGGTGGACTCAGATCTCACTCTTCAAGTACAAGGCAGGTAAGCTATTGGCTGTGATTCCTCATTGGTCACAGAGGGTAGGCATACTTTCCCAGAGACAAAGCTGGATTCCTACACATGTGGATGAGAGCTTTCGGCCCACTCACTGCTGGGGTCTGCTTTCAAGAAAAGTTGTTTTTAATTTTAAGTCTAATGTCTTAACAGCTTTTCTGACTGCACCACTTTCACACATTAAAATATCACAAAACACTCCAAAGTACATGCCTCCAACTTACAACAGATTTAAATTTCAGTAAATGCTAAATTTAATTTTTAAAACAAAAAATCTCTTAACGGTGGAGAAAGGCTTCTTTGAGCTCTACAAATGAGAAAAAGCTCTTCAGCAGAAAGAGTTTGCATTAAGGATCTTATTTATTCACTCTTCAGAGAGTCTGGAAGCAGATCTGAAGAGAGCCAGATGAAGTCAGATAAATTTGCAGCTGTCTCAGTCATAATCCACACTGGGAAATGTAGGTTAAGCCACCACCTAAAAACTGACTGGGCTGCTGCAGCCCTGGTGTATTGAAGAATAGCTGAACATATCGGAGATAAAGGCAAAATGGTTGCACAAATTGAACAAATTTCTGCTTTAACAGGCCAAAAAAAAAAGTGGAGAGGAATTGTCTTTTATATTTTTGTATGAGAATCTACCTCTTTTCTCCTATTGGAGTTTTTAGAATAAAAACGCTTATGTGAAAAGCTGGTCTAAGATTTTGCTTGAAACATTGTGAGTTTGCTAAATCCAAGGCAGAGAAACTTAACAGGGATTAAAAGCCCATTCTTTAGACAAAGAAATAAAACAAAAAGCTTTCTAAAGACTTCATTAACTCATGGAATAACTGAGATGGGAAGAGATCTAGCTATGCAACCCCCTACATGAAGCAGGTCCCATTAGAACAGGTTACTGTGTGCCTTGTGCTATCAAAGTGTGAGTGTTTCCGAGGCTGGAGATCCTGCAATGTCTCCAGGCCTATCTTCCAGTGAATAACCACCCTCAAGGTGAAAAACTTTTCTTAATAAGTAAACCAAAATAAACCTTTTTGCAAATCATGCCCTCTTGCCTCTTGTGCGCCACACAATGACGGGACATAAGGTCCCTCCTTCCCCTCCTCCTCTCCAGGCTGAGCCAGCCCAGTCGCCCTCTGCCATCCCTCACATGGTCCATGCTCCAGCCCTGACCACTGCAAGGCCCTTCTCGGGTCACCAGGTGGAATGTGCATCTTCTTGCTTGTTCTTTATGTGGTTTCACTGTATTATGGTTTAAAGGAGGTGACACCCTGGAAGGGGTGTGAAGAAATGAAGATCCACCTCTGGCTGCCAAGGGGACAACACTCCATACACTGCCATGTTGTCAGTCAGCTTGGGACAGAGGAGAGCTGGCTATGCTGTGAATTGATAGGAGGCACAACTTTTATAACATGAAGTCCTCAGAAGCAAATTTCTTCTTGGAGATACTAAAAATATATTTTTTCAAAGGCTGAAAGAGTCCAAAGCCTTTCTGTGACTTTCAGAGATGCCTTCTCCAGGGCCTCAATTTCACATGACTGTTCCACTGCCTAAGCAAAACAACACTTAAAATGCTTTGGCCATGGAGAAGGCAGCACGTACAAGGATGTTCAAGCGTGTTTTTGGCTTATTAGTTGTACTACAGGCATTAGAGCAGATGAATGTAAGAGGAGAAACTTGCTTTATAGTAAAGAAAGAGACCTACAGCAGTGACAAATTAATTTCCATCCTGTCATGACTCATGAGACAGTGCTACAGTAACATTAACAAAACATCAGTTAAAGTGGTAGTAATTATTTCCATTGCTAATACTGACTCTGGCTTAACAACATTTACAGGCTTTGTTACACTGTCATAAAATAAACAGTAATATAGAAACAAGCCAGATTCATTGCTTTTGAAAGAATGGACTTTTTCTCTATTTCTGCCCTTGACAGAATCATGCCTTGTAAAGGAAGTCAGAGGGGGAGGCATAAAAACAGCTCATGAAAAATCCCAGTGAGGACTTGCACAAGGCTTTCAGCAGCGTTATATTCAGTGTCAGAAGGCTTGTGGCCTTTGTTTGCCAGGCAGACACCACAGGTGAAGGCTACAGGAGTAGGACTCATTCAGCCCAAGTCAACTCTGCTGTTTCCTGTGCACCACTGAAACAGCAGACTGGCAGTGTCGCAACAGTCAGCACTTTATTTCTTCTGTTAGATATGTTGAATTGTGTTATTTTTTTTCACATTTTTTTCTTGTGCTGTCAGTGTCCTGGTTCTTTGGCTGTGAGGAAAGCACTATCTGCCAGAACCCGTAGCTAGATGTCCTTGTGGCTTCATACCAGACTATTCAGGATCATGCATTAAAAGAACCCAATGAGAACACGCCTTGACAAAAAAAAAATGTTGCAGGAAAACACTTTGTCAGTGAAACTTTGTAATGATGAAACAAAATGGCTCTAGACCAATTATCTTAATAGATTTTATTTAATCCTTTTGTTCAAAATGCGCAGTATTATCCAGTTACCAGATGCTGTTTTCTAGAGTTATGGATGGGTCTTAAAACTACATGTTCAAAATAGGGATTTAAAGCATGTAATTTCATATCACAGAACATTATTTCTCAAGGGCTGTGCTCCTCCACATGAGATAAAAATGGGGCCAAGTCTTAGTCTTCTCCATGAAATGTCATCTACCACTGTAAGCTTGACTGCATTGGAAATGGATATCTTAGTCTCTGGGAGTTTAATAGTAAATAATATCTGAGACTTAGTCCTGTCCTTTTAGTGGAGGACATGTGCAGAGGAAGCAGATAATTCTGCATATGTCCTTAGCCAGCATAGTGGCTCAGAAGGCAACCCACACAGCAATAACTCATTTTCAATATAGCATTTTCCTTTCAAAAGGACCTTATAGCACAATTTAACTTCTTATCTGCTTTTGACTTGGTTGTTATCTCCCAAGCTCATCCTCAACCTTTCTTTAAGTGATCTCTAGTTCAGTAACTTGCACACACCCAATGTATTGCTCTTAGGAGCCTCTCTTCCCAGAAATTCAGGTGCCATGGCTCACAGAAATGTCTTGAAGAAAGAGTGAGTTCACTGGAGGTAAATAAGGTGCACAATTTCAGATATGTGCCTGAAGTGTCTCATTCTCATACTTCAACCTTTGTACTCACCACTGCCAGGGACTGTGTTTTAAAGGAATGTTGCACTTTGTACCAAGTGAGGTTATTTTTCGGATCAGCTAATGCTTACTGCACCACTGTGTCCCATTTGTCTTTCCTCAAACCTGAAAACTGCCGGCAGATACTTTAGTAGTCCAAACTCAGCTAGATTTGAACTACTTTAAATAGAAGTGTAATTAAAGAAGAAGATTATCCATGCTCTATTTCTGTGATTTATCAGTACTTTTAATATAATAGAGGCCTTGTATTCCAAAAATCTCCTGGGAATTAGTCCCAGACTGCATTTTGCTTTTTAAGGCCTCACTTATTTTCCTTAGTGTTTAAAGAGTTTAACTTGTCACTGTTCAATGATCCCTACTAACTGACTTTTAAAAAGTAATAGCTTTTAGATAAAATCAGGTACTTAACACTGTATTACAGAATGATTATCTGAAGATTGAATAAAAATCTAACTTAAAATCAGGAGACTTTGCTTAAATTCTCATTCATTGACCATTTTTTATATGAGGTTTTGCAGAATCAATACTTGATGCACAACAAAACCTACACAGAAGAGGCTTCTGCAGATGACTCCCAGTAATAATACAAAATCTTATGAAATTAATCCATATCTCTGCAAAGAAGTGGAACACATCTTTGTAATCCACTTCTGATCAACAATTTATATGTATTATTTAAATTATTACAGGACTTACTTTACTTGTTGAATATGCTTGTAATGCGTATAAAATTCAAAATTAGGATGTATCACTACAAAACACTTTCTGGCACCTTGGCAGACATTTTAGAACTCTCCTTTTGCTTGGGTGTCAGGGTTTGTTCCCTGTGCATACTCTGTGTGTGGTAATAGGGTAGCTCTGGAGAGCCTCATGCCCTGCAAGAGGCACCAGCCCTGTGTATTGGCTCCCAGGTCACCAGGTTACCTACAACAGGATGAAAATTTACTAGTTCTGTTGAGTGCTGTTCTATTGTCCCACTCAGCACTGTGTAAGCCCTGTGCCCTCTGGTTCTGCTGTCTCATGGTGCTGGGTACCACTAGGGAAATGCTCCCACACCTTGAGCACAAAGGTCGGGGATTTTCTGGCTACAATTCTTTTCCCACACTCTTGATCTAGTACTAACATGGTAACTTACAGGACGACAGCTAATAAAGAGAGAAGCTACTATTCGGGTTGCACAGTTTCTTGGTTGCTGCTGGTGCCCAGTGATTGATGTGGTTGTTTATAGATTAATACCTCCATACTATAAGTTTAAACCCACACAAGGGGTTAAAGAGCATTCCTAAAGCAGCAGACTGGAAGCAGACTCAGACTGTCCGCACAAGGATAGCAAAAAAGTCACAAGTTGTATTGTAAATTATGCCCTAATAGACTTTCCTCTGACTCTTGGTTACATCCTCAGCTGAGACCCCCCAGGTTATGCTTTTTAATTGTTCTGCAAACACCACCCTCTGAACTCTTGCTGAGAAGAAATAAGCTGCTTATATTTTTAGTGGTGTTCAGAGTCAGTGCCATGGCAAATATATGATGTGCAGCCTCTCAGGGTGAAACTCAAGGTGAGCCTGCTTCGTTGCACAATGCCATTCATAACATGTTGGTTGCATATGCTGGTGAGATTGAGGTAACCACACCAAATCTCTTTCTCTCAAACACCATCAAGCACAGATTTATTTTTTCCATTAGCACAATCCCCTTTGTCTAAAACCTACTTTGAACCTAAGTAGTGCCTTCATCTTTCAAGGCCAAACTTGGTTTCTCCCCACATCCCTGGTCAACTCCACATCTTTCAGGTTCTATCCCCTTCTCTGTCTGCTGTGAATGGGCTTGTTTCCCACTTTCTTTTTTTACTGTCGCCTCCTTTCTTGCCCCATGTAATTAGCGCTACATGAGTGACACACCCAGTTCCATCTCTGGTTACATGTCCCTCTTCCTTTCTGCCAGCGCTGATGTTGAGGCCAAGTAGTTGCAGCGTGGAGGCAAAGGAATGTGTCTCATCCCACACAGATATCAACGGGGGCTGTGCATTATCACAGACAGGTACTACAGCCTCAGAGAGAGCAGCAGAGTCATTGCCATGAAACAGCAGGTCTCCATTAGCTCCAGCTTCACCTATCTAACTCAACATGAAGTACTGTATGAGAGAGTCTGAATGCTCCCGTGCATTGACCACATTGACAGATGTGTTCTTAGCTGGCACACAAGAAGGGTCACAGATCTTTTATCAAGCCTTGTAGGAGCTTGGACTGGGGCAAAGTGATGCCTCTGAGCTCACACAAGGGACAAGAGAGTCTAGACATTACCACAGTTGCTCAAATAGCAGCTGCACAGAAAGGATTGTGTAATTTTGTGCTTCTGACAGGCAGGGAGCAGCCCGTGAGGGTTGCTTGAGCACAGAGTCCTACATTGGCAGCACCTTCACTTTTAAGGATAACAGCTGATGAGGAAGAACCTCATCGCTTTTCTTAGCAAATGCATAGGGTGCTCTGTCTTTTGTAACAGAGCCACGGCCAGATGCAGCATCACTTGGCAAAGAAATTGTGATGAAGCATTCTTGCTGGAAATGTGGATACATGTTTTCTGAAAAACATTTTAGTCATTTTGTGATGTATGGCAACAACCAAGGTCAGGTGGATCCTGGCAGAGGATTATAATCCTGTGTTCCAGGAAAAAGCCCAATGTGTGGAGAATATGACATTTAGCATAAGTCTGTGATTCTAGAGTTGTTTCTAAATATGGAATTGTCCCCAGTCAAATATGGGAAGTGTTTCTTCCAGTGTAAAGTGCATGGTGGCATCCTTAAAGCCTAGGAAACCATGCCAGATCCATTCTCAGTGTGATGGTGGAGACCCAAGGCCCCCAGGTCATCTCCCAGCATGAGGAGCTTGATAATTGGAGAGGCCAGGCATCTATAAGGACTTTTGGAAGTTTTGGAAGCTGAGAGTTTTTCTTCCTTTTGAATCAAACTTTATAAGTTAAGTTGTTAGCAATAAATAAGTGTATTTTAGCCAAATCTAATGCTACACATGAATGTCATCACAATGTAATATAAAGGGCACAAGTTTTAGAGGAACACAGTGCATTTATTGAAATACAATGGGAGACATTCGCCTTGAGTAAAAACCCTAAAACCTCAGAAGCTCCTTTGAAATGTTGTGCTTTGTTCTACTAGTTGTTCTACTAGTTCTTCTCCATTTGTCCCTGCAGAAGTCTGTCCCTCGGGGGCTTTTCTTTTCTCTTACTCAAAGAGACTTTTTCCATTGAATGAAACAGAGATATCATGTAATTTCTGACAGCCACTATGCAGAAACTGTGTCCTAGAAAAATTATGTCTGTGAATGACTCCACCAAAGCACACCATTCCTGTTGATGTGGGTTCTTGAACTGGCCCTGAAATCTTTTGCCAGGGTTACACAAATAAGTTTAGCTCCAGTATTGTCAACTGTTAGGATTTTATATTATCTGATGTTCTGCTAAATGCATCAGTCCCTGGGGCTGGTAGATTATGTAAGAGTCTCTGCTTTTATTACAAAATAAAGTTCAATTTCCATTTTTCCCAGAAGAATTTAGGAATGCGACCATTAATAGTGCAGACAATGCAAGGTTACTAACCCCTACAGCCCTCATTTTTAAGGCAACTATGATTTTTTAAAGATCTGACTCATTATTTTTGAATACCTGAGGGACACTAGTGTATTTGCAAAAATACAACTATTCTTCAGATTTTCAGGTTCTTATCTTATTTCCTCAGCCTGACAGAATTGCCTAATTCGGGAATTTTTTTTCCTCTGGATGTTTTGAACATTGTATCTCTGTAATGCATTTCTGACATTCCAGAAGCAAGCCCCCAGGAGCCTCTGTCATGCATCTGTTGTTGGAGGTGCTTTGACAAGTGTGATACCACGCATTAATACATTCAAAATCATACTTGTCCACAAAAAAACCCAAAAAACAAAAAACCCCAAACCCAAAAACCACAAACAAACAAAAAACCAAAACAAAAATCCCCCACCAAAACAGTCATTTTAGATATGGAATGTCTCTTTGGAAATCTTTCTGTGGTGACACTTTCTTCAGGATGTAAATTTCATCAGGGAAAGCAGATATCTTTCTTTCCTTTTCCAATGTCTGAAAGCAAACACACAACTGCTCTGAAGCACCCGTGTTCGCACCATGCCTTTGAGTGCAGCTGCCCCGCCTGCTTTTGCCACCTTACAGGTACAGAGGTTTCCTGCTTTTTCTGGCCCAGTATCTGGGTAGATAAAGTTATGCATTACCCAGAAACATGTTCTCATCCCCCTGAGGAGACTCCTGGAAGAAATGCATCTCATGCTGTCTGACCCTTGATAATGCCAGTGAGTGATGTTGCCTCTTGCATGACTGTGCAAGGCTTTTCCTTGCTCACAGAAGGCAAAGGGGAGAACTGAGGGGCAAGAAGACAATGGGTCCACTAAAGTGTAGCTGAATTTTTGTGCTATAGCTCCAGAGAAAGAGGATAGGCAACAGTGTTTTACAGGAGTTTACTGGGATAAGCACATGGCCTGGGACAAGCCTCACCAGCTGGCATCAGTGACAACAGCTACCAGAGCTAGGGCTGTGGTTTCTGCATAAGAGCTGTAGACAGCTGCCTAATAACTGCCCAGCTCAGCTGGGTGAAGAAAGGAAAGTGATGATTGTTTGTGAAAGGCCCATCCAGAGTACTCCTGTTGGTGTGAAAAGCACACTGGTATTAATGGGGACAGCAGCTCTGGGGCCGTGCAAGATGAGGAAGGGCCAAACACCCAGATATCCCAAAGACATTGTGTTTGGTCTAGACTAAAATTCTAGGCCCTCTTAGAAAGGGGGTCCCTGACTTTGGTTGGATTCTATCTCCATATATAGCTGGAGATTGCAGTGATTAATGGTCCCAGGGCTAGAAGCTCAAGGTGCACACCATTCAGTAGGTAATGAGCTCTTTGACACAGTATTGGACTAGGTTAAAACAATTCTTAGAGATGGCTTGCATTTTAAAATGGGCCCTTACCAGAAGGTGATCGGAAGGCTGTCTACCTCGAGTGGTTCAACAGCATGGATGTAGGCTGGTGGGTGGTGGTTGATGTTATAAAGCCATGTCATGCTAGCCTGGGTAAAAAGAAACTGCATTTTGCCTCACTTAAGAGTTACAGGAGTTCTAGAATATTCTGTGTTGGAAGGGACCCACAAGAATCATCAAGTCCAGATCTTAAATGAATGGCCTGCATGAGGGTCAAAACCACAAGCGTGGCATTATTGGCACCATGTTCTAACCAAGTGAATAATTCAGACTTTTAACAGAAACTTCATATTCAAAATGCAGAATCAGACTTCTGCCCTGATTTGGCTTCAAGTAAGAAGATAGATCTACTGAAATTTAAATTTATGTTCCACATAGTTTCTGTGTCACAAGTCTTCACAGAGACTGGATTTAAAATGTGTCCATGGGCTAAACAACTTCTTTCTCAGCTGAAGGTAGGGTGTGGGAGAGAGTAGTTCACAGAGCAGAGCAGCTGCACAGGGAAACTCTGATATGCAGATAAGACAAAGAGCTGAGTTGTCAGTGATACCAATCAAATATGAAGTTCTCAAGGAAAGGCAAGCTGGCATAGTTTCACTATTGCCAAGGGAATGGTAACAATTTACACCACTTGGAAATTTGTAGACATTTTGGTGAAAAATTCAAGTCCATCTTGGTTTTTCTGTCTTGCACCTTCAACCATCTTGTTAGAAGTTTGGCTTCTGTTGCCAATGAAAGTGGGATTTTCCTCTCCTGCTAAGAGAGGAGTGGGTCTCTGTGCATACCTCATGGACATCCCCTCTGTCTTTAGATGGCTGGGGAAGAGTAATGAAGTTGGGATGCAATGCCTTGATGTAGGACAGAAAGGGCTGCAGGACACAGATGATTGCATCCTGTGGAGCTGTGTGGCCTGACTGAGCAGAATGGATGACTCTGCAGTTTGACAAGACAAGTCTGCAACCACACAAGGATCTTACCATGGGAAAACCCCGCCTGCTCCAGGCATGCCAGCAGGCACTGCTCAGCAGCTGCAGTGCATTAACCTGGTGTTGGGCAGGGGGAAATCCAACCTTGCTGCATGCCTGTTGCAATGGTCAGAAGAGAGTAATTTGGCCCAGAGAATTTATTATTCATCCCGATGCTCCAGAGCTGCTACTTCTACTCAGAGAAAAAAGGCAGATGCTATGAAAATTTTTTTTGAAGACAAAAGCTTTCCACAGAAGCACTGACTGGAAGAATTGACTGATTAGGTTGTAAACTATTTTAGGGGCTGAAACACAGTGCTGCTTGCCAAGTATGATTTCTAAGACAGGATGAAGCCTTGGTCACTCCTGCAAAGATGCTCAGGTATCTTACTGCTCCCGAGGAACATCTACATCCCGGATCTCATGCAGGTTTCCCTAACATGACCTCTTCTCCAGTGACCCTCTGCCCACAGCAAATCTGCCACTAGTGAGGGAAGGAAGTCCAAGGTAGAGATGTGCTGAAGCAGTGACCAGAGCCCCCCTCTCCATCTGGAGCAGAATGGAGCAGAGGGAGGGAGGGAGGGAGGAGAGAAAAGGCCCTCACCCAGGCTAGCGTCCCTCTCTAGCTGCCATCTGGAGACAAAATGTCAGGGCAGGTTTGTGTAGGAGAAGCCACTCGGTAGCAGTAGCTAGGGCCCTTGGCAAGGGCTCTAAGCCTACCTTTGAGTCTGAGCCTCTTGCAGAATTACCTGAAATGGCTTCTACCCTGTGTGATTTTCAAGTGAGTGTTTTGCTTTAGTTAGCCCCAAGACAATTTCAGCTTAGGTGCAAACCCTTGACCCCATCTGTATTATCTCCTGACCAGCTATGCAGCTGATGCACAATTCATTATTTACTCACAATATAGTCAATGGCAGAAGCACATCCTGCACACCTGGGCTGTAGGGTTAGGCCCACAAACTGTGCCCTCACTTAAAACATATCAAGTGATAATGATGCTATATTGACAACATGCAGGGACAGGACCCTCAGGTCAAGTCCAATGAAGTTAAAGGACTAATGTGGATATGCTGGTATTTTGGATCAGGTTTTCTGTTTCCTACTTCTTTCTCAAGATTAAACAAACCTAAGGAAGATTATTGGACAGTGCTAATAAATATGGGACAGAAAGGCATAACATCTCATTCCTTGTCATAAATGCCACCTTCTGTGCAGAACCTGGTGACTGTTTCTCTCTGTTGAGATTTCTTCCCCAGGTTTATAGAGCATGTGCAAGCTTCCATACCTATCACTCTTTTGTAGCATCTTATGGGCTCCTGAGCACCCTCCTCTTGCCCTATGTGCTTCAAATCCTTTTTCTGCTTGGCTATTAAATCTGCATAAGCGCACAAAACCCCATTGTGGATTTTTTCAGAAAGCAGTGTTCTGGCTGCAGTCCCGCTGTGGGAGCCTATTGTCCATGGGGAACTGTCTGTTACTGAGGATGTTTCCTTGAGGCTTCTGTCTTTGGTTCTCCTCCCATTCACATAATTCCTCTCCTTCCCTCACATCATCTGGATATCACTTTTGTAGTGTTTGCTCTTAAATGCGCTGAATGTGTTGGGTGTGTCCTTGGGCTATGATCTGCCATTTGATTGAGGAGATATACTCACTTATACTGCTGCGCTAGTTATTGTGCTCCCAGATAATACACAGCAATGTTTAAATAGTGTGACTGCTGTAGCAGGTAGATATTGAGATGGTCCAAAATGCTGTAGCTAAGAATGCCTCATTGAGTGAAGTTCACACTGGGACCTGATTTCTGCTGTGCAAGCCTCTGTCTGACTGGGATGTCACCAAGGATTATGGCTTCAAATGAGCAGCAGGTGAACTCTAAGTCAAAAAGATCACAGGCAACCTTCTGCTCTCAGTTACACTCCATTGACGTCAATGGGGTTGCCTGGGGTGAGCTCAGAGCAGAATTTAATTTCTCATTTTTAATATGTATAGCCAAAGCCCCCCAAAATTACTTTCAGCATATAGCACAGGGTCTAAAAACTCCTCAGCTACTCATGCTGTAAAGTTCTTCTTGCTATCAGAGCAACAGGAAAAAGCTATCTTGTCTGGAAAAAGAGGGTGGAGCTGTTTCGCATGTCGCTGCACGCTGCCCACATTCAGTGAAAGGAAAGGGGATAGGATGCCCCTGGGACCTGTGTGCTGCACACCTCCTGTAGCCACTCATGGCAACCTGCCATCAGCTGGCAGGATGCAGCAGCTCCATTTCAAGTGTCCTGTTCCACTGGCAGACAAGCTATTGCATGAGTGCAGGTACTTCTGAAACTTGAGTGTTTCCTCAAATCACACCCCTATGTTGTAACACCTCTTGGATCCCAGCTGGCTGCAGAGAGATGCTGTGAGTTTCACAAGTGTCATGGTGATGGAAGGAAAAGATGTTTGCAGGCCTATGATTCTATGATCACTCAGGACAGTTGATTTCCACACTGTGTACAGGACCACAATCTTTCACTTGAAGCTGGCTGTGCTAGAGGCTGCATGCTTGAAACCAAGCTGGTTGTTTGCTTTGGGCATGCCTATAAACTGCTTGCCTTTTGCTCCTCTATAATCTAAAACAGCAATCAAGAACAGCAAATAATGACAGACAAAATCTGAAAATTGAAAATTTATTGATCTGACACAAGATATCTTATACATTTATTTAATTGTTCTTTTCTTTGGCTTTAACTTTAATTCTTTTAAAGAAATGTTAACAATAATTAAAATAATACAGGAGTTCTGATATGAAACAGATTTTATTTTGTAGTGACTATATTTTTGCAGTAACTGCCAATATTACTGTCAGATCAAGCTAAGGTTATATTTATTTCTTGGTGAGAGTGATATGCTACAAGGTGCAGTATTCTGGGATCAAAATCAATGGGATATATTAAGTCCCTAATGTATTCCTGTTGTGAAACACATCCTTATTTCTGCAAAAAGGGATCACTTAGGTAGATGGTCTCCTTCATATGGCTGTTGTGGCCTGGAGATCCACACTGGGTCCCTCCTTTCCCAGTTTCCTGAGCAGGGGCCAGTAAGAGCTCTGCTATAACATTATCTAAATGCAGGTCTTGTTTCCCACTTGCTAGGCTGTGACACCATGGGATGGAGAGCAGGTTTTATGTGTCAACAGCCATCCTGGTTGCCAGATTGTACTCTTCCAATGGCAAGCACAGGTTGACAGACTGAAACCAGAAGCTGAGGAGCAAGGGTCATACATTTTTTGTGGCAACTCTCTTTGGGAAACACGGCATCTCTGTCCCACTCCAGCTCAGCACCATGACAGCATTATCCTCTGAGAGGAGAGGGTTATCGAGGGTGGGGTCTTTCCCTGTGCTATGGTGTGGGGCTGGATAACATTGATAGCAACTGAAGTAGGAGGCAGATCTCCCAGCAGAGGAATGAGTTTTATATATTACAAAATAAAGGCATTCAGCTCATCCTCTGTGTTATATATAGCATGCACAGCTAGCTAGGTGCATGGCAAGGGTTATTTCTCTTTCTTTACATTGTTTACATTATTCCACCACACTAATTACATCTCATAACCCTGCATAATTTTGCCCCACCACAAAACATAGTATGGCATCTTAGATTGTCCTTAGTCAGTACTGTCAGATCTTGTGAGATGAAAAATTATAGAGAAGTTAATAGCAAGAAATGAATGCAAATTTTAGTTTTCCCCATTGCCACAAAATCTCAAGAGAATAAAAGAGTATTATTTCAGATTGAAACACCAGAGCTTAGTAAGTGTTGAAATATTAGTAGGAGACCAGAGATTGGTCCAGATGGCTGATGGTAGAGGTCAAGCCAAGTGTGTCTGAAACCCTCAAATTTAAACACTAAGTGGGGCTTTGGGAAGGGTCTGTGTTTCTTAAAGGACTTCAGAGAAAAGCCATTATTTCATCTTGACATTTAAAAAATAAAAACACTAAACAAGGAAGTGTCAAGTGCAGGGTAAAGAACGGCAGCAGTACAGCTCACTCCTTTACATATCACACTGGGTACAGTATTTGCTGTTCTGACACAAGCAACAGTACCTCACTGGCTGCATGTGTGTGGGCGGCTGGGTTGAATCCCTTGGAGCTGGTGGCTACATGAGCTGCTTCAACTCAGGATTACTGTAAAGAAGCAACTTGCACTGTGTAGTAAGAGAACAAAAATGATGTTTATCTCCTCCCCTAATGCTGGCATGCCTTGTCAAAGATGCTTCTTCCATGTCAGACACCCAGGCTCTGCCTGTAGGCACTGCAGGCAAAGTGAGCAGGGAGGAATGGGAGGAGTGGTGTGACCATAACTCTGCGGCAATGTGACCATGATTCATTTCTGCACAGAAAGGCACATGTGCATCCCCAAAAGGGGTTTCACTGCCAAATGTTTTGTGAGGATGCCACTATCTAAGAGGCCAGCAGCTTTGAGGCAGGAAGCAACAAGTGTACATCAGGCACCAAGTTAGTGCATGCAGGGACATGTGCATGCAATCTGTCTGAAGGGAAGGCCACACAGTACATCCTTTTCATCTCTGCTGGCTGGAAGAGGCTTGGAGCCATGGCTTGGCAGCTTGGTCTTTGAAAACCACTAGTCTTCTGTGTCTGTACATACCTGCTATCTTGGCTGGTTAGGGCATGCTCATTTTCTGGCTTACCTTCAGCAATACACAAACAATCCAGGATGTTCTTTGAAAATATTGATGATCACTTTCTCATACAAGAGGTGGAGAGGCCAATGACAAAGGATGTGGTGTTGCACCTCACACCAACCACAAATGTTTGAAAGGTTGTTGTGGCCAGGAGAGGTGCCCGAGAGCTGGAAGAAAGCAAACATCACCCAGTTAAAGGGCAAGAAGGAGGATCCAGGGATCTACAGGCCCGTCAGCCTCACCTCAAACTGAGGTCAGGCCAGTCAATCACTCCTCAGGCTGGTTTAGGGCTGACTTGCACTATTTCAGTGTGAATCACCAGATGCTTGGGTGATTAGGAACACTGCCAAAGCAATTTCATTAAGTCTCTCTGTAGGATGATTTTGTTCTTTGTCTGGACAGTTTCTGTTGGAAATACCTGTCCTAGCCTGTCTACTTGGATGAATGTCTAGGACTACCTGGGGAGAAGACATCCAAGAGAGTGATGTGGGAGAAAAGGCAGTTTGCAAATAATTCAGTGGTCAAATTATGTCACATTAGCATGCAAACTGTCACCCTCCAGCAGAATATTTGGGAGAAGGAGGGGAGTGTACAGAGGCGTACAAAAAAAAGATCCAGCATGGTTCTCTCCAGCAAACAATTTCCACTTATCATAGCGGTGCAATTCATTGACTGCAAGTTAATTACCTCTTCTACCAACTCTAACAAGTTACTACTTTCTTTGTATTTATGCATTTATTTCAAAATACAGTATTTGTCACTTCACAAACAGTTTAAAGTGGGAAAAAATAGTAGCTAGGTGAATGAACACACCTTGTCTTGTGTATTGAACTTCATGAACTGACGTTTTTGGAGTGTTTGAAGTGCAGAGAGATAAGCAGAAATCTATGGGATCAAAGCTTTTCAGACACAATGTCTGAAAGCTGGGGATTGGACGTCTTCTCATTATTGAGTAGGCTGCTGGGACCTCATCTCAGCAGAAGCATGACTTGGGGCATGACTATAAGAAACAACAGATGTAAAAACAATTATCTGTAAACTGCATGCATGTCAGCTTTGTTAGGAAAAACCCTAATCACAACAGCCAATAAGCAACAAAATCATAACCCCATAAGTAAAAATTAAAGACGTATTTTACTTTTATAAGGTAAGCTTGGAAAATACTTGGAATCAAAGAAGGTTTGATGTCACCAACATTTGATTTTCACTGATTTCAGTGTGAAATCATAGAAACATCTTTCCATGGTAGGCACAGATGACCATGAGCCTCCCATATACATTGTATGTTAGTTGTGTAGCATGTGTAGCTGGAGCTTGTGTGTACCTTTGCCCATGTATTCTCTCTACTCTCATGTACAAGTAAATTTACATCCTTTCTGTTTAGAGTAGTGGAGATCATTATGATCCTTAGTAAAAATACATGAAGTAGAGGAAATGAGAGATTAAGAGTACTTTGGTAATTCCCCAAATGCAAAGGCATTGTTAGCATTTAACAGCCATTGCTGGCAGTGACATTTCTAAATGCTGCAATTGGCAAATAAAAGGGAAATAACAGTTTCTGCACTCATATGGATGGTGCAGTTTCAAAGCCCTTATTACACATTCCAAACAGGAATCCAGCAATGCAAAGGTCTTTTGCCAAGTCCCTTCATGAGCAGAATTTTACCCTAAAAATCCAAGTTGCATTTCTATGGAGCATTTTAATTGGATATGTCTGGACTTAAACTAAAGAAGTACCTGTAACTTCAGCCATGAATCAGTATTTCTCTGTTCCTTGGTAGGATTCTTGTTCCATCACTGTCTACTTGTTTTGCTTTTTTGTCATTGCTAGCTCCAGAATTTTTGGAATACCTTTAACATCTCTGGGAGTGTTTCTGCCTTTATTCATCTTCAGAGGAATGCTTGTCTAGAGATCCTTGTTCTTAATCAACGATGGCAAGTGCACAAAGTAACATTGCTATTATAAAGCCATGGCAAACGGCATGGATTCACACATTCCCAGCACTGGTCAGTTTTACTCCATTTGCTCCTCAGAAGAAGCATTGCTGGGCCATGTACGTACATTGCAGAAATGACT
This sequence comes from Ammospiza nelsoni, assembly GCF_027579445.1. Lineage (NCBI taxonomy): Eukaryota > Metazoa > Chordata > Aves > Passeriformes > Passerellidae > Ammospiza > Ammospiza nelsoni. Next base: position 17,807,133 of record NC_080669.1, read on the forward strand.
GTTTAGAAGTGGTTTAAGTCAAGAGTTGCAGTAAATAAAGGAAATTCCAGAGATCTCAAAGTACCTTTTACTGTGATGTGTTATGACTGCACATTTGCTTTCCTCAAACAATGTAGTTTAGTGCAAAGTTCTTGTCCACTCGGCTGATAAAATGACAAAAAGTATGCAGAGTCATGTTCCAAGAGGATCATGATCAATTAGGTTCTTCCCAGACTAATTATTCATCTTTTTCCCTGCTCATGCAGATACTGCCCCTGCATCAGCCTTTCCACAGCGGTAAGCCTCTTTGCTCTTTATATAAATATTTGTGTTGGAAAAACAGGCAGTACAAATGACTTGACATTTTTGGAAAATATAGTGTAGGCCTTTGTGGTAGGATGGGGCAAGAAAAAATGAGTCAGAAGATCTTGATTCTGATGTTTCTTCAAGTCTTCCTAGAAAATGAGTGTTTGTCCGTCTTTCATCTTAGGCAGGGACCTGGTGGTTAACAAGATATTTCTGGAGATTAAACCCCACTGTCATATTTCCCTACAGAAAAGCATTTTTAGTCACCAATGCCAACCTCTTCTCCTCCAGCAAATGCATCTGTTAAGAAAAGAAATACTATCAGCAGGGCAACAGGTGGCATATTGCAGCCAATCTTGAAAGGTTATAATAAGAGGGAGTGTGAGCAAGAGGAGAAAAACTGGAAAAGAGGGTGACTAAGATGAAGAAAAAGACACTGGCAAGCATTTTTTCCTGCTATTGCACTTACAGTGTTCTGGAATAAAAATCTGATGACTTTGCAACACTGGGCTAGGGTACTGCCCTGGAAATGCATTGCCCATTGTACTGTTCTCTGTTTGCTTAGAAGGAATTCAGAAGGGATTTGCTTTCTCTTGTTTCATGAGCCCCACGCTTTCACACTGACCAAAGTGGATACACACCAGCTGGCCACGTCTGTCACCACCACTGGGTGGGAGAATTCCTGATTATACTTAGATCCCTCAGACCCCACTCTGTCACTTGCTGAGAAGCTCTGCTTGAACGCTGCTTCCGAAATGCAGCCGGCTGGGAAGTCTGCACGCCTTGCCTGAAGGAGCTGGATGCCTTCTGGATCAAACATGAATGACCTGCTGAAGGTGCTGCTGGTGCACGTCCTCACCCTGGCAGCCCTCAGCTTGGCTGAGACACTTCTGAAAGGTTTGCTTTTTCTCTGCTCTTCTTCTGCCGTTTGCTAAAGGTGGTTTTGCAAAGGGGAAGGTGTCTCTGCTAGCAGTGGGGAGGGCGGTGCTGTAGCGTTCCCAAAAAAGACAAAAATGGTCTGCTTTCAATGGTCACTGCTCCGCTTGGATAGCAGAGAAAATATTCTCATATTTGTGTTTGGAATTGAATTCTTTGTCTGTGAAGAGCACATAGTCCATTGTAATAGGCAGGGGAGATCTTTGGGTTCAGCTTGGGTGGGATGTAAATTTCTCCTGTGAAAGGAAGTTCAGAAGTGTTAATGGCTAGTAGCACCAGTTGCTGCAGAGCACGAGATCTGTTGTGTTCAGCACATCTGTGTAGGTTTTTAAGTACATAAAGCTTCAAAGTAAATAAATATCTGTGATGTCTTTACAAAAAATCCATATATATGTATAAATACACAGTTTGTTATAGCATATAACACAGAAGTTATCATACCTTCTTCCTATCTCGTGCGCACACATGCATATGGGCATATGCTCACATACTTTTAACTAACAAAAGAATTGGTAAAAAAATCTGTTTAGAAAAGTCTTTGAGGTAAAAACGCAACTGTGATACCATTCTGGATGTCCTGTTTGGTAAAGCTGTGGGCAAAAATTTTTTCTGAACGGTGATTCAGATTTACAATTCAAAACTTTTGAAATTCAACGCTTACTAGAGACTTTGCAGCTTCAGAAAAACAAAATGAAATCTTAAAGGGAATGCCAGTATTCACATGTTAGGCCAACATTGCTGCTATTGCAGGCCTATGCTTTTACAATTGTTAGTCAGGTTATTCTCAAAATGAAATAAAGAGAAATAACCTGTCTTCTTTACAAAAATGTTTTGAAACAAAAATATTGGTATATTTGTAAGGCACTGAAGTAAGTTTGTGAACTTAATGTTTGTGAATATTGTGGTAAGATAAGTAGTAGTGGAGAGACAAGAAAAACAAAGAGGACAGGGATAGATTTTTTTTCTGGTGTCGCAGTGTAACGAAGAGATACATTGCCTTTTCTAGGACATCACAGCTGAGCTGTTTTTTACCATATGAACTGCAGTTTCTTCAGATGTCTGCAGTGTTGGAGAGGGACTGGTTCTCTTCCGTATTGTTTTGTTTGCCTGGTTCTGGTTTCAAAAGTATGAATCCAAATCCAAAGCCAACACATTTGGAAGCTTCTGATGGGCTGGGGACAGAAGGGTATTTGGCTTTCTCATGGTCCCGTGACCAGCCTTGGGTCATTTTTCTATCTCGGGAAACTACAGCTGACATCCAGAAAAATGGCACCTGTGTGGCTTTACACATATATAGATTAATTTATTTTCAATTTATTTAAAGCCACAAGGATACCTTAAAAATATGAGAAATGCCTAGTATATGCATATGGAAAGGCCTGGCTCCTTTTCTATATGATGGTAGATATGTCTGTACATTGTTCAAATTTTATTTTCCTATGTTAAAATATGGTAATGCACACATCATGAGTTAAGAGTGCTTTCTGAAGAAAACATGGACTAACAACAGCATCCAAGCTGCTTGAATGGCTTTTAGATGTAAGTCCCTTCTCAGCCATTTTGGAACTCTGTGGCCGCCTCACAAAATGACGGCAAGTCCCACTGCTCACTGTCCTTGCTTGGGTTAAATATCACAAAGGTGAAAAGAGCATAAAAGAAAGTTATACATCCCTGTTGCTCTCCTGGTTGCTCTCTGAGGATGCAGAATTTGGAAGGCAGTTTTAAAATGATTTCTTTTTCTGTTACTGTAGTGCTGTCAGTTTGGATACTATTTTCTTAGAAGCACGTGGCTTCATTCTGCGCAAAAATCTGTATGCTGGCTTTCAAAAGGGACCAAGTCAGACCATGTCTATGCAATATTCTGTCATCTATTGAATAAAAGACACACTTGAAAGTATGTAACTGTTTCTAGAGAATTTATTTAAAATAGAAACCTGACAGGAAATTATTTATTTAATATAGAAACCTGTTCTTAGTTTCCCAAAGAACAAAATACTGTCATTATGCATTCCAGCTCTTGGCACAAATGTACTTTTATTATTTGTGGGTGTGGCTTTGTTTACCATTACAACAGTTATAAAACTGGTTGCTTTGAATTATTATTACTGTAAAAATTTACATTTCTCAGGGTTAGAAAAGGATCCATCCAGAGATTGAGGAATGTGGACAACAGCAACAAAACTGTACTATATAAAATCAGATTGCAAAACTCTGGGGTTAATGCTATTAAACCCCAATAAACTTTTCCACAAAATAGCAATGTTTCATTTAAAGCAGAGAGGATAACCATTTGTGGGAGTTATTCTCCTGAGACGTCCTTCAGTTGTAGGAAAATGAAGACTTTATAGAAGTCTTCCATTTGGTTTCACTGGTATGGGATTCATCTGGGAAACAATACAGATGATTCTCTCTGTTTAATATGACCCAAAATGATCTAATAAAGTGATGCATGATACAATTTGAAGCAGTGATCTTAAACAATGAACTCGTCACAGACTTGTTCTAATTGAAGTTTCATCCATATGACCTTTAGAGCTATCTTAGATGTTGTTTAGAGATTTACATAAGTATAGTCATTATTGTTAATCAATGATACTATCCAAAGTCATACAGTCTAGAAATATTATTGAGGCAGATTCATTCTAATCAAGTGTCAAAAGTGTTTAGAGTTTTACATAAACCTGATAGTGGAAGCTGATCCTTTCTTCCTCTAGCTTCATTCCGGCAGAACTCCAAAGACATTCTAATTTTGACTTCCATGTAAATTGAAAAAGGATTAAGATATTGACTTTCTATTATTCTCAGTCTCCTTAATCTGAATGTCTTCTATTTTGCCCATTCCTTAGGGAGGGAAGGGTAAAATGGATATAGTTTATTTTTTGCATGAATTTGAATCTCTTTGTACTATGGAGGGCCAGTAGATACACAGCAGTTGAGATTCTCTGTGAACAAATAATGGGCCAGAAGCTGCTGTGCTCAGTGAGGAACAGGAAGACTCCTGAATCCATGATGTATTTTCAAGGTAGTGTTTCAGGAATATAGTAAAAACTAGTTTATCTCAGCACAGTTGTCAGTGAAAACCAGTCCAACCAATATGGATGTGTGTCTCTTGCAGCCATTGGTCCAGTCATTCAAGTGTTTTTGGAGGCAGTGGCTGCAATGAATAACATGAGCAGGGAAAGTGAGTGGCTAGGCTTATGCTTTGATCCCTTCCAGCTGTGCTGCAAGTCTTTCACCAGAGCGATGGCAAATGTTTCTAAAGATACATTCAACTAATGTATGACCACAGATTTATGATAATAAGCATTAGACATAGCTTTTAAACTTCTAACTCTCATGCTTCTTGGTTAGAAAATGTGAGAAAATGAGAATGAGTCCTAGACATGACAAAAATCTGAATGACCTGAATGGTCTTTGTGAGCCTGGCTTAGAAAAATATAGTGCTGTATAATGGGTTTGGTGTTTGTATATAACAGGGGTTTTTTTGCTGCTTTTTTTTTTTTTTTTTTTTTGTTGCTGTTGTTTTTTCTTTAAAGATAAATAGTTGAGTGAATAAATCCTGTAATATTGACAAAAAAGCCTACATCTCCTGTACTAATAAGGAGGCACTCTTCCCACTCCAAGGGCAGGTGAGCTTGGCTTCAATTTTTGTGCTGCCCCTTGCACTTCTAGCCTATGCAATGCCACCCTTATTGCAGTGGGACATCCTCACCTGTGTCCTTGCAGTATGCTCACCTATTGCTGTGAGTCTTGAGGAAGAGATGAGTCAGAAACACAGGACACACTGAGTTTCTTGGTGCTTGGTTTGCTCTGTTTTGCATCTTATGTAAAGACCTCAAGGGAAAATGCCATTGAGTGACCCTGCAGGGACATGGCTCCCTCCACCAAAGGTGTTTGATAGGCTATGTAACACTCTCCAGTAGGCACCAGAAGATGTTCTCATTTTCTCTTCTTCACACAGCTCCTTTGATCAGCACTCCTCTGGAAACAGTGGATGCCCTGGTAGAAGATGTTGCCAAGTTTGTCTGTGTAGTGGAGTCATATCCTGAACCAGAGATTACATGGACACGCAACAGCATTCCCATCAGGTAGGGAGCAGCCCCAGCCCTCACCAGCACCTTCTGCAAAAATTGACAGTGCTTCTTTTCATGATACAGGAGATATCTGGAAATACAAAAATCGCTCTGTGGCAGGAGAGAGAATGAGTGGCTGTAATTATCTAGGATTCTGTGTTTCTGAGGGAGTGGTAAGAGCACTTGAGGTTGCTCTTGCACCTTCACACATTTGATTTTGCAGAGAGTTGGTTTCTGCTGCAAGGAGATTTCTCCCCAGCTTCAGACAATTCAATGTGCTTTCTTCCTCAGTTCATCCACTAATGAAGGAGGATGATGCTGTATAATATTTAAAAGGAGCTTAGCAGAGTTTGTTGTCTGTCTCAATGTTCTTGGAATCTTTGCATGAGAGGGGTTGTGCTGTGCCATTCTTTGCTTCTAGTTCTGGAAATTGTCTTCTCATTGTTTTGCACTGTCAGATGTTAACAACCAGGCATCAAGATGTCAACAAAGAAGGCAGCCTTCTGGAAGTGTGGAAATGGAAGTTGCTACCATTGTTTTTGCTCTTTTGCTGTAGACAGGTTTCTACAAAGTAAACTGTACTTGATCTTCTAGCTCTGAAATCACATTACATCTGCCACATGGCTTCACATCGGTTTCCCATTCTAAATGGCTGTAAGTGACTTACTCTGTGAGGGAAAATGCAGCACAACACAACTTTGCGTAACATATCAATACCCAGCCTCCACAGGAGATGTGCATATTGGGCACATGGTCACCTGAAGTATGGTTCTCACTGTTGTGGTTAAACATCCAGAAAGGTTTTGAACCACTGGCATAGGAGGCTCAAATAAGTCCGCAGCAGAAGGAGGTCTCACTGCATGGAAAACTGCTTTAGAGTAGGACAAAGCAGAAAGTTACAAATATTAATATAGGCATTCAGAAATTTTTTTTCATTGTTGGCCATCTCAGCAAAATTTGGCCCTAATCTTCTGATCCTGACTTTGTTCCAGCATGAAGTTCTGAACTTCCATGGATGTTATTTCCAAATCAGGTGACCTTTCTCCTAATTCCTTCCCCATCTTTGACATTCATGACTGAAAATCAAAGCAGGGAGAGAAAGCCATCCGTGAAGGACTATGTCTTTCTCTTCCCATGTCTTTAAGATTATCATTCTTCTCTGTGTTCTAAGGTAATTTGAAATGCAGATCATTTATCACCTCAATCCCCTCTTCCAGAGGCCAATCATAATTCTTAAAGCCATTCCACTCTGTCTCTGAGACACAGTGCTTTGACCAAAATGGAAAATAAAGATAAAATCATTGCTTATGGTAAGGCCATAGAGCTCAGGGGCTTCATTCCTTTACAGGGACTTCTGACGCAGCATTAGTAACAGCAAGTGTTTCATTTCACAAGGCATTAATATTCAGTACTGCTGGATACAAAAGCTCAGACCAAAGACAGAGGAAAATATATATGAATATATTTACTTTTTAAAAACTCAGATGAAAGTATTTGCACACTGGAAAAGCATCAGCTCAGAAGACACTTTTTTTCTGAAAAACCCCTATCTAAATGTATTTCTGTGCCTCTGTGTGTATATATCAAACTTCAAAGGGTCTAGTAATTGAAAGCAATTAATATCAGTTATTTCATTTCCAAAATTTTCTTCTCCTGCCAAGGTTCCAAGATCCTGGACAGACAGTAAGATTAATCTGCAAAAAAACCCAGTATGTAAACTTTGAACTTCAATGAGAATAGAGCCAGTGCAGACAATAGTCAGCAGTAGTCTTCTGGATGTGCCTTTCTGTTTGACATCAAAACTTGTGCAAGTAAGCCAGCAGGTGCCCTGTGCTGAGTGCAATGGTTACCTGGCCCATCATCCAGAACAGGGCTGCCCACAATGAGCCTTCCTTAGGACAAGAAGGGGACAGGGACAGCATGTCTTTTACATTGTTGATAACTTCATTGATGGTACTCTTTCTTCCCAAGCTGGAAAAGAGGAGGGAGATGTAATACTGAGTGGTGAAATGCTGTTGAAAGGAAATACATGCCTAAGCCATCATAATGGTACATTCAGATTAGTCAATGACTACTGTACAATTTTTAACAGTAAAAGACAAAACTTGACATATGTAGTGGTCAGATACTTGTGATTGCTTGGGATAAAATCCTCAGGTCCCAACCCTTTTTCCACTGTTCATTAAAATCTAAGTCCAATTGCATGAAGGTGCTTCCTAAAAGCATGTGAAAATGGACACTACAAAAAGTTAATTTCTTTGTGTTTATTTATACTATTTCTTTGTATGTATCATAGCTTTGCAATGAAGATCAATACCTCAGCGCTCTGATTTCTCATAATTTTTCTTTCTGATTTCCTTGGCTCTCCCACTTGACTCCACATAGCCTCCCTACTCACATACCACACTTGTCATGCTCACATATGAAATTGGTCTTTGGCCCACATACTTTGTTACAATAGCCCGTATTTTTGTTGATCCAGCTTCAGGGCTTTCTACAGTTCTCTGAAATATCCGGGTTAAAGCCTGCTGTCATTAAACCATAGCTATCCTTGAATCCTCTAGCTTGCAGATGGCTTCAGTACATTTCTTTGCTTGTTTGTTGGCTTGGTGGTTTTTTTGCAAAACAAATAGACAAAACTACTCCAGGATGTAGACACAAAAGTTCATGGTCTTTGGTTTGTGTCTTTTTTTCACAACCTTAAAAATATTTCCATAACTTTATCTGTTTAATAAAAAATCCCACTTTTTTTTGCTTTGCTTTGCTTTGTTTTGTTTTTCCTGAAGAAGGTTTCTTTAAACAATTTCAGCTACCTCTAGTTCCTATGTAAGCATCTTTCTCTTACATTGAACAATGATACCTAAACCAGGACCTGGCTGGAACTGATTATTTGTGCTCATGCCTGTCCTTGGCCAGTCAAAACCCCAAACATGGGCCTACTGATTTTACCAATGTCTGTGGGGCAGAAGAATTGCCACTAGTAACAGTCCAGAGCTGCATGGTCTAGTGAAAATTTCAATCTTAATTCAGAACTCAACATTTTCAGCACCTTCCCTTCTGTTTGTGGGTTGACAATCAGAGGTAGAATTATTGCCATTTGTAGTGACATCAGCAGTCTGCATATTCAAATGCAATTCCCTTTCTCTGTCCCTGGCTGTCCCTGACAATCTGTGCTGTGCCCTGCAGGCTGTTTGACACACGGTACAGCATCCAGAGGAATGGGCAGCTGCTGACCATCCTGAGTGTGGAGGACAGTGATGATGGGGTGTACTGCTGCACAGCAGATAATGGAGTTGGAGCAGCTGCACAGAGCTGTGGGGCTCTCCAGGTGAAAATGCGTAAGTGGGAATGCAATTTCTTCCTGATGCCATGTGCGTGTTTAATCAAAAGCCTGAGCAGACTCCCATCTATGGCACCTGGGGATCCATGTTCAGGGCAAACCCATTCTTGGTTCTTGGGAAGGTGGGTGCAGTTCTTTCAGAGACATGGCATATGGGATCATAACTTAATGCAGTTGTGATTATTTAATTTGAGTAACACATATTTGTTCTAAGATCAGAAGAAAAAATGGATGCTTTGAAGAATGCCCTTTGTGCAAAAATCTGTAAAAGGGTTTGATAGATTAGTCCTCTCTGGCAATGCTGCATAAGTCCCTGGTGAATTTTAAGTGTAAAATTTTTCTTCCTGATGATGGCAAAATCAACTAAATTATATTCAGATGCTCTGAATAGCAGTACTTTGAATGTTCTGGAACACCATGTTGTAAATCTCATCATTCCACCTGGAGGGGAAAAGATTTGCTCTTGCAGAGAGCTACATACATGCCAAACTCAGTAAAGCTGGACTTACATGGCTAGAGTTATTTACACAAGCACTTTAAAAGGCAGTGGAGGTATATTCTGGCTAAAGTATCTGTTTGTAGGAAAGGATTTGTCTGTGCTAATGAGATGACTCTCAAGGTCTGGTAATACTGGAACTCTGCATCATCCTAGTCACTTGCAGGTGGTGGCCAGGAGATGATGCTCTCTGAAAGTTTTTTTTCTGCTGGTTCATTTATCATGCAAGGGCCTCAAAATGTCAGATCTCCCAAAATACTAATATAATAATCCTTTATACTCTCAGGTCAGACTAAGGCAAACTGTGTTCTTTCAGTAAAATGAATTTAAATTTATCCCTCATTAACTTTAAGGGAGTTTGATTGCATTTTCTTTTAGGCTTGATTGTCCTTTTCCTTTTCATAGTTATAAATCCTTCAGTTAAGGATGTTAATTGCATTTACACACCCTTCTTGTTGAGCTAGAGGCAAGCCTGGGTTAAAATTCTTTCAAAATCAATTCAATCCAGACCTGAGCTTTGAGACAAGACAGTGTTTACGCAGTGAAAAATGTCAGAACCTGGAATGCTAACATTCTTCAATACTGGAAATACTCTTATCTGAATTTGGATTTTAGCCCAGGCCCTAATTCAAATGACTGTCAAACTCCACTCAGGAAAACAAATAACCCATGCAAGTTAGCTGTTTTTGCAGTTTTTTTAACTGAATGCTGTGCTGAAGAAAGTTCTTTCTTACCAAATAACTTCAAAACCAAGAAAGAATGCTTTATCTTCCAGCAATACAGAGAAAAAGCAGCAGATTTGTGCATGTAATTCCTGAATTTGTCTTGTTCTATTATCTTGTAGCTTCATCCCAAGTTTAATTTTTGGCTTTAAAAATTTTAGGACCCAAAATAACTCGTCCACCTGTAAATGTGGAAATAATAGAAGGATTAAAGGCTGTTCTTCCATGCACTACAATGGGGAATCCAAAACCTTCTGTTTCATGGGTCAAAGGAGAAACAGTTGTAAAGGTGAGTATGAATGGTTTTCAGTAATACTAAATATTTGCTGAAGCTACTGTGTTAAATATTAGCATTAGTTATAGTATTTGTAAATTCTAGTAGCTAGAAAGGAAGCATTTGGAAAATCCAGGGCTCATCTCATAAATATCTTCATTTGCAGTGATTCTACATATGAACGAAATGTTCTCTGTGTATCTATATGTTATGTGATATATGCTTGTCACTGCTAACTATGGACAAATACTGAGGAAAGCACTTGTGAGTGTTCTCTTAAATAGGAGCTCTTTCAAGCTATAACTCACTGATCTGCAAAAATAGCAATGGGTGAATGTGTCATGTCATGAGCAGGAAGAGCTGGCCCCAAATCCTTGAGTTATAGGACATGTATGGTGCTCATGCATGTAAGCCCAAATTTTGTAAACAGATTTTTGATGCTGTTTGTGTGCAGCCTGCATGTAGAGTCCTCACCTCAATGGCTCCTTCCTCCGGCAGGAGACTGCTCGCATTGCTGTCCTCGATTCTGGGAATTTAAGGATACACAATGTTCAGAGAGAAGATGCAGGACAGTATCGTTGTGTAGCCAAGAACAGTTTGGGCACAGCCTATTCGAAACCTGCAAATGTGGTAGTGGAAGGTGAGTGACTTTTGAACCAGTCTCCAGCTCCATGTGCCAGCCCCTCATGTATACCCTGTTAACTTGAATTTACCTAAAGTAGTGTGTTGATGTTGTCAAAACCACCCTAGAGGGCGATAATAAAAAGAGGAGAGGAGAGGAGAGGAGAGGAGAGGAGAGGAGAGGAGAGGAGAGGAGAGGAGAGGAGAGGAGAGGAGAGGAGAGGAGAGGAGAGGAGAGGAGAGGAGAGGAGAGGAGAGGAGAGGAGAGGAGAGGAGAGGAGAGGAGAGGAGAGGAGAGGAGAGGAGAGGAGAGGAGAGGAGAGGAGAGGAGAGGAGAGGAGAGGAGAGGAGAGGAGAGGAGAGGAGAGGAGAGGAGAGGAGAGGAGAGGAGAGGAGAGGAGAGGAGAGGAGAGGAGAGGAGAGGAGAGGAGAGGTTTTGCTATTGTAGACTTGAACATTTTCTGCCCACTAAATGAACACTAGGTTGTTTTTTCAGTTTCTGATCCTTATGTGCTTTGTGTCCAGTTCTTATGTGCAGAAGGTATTTGCTTTGTGGTGTAACATCACCAGTTTCAGAGTGCTGAGAACAGTAGACAGGGATACCCACATGTTGGCAACAAGGCATTCTGTCTTCCTGAATCGTATAAGAGAATTTGGTTTGGGCAAGGGCTTGTGGCCCTTGTGAGTGGGGGACTGACTAATTTAGTAGACAAACAAATTTTTATTTCTGATTCAGGATGCCTGTAATGCAGAAAGTAGAGAGGGTCTTCATTTTCTTAGTAAGCCTCAAAATACTATTGTAGGTTACATTTGGCCTGGAGCTATCCGAGGTTACTTAGCGTGCAATCCCATTTCTAAGAAGAACGTAGACTTCCTTCTGGGACCAGTATCAGATGTATTAGATCCAGCTACACATTACTGTAGGTCTGCTGTTTTCTTAAAAAATACATGAATTTTTCAGGGTTTTTTTGTCCCTTTTTAATATTTATATATACAGACCACGTCTACTAGAAATTCCTTAAATAGCTTTAAAACAGGAAGGCAGCTATTCTTAACCTAGATTCAGAACTGTACTTCTCCTAGACTAAAAGTAGTGAAGCAAACTGAAAACAGTTGGATCTTGATGTGAACAGCTTGAGTCCTGTGTTTTAGTTCGGCCCCTGTCACTGAGATAATGGGCAAAGGCTTGTCAAGAGTTAAACTGTGAATGGCAGATTGGTGCTATGAACACAAACACTGAAGGGACTTTGTCACTGCAATTCTTTGCTCCAGATTCTGCCAAAGCCAGTTAGGGAATCTAAAAACAAGCTGGAATTGCACCAAAAATCTAGGCTGCTAAGGTTGATGGTTTTTCTCTCCATCTCCAGAATTATGCAGTGGCCTGTTAATTCAAGGACTGGCAAAATAAATCACAAATACCCTACTTGGGGTGTGTATGTGTGCTCTTTTTAAAAGGAGGAACATTAGTTCCTAATTGATCAGTGGCAGGTCAATGCTCCCACACAAATTGTCCCCTCATATTCCATTCATTTGTTAGGTGAACAAATAAATGCTCTTCTTCAGCCTCACCTGGGTTTCTCTGGTAGGACACCTGTATAATATACCTAATTTCAGGTGGCCACCCAAACTAGACAGACACATGTTTGATTTATATTTTTGGCTTCCAAAATCCAGAGGTATTAATCCTGATTTAGTTCATAGAGTGAACTGCGCAGGATCCATTTGTTCAAACTGACATCAACATTCATAATCCTGACACAGCATCTTGCTGTGCATACAAATCCTTTCCCCTGATGGTGTTTTAGATCAATTTTCATGGATATTTAGCATAACTACATGTGCGCATACCTGTGTACGCCTGCAAGCTGGTATTTGCTCACATCACCCTCACACACCTCTACCATTATTTTTAGTATCCCTCCCCTCCTGCCTCTCCTACCTCATTAGTATCAGCATTTGAAAATAACTCCAAGTAAATAATATGCTAAAATTATTCAAAGCAGGAAAATCACACTTCAATAGTCTTTGAGCATTCATAGTGTTCATAAAATTTATGAAAATTGTTGTTTATTGCTTCTCTGTAATAACATTATGATTTTTTTTTGTTAATCTTGGTCCCAGTATTTGCTGGAGTCCCCAGCCTGCATTGTGTGGTTTAATATTAAAATAAAATGAATAAGCATGGCTGGTTAACTAGGAATATTTAATTCAAGGCAAGTGTCCATTCAAGGAAAAGTGTAAATATTTATGCCGAGCTAGAGCTAAATCACTGATTCATTGTGTACTTCCATTTTAATGGGTCGTGTGTGGCATCCCACCCTTGCACCGAAGGGAGCTCCCAAGGATCATAAGTCCTTGTGGTTGAAAGGAATGACAAAAGTAAGAGTGCCTGCAAAAGCTTACAAAGTTTTATTAATAAATTGCACATTTGGCATGGAAATGTGTATGGTAATCCCTGAGCTCCTATATAAGCATGGGGCAGTGGATTTTGATAAAAGGTTAGGATGAAAGGAGAGGGACTGAGAGAGAGAGAGAGAGGATTAAAGAGGAGGAGAGAGAATGAACAGAAGGAAGAGGGCAGCACCACCATTGCTGGTTCCAGCATCAGTCCAGCTGATAGGTATGCAGGGCCCTGGAACACACGTGTATCCTGGCTTTGTTGTCCTTTTTATAGTGAAGTTTCCATGCACTGGAGCTAAGTTTGTCACTCTCTACACAAATGAGTTATCATGTGCAGCCCGTTATTTTTGACCTTTGTGAAAATGGGTTGGGGGGCTTCAGGGATCTTGGGTACTCTTGATCCCCCCTTACATTCCATGCTGGCTCATCAGCATCACTCCTGTGCCTCAGCTGTACTCTGTTGTGCTAACTCTGGGAGCCAGAACAAGGACACTTGTGCCAGAAAGGCACTGCCCTACTTCCATTTGGCCCCTTTCTCCAGTCATGGTTGGTAATGGCTGGCGCTGCCAACAATCCTTGCTTGGCTCCACAGCTGTGTGGCTATCAGTGTTTGAGACATACATATTAGCCCCTTATCTTCTGGCTTCCACATCCTGCAATTAGCTTAAGGCATTTGTTCAAAGTGCAGATGTGTTCTTGAAAGACTGACTCTCTGCCCTCTGCAGGCAATCAGGCTCCTAAATGTGCTTTGATCAGGCACATGCTTAAATGACTTGCTCAAGTTGGCCCAGAAATTGCAGCAAGTCACAAGTATATAGCGTGAATTGTGCAGGGTCCATTTTTTCAAACTGACAACAGACTTGGCCCAAAGGTTTACACTACTGATGTACCTTACAGTACCACTTGTCTGGTTTCAGCGGTCCAAGGTAGAACTATTTGAAAAATGCCGCTATTTTGATTTTCCAAATATTTTTTAATCTTTTTTTTTGTCAGTTTTCCTCAACATTCATAATACTGACCTCTATTTATTACTTTAAAAGCACAGCTTTAGTATTTTTAAGGTTTTATTATTTTTAAAGCAAAGTTGAAATAATTTGAGCAATAGGCTTTAGATGAAAATTCAGATGCAGTTCTTGTCAGGAAAAAGAAGGCAAGAAACAATTAAAGAACCAAATCTGCTTATACTGCCCTGACTTAGATGTTTTGTTTTGCATTCCAGCTCTGGTAGATAGATGTCTTTTCCTGGCCACATTTTATTGCTTATTACTAGCTACTAAAATAATACCCTGCCACAGGCCACAAAAATGTTTCCCTGTAAGCCACTTCTGAAAACTGCCTTAGCCTTAAAAATAGGAAAGCTTTCCTTGGAGAACCATCCATTCAGAAGAAAAGACTTGCCAGATTCCATCTAGATTTTTATTTTAATTGTGTAGTCTAATTCTTGTGCCAGTGAGGAGATGGCAGACAAATTGTCAATAGAAAGCAATGCCATTGCTGCTTAGTTAAGAGGCTGTTCCTCTGAAGTGTAAAGCACTAGTTTCCTTCAGCGGCTTTTTTGAATGTCTTATGTAGTCTTGGGACAAATTTGAGATAAAGCACAGATAAATCAGCAGACTAGCAAGTCACACCAAAATTCAAGTAACAGGAATAAAAACATGTATTTAGTGAAGAAAATTCTATCAATTTGAATAGACCACATTCCAGAGGTGGTCTATATTATGAATGAGCTGACTCCTGATATGCCATCCAAAAAGTTTTTTACACTTTTGTGTCGACTTGCCTGCAAGTGGCATAGATGATGTAGGACAGGGAGATACCAAGGGACCACTGAAGCAGCCAGTCAGCACTGTTGCCTTGCATTTCCCACAAATTAGATTTCAGTATGAAATCAGAATTTTTATCTCTGTCATCTTTTGAGGCAGAGTGTTTTGGGTCAGGTGAATTGCCAAATAGTAAACTGGCAAGGAAGTTTGAAGTTCTTCTTTTAAGTACTGGATGAAATTTCTTCACAGAAATTCTAATACCAACACTGAAGAAGAGCCTTTGGCTTGGCCTTGAGCAGAGGCAGAAGCTCTGGGAAAGGATGCCTTTCCTGTTTGTGTTGGTGCTGGTGTATGTACCTGCAGGCAATGTCCTGTGACAGTAAAGAGTGAATACAGCAGTTTGATTTTAAACATTACAAAATGTTTATGGGGAGGAAGCATTACAAGTTCGCCTGTAATTACACCAAAGTATTTGGCTGACCTCAGTGGGGTGGCATGGGCGTAACTGAGAACCCAGAATATCTCATTAAATCTCCTCCTACCTGTGGCACTCACCAGAGTCATCCCAAGGTTCTGAGATGCTGCAGAACTAATCATGGCCCTAATTACAGGGTAACAGGGAAAGCTGCAGGAGGAAGAAAGCAGCCTCAGACCTTCAACAAATGACAAGTACATGTGAGCTATTCAATTTACTCCCAAATCTTGCTCCGCTGTGACATTGGCAGGATGTTCATGCTGGCTTTGAGTCATTATCACAGGGTGGCCTCTTGCAATGAGGAGTTGCAGTGAGGCTTCAGACAAGGCACATACACAGAATTCTTCTTGAAAAGCATTTGAGCCTGTTATTTCCTTTCGCAAAAGCCTCTTTCCCCTAACAAAGACCTTGGGAAGGCACTTGAAAAACTTATGACCTTCTCACATCATTGAATGAATTGTGGGTTTAAGAGACAAAAATTACATGGCAATTAAAATCCATCTCTTCTCTAAACTATTGGCTAGCTAGAAAGCATGAGCTTCCCACAGAACAATGGAGGGAGTGGAGGATAGAGAATATCCATAGCTATCAGATAAAGGGGACCAGAGCAAACTGAGACAAGCATTCTGAAGTTGCTGGAGCTCCTCATAGACCCTCACAAAAAGGGTACATCAAATGGGGAGTTGAGAATTTGGAAAAGAGATGATTTCTGTTGTAGGTGGAACTAGATGAGTTTGCAACAGTAAAAATCAAGAATGTGTGATAGATAAGATGAGCAGGGAACAGGTTCCTTGCTGTCCCCAAACCAAGGAACATCCTAGCAGGTACTGAGCAGCACTTTAAACCAGACAGAAGGAAGTACTTTTTACATGATATGTAATTAAATTTATGGTACTGCTAATACCAGTGGTGAAGACCACGTGTCAGGATGATGCGTGGATTATCTCATTTTTGGGTGTGCATAACCATGACTTCAATATGTGCACACAGACTAGTAGCCTTGGCAGCAGTCATGATGGGTCGTGATCATGAGTGGAACAGGCAAAGGAATTGCTCCTTGACTTCAGGAGGCTGGGAACTTCCTTTCCAATTTCACATTCAGTAGTGGGTAGGGGCAAAGATAAATGCACCAGATATGACTCTGTACTGTAGACAAGACAGATCATAAGGAGGTTTAAATGGGTTTTTCCTTCAAAGAAACCAAACACAAATATAAGACCAGTAATGACATGAGAAGAATTTCCTCATTCATTTCCTTGGGAAGTAATTTGAACATTATCCTCACTTGTCCTTGAATCTAGTGTTTGCTCTGTATATAGAGATGAACACTTGTACAGAACAGGTTTCATATAGTTACACAGGATATAAGCTATCTATTTACATTTTACTCCTGGTTATTACATCTTTGTGTATTTGTGGTGTCTCCTTTTAGGATTCCAGAGATATCTACATGGAGTGTAAAGTCCTTCCCAGCTGAGAAGTTAGTGGCTGATATATTTACCATCACATGAGTCCTTCTACTAATGTAAATTGTTCTACCACCCATAAATCTAGGAGTCCACCCTAAAATAAAGTTAGCTTGAAAAGTTATTGCCTTGCTCAGAAAAGTTTTCTTTTCTATCAGACACTAGAGCTTTGAATCTGAAGGCATATGATTCAGGATGGAGATGTTGTGCTTTGCTCCATCTTCCTTTCACACAGATCTTGAACTGTCCCACCTCATGGCCTCAGGCTCCAGGTTGAGTGTCTATATATTGCTGTGGAATCTAGCATGTGCTGCATGATGCTTTAAGGACTACAACAAGACCTAAGTCTCCCAATTAATATATCAGGAGCCAGAAGAACTTGCATCTTGCCACTGTGTACAAAATGCAGATACTTCAGATGCATTGGAGGCTTATCCTCCTGAGTTACCACAATAAAAGGGTGAGGGTCGTGGATGATGAAGTACTGCTTGCTTACAGCTTGCTTACAGCTCTTCCTCACCTTGCTTTTTAGGGCCCCATACATAATAGTGCTGCTCCTTGAGAAATAATACAGTGATTGTGTGGGTTTCCTACAGTGTGTATGTACTTTTTTGCTTTGATAACTTGTATACACATGGTTCTCTAGCAATAACATGTTTGTACATAGATTAAATAAAATAGGTAAGCAATTTGATAGAGATAAATCGAAGTGTGTCATATCAGCTTTGCTGGAGCTGTTTTGCTCCTCTTTGTATTTACTTGGTAGGCTTACAAAAAAAGGTAAGTGCTGCAACTTAGGTAAGAAATACTTGGAGATCAAAGTAGAACTGACCTTGCAGTTATCTTGGGATTTAATTATTACCTCATCCCCATTTTGGAAGTGCTAAGCCACGCTCAGAAGCTGCCGCTCCTGCTGCTGTGCTGCTGCGGCTGCTGCTGCTGCAAGAGGAGTGGTTGACTCCTTGTCTCCTTGTCCTTGCTGGAGAATATGTTCATTCTACAAGGTGGGATTTGGTTCTGTCATGTCAGCTGCAGAGACTGTATCTTGCCTGGTCAGCCCTGGTTCTTGGAATGTGATTAGCTGCTGCACACAGCTTGGAGTGGCTGTCTCTGTGACTGCTGATCCATAAGCATGGTATGTGGTCTGTTCTTGGCACTGGTATTTAAAGAATTTTTTTCATTTTATGAAGGTAATGTTAGAAAACACAAATGCTGCAGGTTTTTATGTATTTAAAAGTATATTTGTCAGACCTTCCCTCCTCTCTCACCTGTGGTAAGGAAATGGTAGTCCCTCCGCTTTTTACCTCTCCCTGATTGCCTGGTTTAGGCTTGTCAGGAAGAGTGCATGGTTATGAGCTGAATGAATCTGAATGGGAAGTTAGACAAATGGACTTCTCACTGGCAAAAATCACCGTGGCACAAGTTCATGGCTCTTCACAGCATACAGCTAGCAAGCAGAAATATTTTTTCTATGGCTTTGTAAGCAAAGTCCAAGCCCAGTGGCACCTCTGCAGACAAGAAATAATTCTGACCTTTCACGCTTCAGGTACAAAAGAACTATGGGAACACTGGCAAACACAAACAAAAAATGGTTGCAATTTAGCTAATTACTTACACATGAATTTTGTACAGTGCAAAGTCTTTGCCAGGGTATTTATATCTGGAAATCTTCCAAGACAATATGTGGTTTACCAGTTCCGGCAGCAGTGTAGACATATTGGATCTCAACACAACACTGGACGCAAAGGAAAATGTGTTGTGCACACAAGATTTGCCTTTACACACTGCGTTCTGCAGCTTAGCTGAAAAAATAATGTGCTTAAGACCTGGTTTCAGCCACCCAAAAGGTCATATTTCATTGATAAATACAAAGCAGTTGTGGAAAGCGAGGCAGATTAAGATATCAGGCCTGGGAGGACAGGCACATTGGGTCTGGCTCCTGTATAAGAGCAGGCTTTGGCTGCAGTGGGAAGGGAATGTTGCCCGGCAGTTCCCAACCCAAAGTTAGCTCCTGGTGGCCTTACCTTGCTTTGGACTACGGGGGATGCAGGTGCTTTACAGTATGACAGGACTCTGCCAACAAACTCCTGGATGTGAACACCTGTGGATGTTGACAGACTAAGTTAATCCATATACATGGGAAAGTGTTGCTCATATTCTCTTAAATTCAGGGTTCACCAAAGCAACTGTGGCCTCTGGACAAAAAAGCAACCTACCCCACATCCCAAAACTAGTGCTTGAGTGATCCTGGTGTTGCCTTTTTCCCAACCTGGAAATGAAACTCAAGATCATTTTAGTAAGGACATAATATAAGAGTGGATCTTTATTTGAAGGCCTTCAGGGGCAGTTATGCAAAGATGTCCACAAAAGCCCACCCTCCAAAGTATGAGTACATTTTTGTAGGTTTTAGGAAATTAGCATAATTGATAAAAAGCACCAATTAGGAGGACAAATGTTGATGTAATTCCCCTCCCCAGGTCAAGCCCCTTCTCTGGAGTCCCCCACTCAGCACTAGCTGGGCTTTGTCCATGAAATGTGTCCCAAAGAGTTGTTGTAGGCCTTGGTTCCCAGGAGGAACCAAGAGAGCAGAGGGGCCCTGCACCTCCCAGGGCTTGGAGCTCTGCAAGTCCTTTTGTCTTTCTGCCTCGGGAAGGGCCATGGAAAAGTACTGGAAAACCAGCCACTAGTACAATAGGCTGCAGAGCTACAAATGTATGTGTGAGGAATGCAGGGAGCATATTAAAGTAAAAAGGCAAAAAACAAACAGCATCACTGATGCTCTGGGCATCACTTTGTCCTTTCCCCAAAGCAGCAGCATGGCTCCAGGCCACCTACACAGCTGTCTGGTTGTGACTGGCCAAATCCAGCCTTCTTTAACAAAAAATAGGCCTTACCCAGGCTGAGGGCAGGCATCTGCCAGGACTGCGGGACCAGACCCCAAACCTGGGAAATTAAACATAGCTCAATCAAAGCCAATGGGGAAAAAAAGTCACCTGGAAAGAGTTAGCCATTCAATGTGGAGGCAGGGGGGAGGGCATACTGCTTTAATCTTTTTATAGTATAAAAATTTTGTGACTGAATAAAAGCTCTACTGTTTGGACTGGATGATGTTATGTAATTCTCAGAAACGAGAGCAGCTGGCCATGGTACAGATACCTCCTAGTAAGCCCTGCAGTGCACAGAACATCATTTACCAAGGCTGTAAAAAATATATTTATTAAGGGGCTTGGGAGTGAAATATGACATGCTGGCTTGGCTTTTAGCTGTCTGGATTTCATTTACAGCTCCTCTGTTTTATTTTCCACTGAAATAAATAAATAAATTAAGCTGTTCTTGCCCACTTTCCCTAACTGCTTTTTTGGCATGCCTGTGGGTGAATCCAGTGCAGAGAGCCAAGGGGTATTGATAAGAATGTTGCTAATCTTGTGGTAGTAATGTAGCTAAACAAGCAAAGGCAAAGTCCAAATTCAGGAGGATGTGGAAAAAGACAAACAAGTAATGGAAGCATTAGAAATCAGTGATTGTTAGAAATTTTCACTCTGAGGAAAATTGAGAATAAGAAAAGGTCCTGAACCCACCAAAAAAAAAGAATTTTACAAACATTTATTTCTATTTCCTGATCCTTCTTCTTGTCTTTCACACACCTCTTCCTGCCAACTACACTACCACCAGATTTGTCATTTCCTACTTGCCTTTGCCTCTTGTCTTTACTTGTAGAATTGGGGGCTGGAGGAGGAGAGGGAGGGGGCAGAAAAATCATGGTTGTGGGGTATGTCTTCTGCCATTTAGATACAGGACAGATTTTGTTTCTCATGCAGTTGCCAAAATGGACCCTGAGCTCATCCTGGTGTTCTTGCCCTGCTTTGCACGGGTGGATGGTGACACTGGCTGCACTTATACAACCCATGCATAAGTGCAACCCATCCTGACTTTCCCACAGCACTCAAGTCTGACAGCAATGTCAATGTGTTGATCATCTACCCATAGGTTATGTGGTTGAGAAATAGGTGATACTATTTTTTTAATACTCTTTCTCAAAGTGATTAAGAAGCCTTTGGAAAATATATCCCTAGATCGCCTGATCAGCTATGCTCCAAAACCTCTTAGGACCCGGAAAGTCTGGTCCTTGTCCCAGGAAATTTCTCATTTAAAAATAAAATAATTAATTCCCCCCCCCCGCCAGTTTATTCCAGTAGTACCATCTACAGCTTCATACTTAAGTAAAATATTTAAAAGCATGCAAATGTAAGTATCTGAAATGTTAAAGAATTAAATCTGTAACTTTAATTCTGAAGGTCTTGAAAAATGCACATGATAGCCCTGGGGATAGAAGGAATTTCAATTCTTCCACACTTTGGAAATCAGCTTAGTTGCTTATAGGCCAAATTTTACTTAGCCATCCCTCCCTGCAGTACTTGCCACTAGAAACATGTGAATGTTTAGGAGGTATTGCTGGATTTTTTAATCCCAGTATTTGGTGTTTTAGGATCTTAAGAATGGCCTGATGCTTCACTTTGCCTATGGTGGCAGACAACTGCTTACCTAGGAGTGTGCTGGGCCACACACCACCAGTGTGCAGTGATCAGTGCTGATGGTTGGACGATGGGAGGAGGAACGCAGCTTTCTGACCTCCCCATAGGCACCATGCCAGGCATGAGCTGAGCCAGCCATAGTGCTTGCTGTGGCTTTGCACCCTGCCTGTGCTATTGCCATTTTCAAAGTGTGTCTTTTCTCCTCCTGGCTGAAAGACCCTAGCAGATTTTGGGAGATCAGCTAGTACAGAGGAGGACATACATGCCACCATCCAGCATCAGCTAACTGGGCACTGGTAATTTGTCACTTTGGTATTAATTTAACTGAGCAGCAGAGCCAGAGAGCAGCATCAGGTGGGCAAGGGTCCCAGCAGCATATTGGGCAGCACAAGAGAAGCACTAAGGGCCATATTCCAGCCCTGGAAGGAAACGTGCTGGCTTCAGCTGGAGCCATGTGAACGTAACTGCTGCCAGAGGACAGGCCCCAAAGTTTAGCATTTCTCCAAATGAAGTATAAAAATAATGATGAGCTTAGCCTGAAAAACTTGGGTCTGAATTCATAACCATCTGGTGTTAATGGCCTGAAGTGAAACTTCAGACAAAGGTTTCATTTTACTTATTTTTCATGAGAAAAGCTTCTGGCCAGTGACTGCAGCTTTCCTTATTACTGATGGAGCTTCATACCTGCTGCCTCGCTGAGGGGTAAGGAGGTGCAGAAACCTAATACTGCTCTGCTTTGACTTTAGGCAGGTGGCACTGAGCAGAGACAGTGGGATTGCTTGAAGCATGCAGAAGAATTAAGAAGCTCAATATAATATTTATCCCCTCGCCATTTTCACTTAACTAACACTAAACTTAATCTTCCAAAAAGCCTCTGCCCAAGAGGTTATTGAAAGGCAAAAAGGATTCCATGCTGAAATTAACTCCAACTGCTACTTATCTATGAGCAAAAGCTGTTTTTAGGCTCTTTGTCAAAACAAACCTCAGCTGCATACTAGCTGAGAACTGGGTGGAAGGACTATGTGGAAAGCATATACTTTTTTTCAGTTCAACTGAAATTTTGCAGAAAAAGTCTTCCCATCCCAAATAGTGGGGACACTATTAGGAACACTAAGGGGAACGCTTAAATGCTCTAATTCTGAACAGGGCAAACAGAAGATGCTGACGTGGTGAGGTATGTTGATAAGGAGAAATACACAGACAAAAGTGGCAAACAAGATCTCAGGCTTTTCTGACAACAGTAAGAGAAACTTCCCAGCTTCTTATAATTTCTGATGGAGATTTTTAGACATTACTGTGTGGTCTAGAAGGTGTAACTCACTAAGAATGAGAAATTTGAGTAAGAAATAGCAGTGCTTTTGAGCCTGCTTCTGTACAGACATTCTGGTGTTTCCATTAAAAATTTTAGGTCAAAACTCAAATGTTCCAGGTGGGAAGTTTCTCTTCTCTGCTTGTCTCTATGTGGTCCAAGTACAGCAAGCTTGTTAAGACCATCAGGGTTGTGTTTCTGGATCAAAATAAGTTTTCAGCAAAAATACTTCGGTTGTTATTTCTGGCCAATAGTCCTCACCCTTGACCCCTTCCCCAATTCCAAATCCCCCCATTCCCAATCCCTCCCCCCCCAACCCAAAACCAACAAACACAACAAAAACGGAAGGGGGGTGGGTGAAGGAAATGCTTATGTCACTTTTCTGCAAAGGGCCCAGAAACCATATTTCCACAAAAGAAGCAAGAGCTGCAGAAATGAGAAGCCACTTCAAAAATCTGCTTTTCCACTGCAATCTCATCTTCCTAAATTTTTTGCCAGCCACTCTCTCATACCTCGATGCTTGATGTTAGACATTTCCCCTCGGGGCAGCTTGTTGTTTTGTGGAAAATGCCAGTGTTTGCAGCACTCCGTGGCAAGTCTTAATCACTGCAATCAGACTGAGATGTTTATCTGACCCTTAACCTTCATGGCACATATCCATACTGGTGGTTCTTAATGGTTCAGACAAAGTTTCACAGGTCAATCGGGGCAGGGCAGCATGGTAACTTGCTGCTTTTTTTGCTGTTAGCTGTTCCATCTGCAAGCTACCAAAGAGTTTCCTCTTGGTTTTCTTGCACATTACCTGCTCTAGGCTTTGGACTTGACACAGAAATTTCCAGAGGTAAACTTCTGGTCCGTAAGGTGCAGAATGTAACCACACTAAATATTTTTTTTCTCCTCCTCATGGGAAGCCTGTTCATGTTCTACTTTTATTCATGGAGCTGTGACTTACATCAAGGAGTACCCCCAGGCACCAGCCTCAGCATTACATTATTGTTCAACTAGTATCTTTGTCTTCTCTTACAGTGTTTGCCAGAATCCTGAAGGCTCCTGAATCCCAAAACATCACCTTTGGGTCCGTGGTGACATTGCGGTGCACAGCGACCGGAATTCCAGTCCCTACTGTCACCTGGCTGGAAAACGGGAAAGCTGTAAGTGCCTCTTTTTCATACTTTTGGCACTGGAGGACTGCTATCAGCTGGAAGGGCTGGTAGTCAGCACCAGTGATTTCCATTCCTTCCTAACTTAGCACCTTGTTTTTCAAAATGGTTGAGTCCAGCTCATCTCTCTGCTGCAGTTTTCCCTGGAAAAATATTGTCCCCCTTATCCACGGTGTTGTATTACTTAATTTGTTAGGATCTAAAAAGCCCAAGATGAAGGGTGCTTTAGATCTTTCCAACCATCCTCCAAGACAGAATTTCTAGGACTTCATTGTGTCTTTCTGCAGCTATCTTTCCTTTCCTTTTTTAATAACATGGTAAAAATAATGAGGCAAAATTGCATATCTGACAAATATGTCAAATATGACATGGAATTAGATGGACCAAACTGTTTTGAGGTCAAATACCTGTGGAACCTCATTATGCAAAGGATATTTGAAGAAGATAATAGATCTGAAATTTTCTAGGCTGACCTAGGTGATGTGAAATATGTCATGAATTTATGCCTGGGCAGAAACATCTTCTTAAGAAAGGCACACCCTCTTCAGTGGCAGGCACCAAAGGATGCAAATCCACTGTGTCTCATAGGAAAGATTATGTGGTCTAATGATCCTGACCACTTAATATGCGTGCTTGCTTTCAATTTGCCTGGCTTTCATGCCTGTGTGTAGGCTGTTGCAATGCCTTCATATCAGTGAGCTGAATACCTGCTTGATGTCTAATATTGCCTGTGTGGGAGTGAGCAGGGAACCAGTCATGGTAGCATTGCAGCCGAAGCCTGCCATAGCTTCCCTCTAGTCTTCATGTGCTTAAGATGAACATGTTTTATTCTCTCTTTGGTCTTTTGACAGCTTTTTAAAGGATGTGATCTCCTGGGCATGATTCTGTGGAGGCAGGTGGAGTGTCTGCTGAGTGCAGGCTGGCGATTTGCTTTTGCTCTTTCTCATGGACCTCCTGTCAGCCCTGAGTCCTTCTGAGCAGAGGCTGATCTTGATTCCTGTGGACTTGCTGGTCCAAAGGACCAATAAATCCCCTTGGTTCTTACTTCAAGGGGCTATCACTATCCTGTTTTGTATCTCCTCTCTCCACACATTAAAACACGTCATTAAGACCCCATGGCTACTGTGCAGGCCATCTTGCCTTCCTTGCCTCCTCTATACCTTACTGTGATCTCAAGTCTGATTAGGGCTAATTTTCTATATTCCTTCAGTGTTGCTAGGCAGAGCAGCAAAGGGATCAGACCAGCCTCTGCTGGGACCTGTGGGTTCTTGGTGGTTTCTGACAATATTTAGTTTGAGACAACTGCAGATGTTTATTTAAGACTTCTTACCCACTGGGAATGCGACCTTTTGCAGGGGTCTGGGGTACCTGGAAAGAGCAATAAATTTTCATAGCACAGACCTGTACTCTGCTGAGATCCCAGTGAGTGGGTCCCACAGAGAGCTGAGGTACATGAGATGATGGCCCTGCCTGGACCACTGTCTGACTGGTCATATCTGCTCTGCCCCATTGCTGTCTGAAAGGCATAGCCCAGTCCGAGGAGGGTAGTGTTCCTGATTGCCTCGTGTTAAATATGGCAAGGAAACCTTAATGAGAGCCTGTCTCTGGGAGAGTCAGCAGGAAGCCAGTGGATGGGGCATGGTGAATTTGAGGGTTGGTTAACAGCAAGGGTGAGTCCTTTGAAGATGCAGCATGCCTATGGTGTTATGGTTTCTGAACACCAAGCTGTAATTGTCCTGAGGTTCAAAGAACAGGAGTCTGCTGAGCTTACTGAGCTTCCTTGGAAGAGGAGGAGGAAACTCCTCTGTGCAGCAGCTGCCTGACCTACCTATTTAGAAACACAATACATTTTCCTCCTGCTATGCACCACAGGGCGTCATGGACCTTATAATGTAGTTTTCCACATATCCAGGAATAAATGAGCCAGGTGTGAAGATATGAAGAGGTCTATAATTTCCTGGTAGCTGAAGTGATGTTTTAAAGACTAAAAAGAGAACTCCTGGAAAAAAAATCTCAGAAAATGTGGTTGAAAAGGAAAGGTAATCAATTAACACAAGGGAACATCTTGAAGTTTCCAGTAAAGGAAAAAACAGATGGCCAGTGTGGAAGTCCTAGGCACCACTGCCTGTGATTTTCCACTGTACATGGTGCATACTGCTTGTACTGCTGTGGTTACTTGAGGAACCTCTTCCTCCAGTGTCCCAAGCTGGAAGGAACAATCCCAGTTATCTGTGTGCTCAGTGGGCACAGTCCAGTGCTACCAGATGTGGTACACCTGAGGCCTGAGGAGCCAGCAGGAGAGAAGACTGGATCAGCACAAGCTGCTCATGGCAAGCAGCCACCTATCCCACCAAGATACTGGAAGGTAGGGAGGGCTATAGGAAATATTCTTCCCACTGAGAAGGTCCCTGCACCATTTTAGTGCTGAGTGGTTTCTGGAGAGAAAAGGAGTCTAAAACTAAATTTGAGCAGCTCTGTAACAAAAGACATATCTGTGAAAAAATATCCCCTGGGTTCCCACCCTCTTGAACTGACTTCATGTTATAAGGCCAAATATATCCCTGGTCCCTTCACTTGCACAGTGGCTGACATACCTGGTGCAGTACTTACAAACTGTATTGGTCGGATTATTTAGTGATTTCTTCCCATGAACATTCTTTCACCAAAAGTCTAAGCTGACACTGAGAGAGGCAAAACAAATATATGCTTTTCATAATTTTCTTTTCATAGAGAATCCAATCTGCTTACAAGACATGGAACAACAAGGAAAAACACTGATGAGTTCCTTGTTTTTTCAATTATTGCTATCAATACAATGGATCTTTCATTTCACTGAAAGGTCTCATTGAAAGCACATTTTTACTGACCTCCAGGGAGGTCAGATTAATACTTCTGTCTTAGTTACATGTGTAGGTAGAGTGCTTTGCTGGGGCGAATCCAGGGAGAAAATCTCCAATGTCCTTAGAGTCAGGTTACACCTAGGGGGTCCCCAGGCAACATACCTTGCTTGAATTATGTTTGATGCTTCTAATCAGTATGAAGTTTAGAGCAGGCAATGCTCTCCTTCTTCCTGCCTTTGCAAGATAGAGTCTGTATGTGCCATGCTCTCCTACTTTGATGAATGCCATGTTGACAGGAAAGACTTGATGGTAAATCAAGGCCAACTAGCCAAAATCAGCAGGCTTCAAGCTCATTTAACTGCAAATTACTGATCTGGGAAAAGAGCTGGCCAAAATCATCATATTTTCAGCCCCTTCCATATTTCTAGTTGTGAGATAAGAAAATGTATCGGGTATCTGCTGAAGTATTGTAGCCAGAGCACTTTCTATGCTCATGACTGCTTTGAGAGTATTGAAATGCTTATACTAATCCAGAATCAATGACTTCCAAACTATTTTCTTTTCTTCCTCTGTATAGCGGATGTTCACAAAGTCATCCTGCGCAGTTCCTTCCTAAGGCATGAAGAGGCAACAATCTACTACAAGAAGCTGTGTAGTAATTAGCCAGCTCAATTGCATAAACCAAATTGTGACTATGACCCTCTTGAACTGAAACCTAATTGCAAAAGTATTGCTGAGGTGTGAAATAGGAGAGATCTTTTAGCATTTATTTCTGTGTGTGAAGTTGGCGGCTGTGAAAGGGCCAAAGTAACACCAGCATCCTTAGGTCTCTGCCACTTTTGTCTCCTTACCACATCTTCCACTGCCAATTTAAATGCCTGGGACTCTGTCTCAGATTTTTCCTTGGTTTGCCTGTTTGTGTCTTTGTTGGAAATATTACTGAGATGGGCTTTCACTCTTTCAGGTTTCTGTGGGGTCGACAGCAGAAAGCGTCAAGGACAGAGTGGTTGATTCCAGACTGCAAGTGTATGTCACCCGACCTGGCCTGTTCACTTGTCTTGCCACAAACAAGCACAGCAAAACTTTTGGAGCCGCAAAAGCAGCAGCAACCATCAGCATTTCAGGTATGCAGGGAAAGAAGAGGCCATTAATTTTTTTAGCCTTTCCTGCTGGGGAAGAGGAAAGGGATGTGGAATACTGTGGTGGAAGAGGGGAAGCTTTGGAGAGCTGACAGTGTGTGGGGGCCTAAATTTGAGTACAAGTACATCCTCCACCAGGCTATTTCCTCATATACTCTTACACTTTGGAGATGGGCATAGCTGTCATTTCCTGAATGTTTGATGCTGTCTTGTACTTTGTGTCCCAGAAGCACACTTGGTAAGTTCATCCATATGGAGGAAGTTGTGGCCATGACCCAGCGTTGGTATCATCTAACAGCAAAGTGAAAATAGCTTCAAGCAGTTCAGCTTCGCAAGGGGTTGGCATCCAGAAAGCAGGGTGGTTGCTGTCAGAGTAGTACCCTGCCTTGCCTGAAGTTATCTCTTCCCTCAGAGACTCCCAAATGTGAAAATTAATTTCCAAAGAGGAGAAATCCCTCTGTCAGAGCTAACAGCATTTGTCATACAGAGAGAAAGGTGGTAGCTTGTCCCATCCCTCTTTGGACAGGCAAGGGGACTTAGTTAGAGGAAAGAGGAATCAAATTGGACATGGCAAGGTAGCCCTGGTTCTGCTTTTAACCAGGCAGGTACTTGTTTATCTCTCAGTGCCTTAGCTTCTAGTTTCTTGATAAAATAATCATGCCCTTTCTTACACTGGGCATTGAAACCTATCAGTAATCTCTGCTCCATAATGTAGTCAGCATTTGGTACTGAATTTCCCATCCCCACTTCTGCTTTTAGCCGAGGCAGATGTGTGTCCTACAAATGCAGTGGGGCGGACAGGTACTTGGGGCTGGTGGAAGTTTTACTCCTCCAGGCTGTGTGTGCTCAGCAGGAGGAGAACTACCCCCTAGACCTGAGCAGGAGTCTGCCTTGGCCTTGCCCCAGCTCACAAGGCTCCAAGGGCAGAGGTGCCCTGGCCCTCGGCTGGTGGCCAGTGCCTCCTCCCTGTGCTGGCACTGCCCAACTCCCTGTGGCACAGCAAGGCAGGGCCACTGCTGTGTGCCAGTGCTGCATCCCCAGCCCTGGCTTCTCCTGCTTGTTACAGCTGCTGCCTCAAGTAATGGATATCCATGTGGCTTAAACACAGGATGCTGCCTGCTGGTTACATGGGACCCAAAGGACCAGGATAAAAGTGTGGGTTTATGGTGCAAGAGCCTACTTCAGCTGGCACTGCTATCAACAATCCACTTCCTCCTCCTTCTTTCTCACTTTACAGTGTTCAGTGTTGGCCAACTTTTCTTCCCCACAAGAAGATACAAACAAAGGAACAGAATTTAGGTGCATTTTTTTCATACAGCTTACAGTTGTCAGATACATTTCCTAGCATGGAAATCTTGACTTATGCATCTCAGAGGGAGCAATGAAGTGTCACTGATGTCTTTTCCATTTCTTCTTTCTCCTGGTTCATCACAATTCCTGGATCTGGTGCCTCTTGGCAGAATGGAGGTAAGAATGACTTTCTGTGGCTTTGTGGAGGCCCTTTCTGGGCCAGGGAGAAGAAAAATAATGAGCCAAGGGAGTCTGGTTAATTTGGTTTAAATTAAGGGGTAGGGTTCTTTCATTCCAACTGTGCAGATGAGGTTCACCCACAGGGATCACTGATCTCCTTTACAAAGGCATAATTGGAGATTAAGCTTGGGTAGTTAATAATGGTTTTGAGTCAAGCCAGCAGTAAGGGTGTTTGAAATATGGTAGTGGGAAGAATATTCTGAAGAAACTTCTGTTTGGTTACAGATCCACAGTTTGCCTTGACCTTATAAATGTTCATGGCAAAGCTTAACTGCAAGGTAAACTGTTCACAGTTAATAAATGTAATTTGGTTTGGTGCTCACCAGATTAGGGCAGCAGAAGATTGTTTGTTCCAAGCAGAGTTATGGATGAACAAAGCCACTTACATGCAATGAGAAATGAAATTCTGCTTAGTAATTTTTGCAGTACTGAACAATTTAGCTGGTCTTTTCTCTTTAGAATCCTTTCATGTTTTTACACACTGCACTGGTTGATCAGTCTGGAAGGAAAATGAGAATGTTAGCCTGGGAGATGGGCTGGGAGAGTCTGGCCACCACAGAAAAGAGCAGAGCCTGGGAAAGTCTGAGCAAATGGTTTTGCCACTCTGCTGACACAGGCTCCCTGCAAAGGCTATTGCCTCCATCACAGGAGCTTGCAAGGTTGATTCAGGAAGTTTGTAAGTGATTAAGTGACCACCCAATGGCAGACTTATGCCTTACACCTGCACCCCTGCAGGTATAACAGGCATGGGGACACAGACCAAGTGCTCAGCCCATCTGTCCCATAGGTGTTCTTAACATTTGCTGCATTATATTTCCTTTCTGTGACAAACCATTGTGAGAAACATGTTGTTGCTACTTCTCCATTGCAACTTGGTCTGTGTCTCCTTGCATATTTTATAAAAGCAAGGAAACATAATGTTAGCACTGTTAGCTCTTCTCGGTCAGCCTCTGCAGTCCCCTGAAGTCAGCAGCACAACAGCCCCATGCACACCTGTCCCTGCTTTTGCCCCTGGCCACAGGAAGGATGCAACTTTCAAATTAAGCACAATGGGAATCATCAGGGAAATGCAAATAACATGACCCCTGCCATGCCAAGAGCAGTTCCAGCAGGGTGCTGGGATTGGTGCATTGCTTTGGGGAACCTAATGCTGTGTGCAGGAAGATGTCATGGGCTGTGAGACTCGTGCAGCATGCTGGGAGACTCCTGTGTCACATGAAAGTGTGTCCATGGAGCCTGAGATGATGCAGTGTCAGAGCATCACTGCCATTTTGGTAAACCTCAAAGGATTGGTGCCTTCTTGTATTTTTCATCCAGTGTAACACAGAAAAAAAAATTAAAGAAAAAATTCACATGGAGCCCAAAATAGAGCAGCTAAAACAGGGCCAGGGATTGTCATCTGCAGAAATAGCATCTGAAGAACAGAAATGTGAGCATCCTCTGTAATCCTTTGTCCATGTACCTCCAGCTTTCCAAAAAAAAAAAAAAAAAAATCAGCAAGAAACCCCAGAGTTAACAATGGGTCATTATTTGGACAAGGGAAAGAAGTAAAAGGCAAAGATACAAATAGCTCTGTTGACTGCTCCAAATGGTTGGCATGTTGTGAATTGAACTCTCTGACCCCAGTTACACTGACCGAATGGCAGTGGGGACAGCTGCACCCAGCCTCCTCTCTGCCCTGATTTGGCCATGCCCCACACACAGGCAGTCTGTTTTCACAGCTTTGCCTCCCGTATCCAGGACTCTGCATTACCCACGGGCTGCCTGGGCAGAGGGCACCTCCTCACCTGCAGTCCTGGCTGCTGGTGGGTGACTGTGGGAGCCACTGGAAGCATGGCTGGTCTGTGCACTGCCCTTGCCCTGCTGCTTGCTTTTGATGGCCATGGGGAGGAAGGGAGGAAGGGAGGAAGGGAGGGGGGAGAGATCTCCTTCCAGATACAAATAACATGGGAATGATAAATGGCCCTGAAAGAAGATGACCCTACTGCGATTTTACTGCTCCTGCATAGCTCTGTCTCCATGCTATGTGTCAGGACTTAGCAAAATGGGAGATGTGGTGAAAAGATGCATCTTGCAGAAAAACACCAGGAAGGAAAACACAAAGACTTGTGCCTTCCTCATCTCTGAGATCCCCAGTTAAAGGTGTGGAAGAAAGACAGGTCAGGAGTGGTGCAGGATCTCTGGAAGGGCAGGCAGGAGCTTGGTCTGACCTTGTGTAAAACTCCCTGGTACACGATGGGTTGAACTTACCTGGCTCCTGTTCATCAAGTCGATCTTACATTAAACTCTAACTCTTGTTAGACAGCAGAGTGAAAAATCCTGAGTTATCACAGAACTGCAAGCAAAGCAAGCAAGCAGCATGGCTGATCCCTACAGCAGGGAAGCAGGAAAGTAAAGTACTTTCCCACTAGAGCCCAGGGGCAGGGTAAGGGGCCATGCTAGGTCATGGTTCTCTGTGATTGCTCAGCCTTCAGTCCACTTACAACTTTAACAACACTTGGTCAGAGCCTCCTCCCTGGAGCTCACCTGGGCTGGTAGCAGGGTACCCTGCAGAATGTTCATTCTTGTGTTATATTAGCTGGTTTTAGGGGTATAAACATCTACCATGTCCTCTGCCCTCTGTTAGCTTTACACATGCCACTTTATTCAGAAACAGGGCCATTGTGCTCCTGCAGCTGTTTAGGTCTGTGAGCTTACTCTGTGTCTCTGTGTGTGTGCTCTTGTCCCCGACAGCAAGCTGTACAAGGGTGACGCAGGCTACTGCAGCACATACAGAGGTGAGGTGTGTAGTGCTATCTTGGCGAAGAATGCTCTTGTTTTCTTCAACTCCTCGTATGCTGACCCAGAGGAGACCCAAGAGCTGCTTGTGCACACTGCCTGGACTGAACTGAAAATGGTGAGTTCATTCTGCCAACCGGCTGCTGAGTCTCTGCTGTGTAACTACATCTTCCAGGAGTGCAATCCCTCGGGAGCTGGGCCAGCTCCAAAGCCAGTGTGCAGGTAAATGAAGAAAAACATGCTCATATTTCACTTTCATTTTGTGGGGATGTGTATGCAGCAGGGGAGTGGTGAGGGACTGTCCAGGCTTGCTTGCAGTAGCAAGTGAAGCTGAGTGAAGCTGGGCCCTCTAGCTTTGCACAGGCTTTCCCTTTGCTCTCTCCTCTGTACACACAGACTGATTCAGCTCTCACTGTGCTCATTGCTAGGGTGTGGTCTGAATTTGAAGTCCAGACCTCTACATTACATCAGGTTTTGGAGGATTGTGTTGAAAAGAAGTATCCATTTGAATTGCATAAGTAGTTTCAATAATTCATGTTGTTTTCTGTTATTGTTATCTTACTAGGCCAGTATCTATATTTTTTATTACTATAAAGAGTAATTGCTTCTTTCAAATTTTGACTAAATGCAGCTCCAGAAGATGCAACAAATCTGGCTGAGGCAATATATCAATCATTTAGTACTTCCTGCTATGACAAAAATGTGACAAAAATGATGAGACCAGAGACATTACCTGTGTAGCTGAACCTGATAAAACCAAAACTAAAATGTGGTTATTGTATCCTTCTGTATGCAGAGAAATGTGCATTGAAATTGACAGGGAACCTGAGGAGTCCAAAGCATCTCTTACTATAGCTAATCTACTGTTGACAGGTATTTGTAAACACATCCCAGTGACAGACACTACTCTCTCCTTACACAACCTCCTGAGCAGCCCTTTCCTCGTTGCTCCTTGGCCTCCCACCATGGTCATGGAGGCGAGTTTCTTTCTTTCCTCTTTGCAGTGAAATTTTACATCCTTCCCAAATTCTCTCACTAGATTAAAACAGGTTTTCCCGAGCCCTGCACACAGCTTTTGCTCTTCTGCCCAGTCCAGGTTTGGTTATTTTTAACTGAAACAGAATTATGATTGCCTGCTGTGCTTTGCAGAGGACAGCCCCGCACACACATAGCAGGGTGAAGCTTTCTTTTTCCTGTCATGTTCAGCCCCTAAAAGAGTAGTCATAACCCATACCAGATTTGGGCAGCTGACATCCCTGCCTAAAGTGCACTGCTTTGATCTTGTCCCCCTTGAAACACATTTTAAAATAATATTCAGATCTGCATTTACTGGAAGAGTAGCCCCAGCTCTAGTGTCCCAAATAAGAATATAAACCTTTTCTACAGACATGGCAAGCACACTGCTGGATGGACTTGTGGCTGATGTCTAATGGCAATAATTTCTCCAGTTATGTAGGGGCTTTTTAAGACAATTGGCAACATGTTGGTTTTGTAATTGGGACCTTTTTTGTTGCTTCTCCTTTAACACCTCTAAAACAAAGGCGCAGAGGAAAATCCCACTGTGAATATTGACCATACATTTGGCTTTCTACTTGGTACCTATGCTGCCTTATATCCTAGGAAACATTATTATGTGCTACTATCCAGAGATAATAATGCAGCCAAGTACTACCATTTGCTTTTTGCTGGCAGGCTCCTCCCTGCCACCTCAATATTCTGCTCTTTGTCATTGTGCCCTTAAATACATGACCACTCTGCCTTTTTTCAAGACCTGTGACAGTATTTGTATCTCAGCCACACATGCATTAACAACACATTAGTCAGCTAAGGGTTTTGCATATTGCTCTGCAAAGTATTTCAGTTAGATCTTGGCCTTGCTTCATTTACCCCTGCCCATGAGTGGCCCTGCAGGACCAGAACTCACAGTGATTTGACTGAAGACCTGTACTTCTGGGGCACTTCTAAAGTCAGAATTGTATAAACTAACATAAATATTCACTTGATCTTGATGCACCTGAGCTAACAGTTACAACATCTGCTAATATATCTAAATGTTAATGGGCTTGCCTGGAACCATTTTTCTTCAAATCCATGAGTCAATGTTGGTTTTTATTAATTATGCCTTCCTCCTTTGACCCTAATTTTAATGCAGCTTTCTTTATAAGAAAAGTTCTGGAACAGCATCCTTCCTGATTCCTGTCCTCAGAGAGCATCAGCTGGACAGCAGTTCTTCCAGAGCCCAATACTCCTTTTGATAACTCAGACATCTTATGGACTTCTTTATGGCTGAGAGAGGTCTGGGGGCTCTTGAAGACATCTCACATGGTCTTGGTCACTTTCCAGTTCTCTTAACTTCTTTTTACTGACAACTTTATAGCTTTCTGCAGAAGCTGGCTAGACTACACAAGTTTTCAGCTGAAATACTTCATGAGTAAGAATTTAACTCTCTCCAATGCGGGAGAGATCTCCCAGTTTTTCAGGGACATACTGCCCTCAATATATGACCATGTATTTGCATATTATTATTTATTTTCTGCACCAATTTTTCTTTTCTATGTTGTTTTTTAATTTCATTTTGTTTGGAAGCTAGCTAGCAAGAATAACAACTGACAGGCTGAGTAAAACTTTTCTAAAAGTAATTGGGGGGTAAAATAGGATGAAATGAAACACAAGAAAACCACATGGGAAAAGTTCACTCAATGTAAATTTAGATGCAAATGGATTAAAATGAGAGTTTTTAAGGGAAAGTGATATCTCATCTCATAATTCTTGATTACATCTGCCTCTTGTTGCTGGCTGCTATTGCAATAGCAGAACAACCCCCAGTTTCTGTTTCAATCACTGCTGATAGGAAGTGATCAGGCTGTAGGGAACAGTCCTGTGTTGGGGAAAGTTTTTCCTTGTTTGGGTCTGTGTGTCCCCATCTCCCCTTACATAGTCTCTTGTGTTCCCTAGAAACACTACTGGCACACTTGCTATCTTCTGCCATTACTGCTCTTTGTCCATCTGTCATTTCCATGACATAACATTTCTAATAATAACCTGAAGTAATCTTTGCCTCAGCAAACCCTCTGTGCGCAGCATTGGGTGCTACAACAGCGGTGTGAACACATCCAGGAGTGACTGACCACCCTCCCTCTGGCTGTGTTACCACTCTTCCAGGGCGCAGATAACCTTCCTTTAGCCCTGGAGCAGACAGTGCTGCAGAAGAATGGTCTTCTGCATTTTGCAATTGAAGACTGAAAAAAGGGCTTATTTAACGGTGCTTGGGATCCAGCAATGAACAGAGCTAATTCAGTCCAGATCTCCCAGGTCTCAGCCAGTGCTTCAAATGCAAGTTTTTCTCATTTCCCTATCTAAGTATTTCTTTACTTCACAAGGTCACTCCTGTTCCACATGTTGTTTAACATAAAAAAAATAAACTTGCCATCTGGCCGCATTCTGGCTTCCATGGAAGGGAGGAAGGAATAAGCCAGGACTGGCTAAAACCAAGCACAGAGTACCTGGGAATTGATGACTTCAGCCTGCTGAATTGAGGGGCATCCATTACTGTTGCAGAAAAGCTGTTTCTCTAGTAGAATTCTCAATGACCCCCTTCCTTCAGGTGCTTTAGAGGGTTGTTAGCCATTGCTGACGTTCATGACCATCTGCTCTTGCCAAAATTGTTGTATAATTAAGGAGGTTGCATCAACCGACCAGGTGGTGAATTTGGCTAAATCCTTCCCCACACATCCCAGAAGTACATTTTGCTTTCTGCATCATTGTGTGATGAGTTGTGGATCTGGGAAAGGCTCCAGCTGAGCTGTGCAAAAGAAATCTCTGCACATGACCTTAAAGTTGATTTTGTAACTCAGGCTCTCAAGAATGGCTACATAAATAAGCAAATCACTGATAAATTGACCAATATAATAAATCCACAAATTTCCCAGAATGGTGTGTTTTCTTTTTTTTCTTTTCCTTTTTTTCTAGTGCAAGTATTTCTACCTCGCCCTTTTCCACAAACAATTTCTCATATAAGGCCCATTTAAAAATCCAATGCACTTCTTGCCAGTGAATATTTCACATTGTTATGGAGGCAACACATTAGGTGGGAGACAGGTCACTTTTTTACCAGGCAATTTGCAGATATCTATAGAGAAAAAAATGGATTTAAAGTTGTTGCCTGTAGACACAATTAAAAAATTCTGGGGTTTTATTCAGTGAGATTAAAAGTATATGCAAATATCTAATATAAGAAGGTTAAGAATTGCAGCTCACCTTTTGCTTTTAGTAGATGACAGAAGCCAAGTGAGGTTTTAGGATATATTGAAAAATTCTAACTAGAAATGAGAAGGAGACTATTTACAAGAGCATGTAGTGACAGGACGGGGGGAATGCCTTCAAACTGAAAGAGGTTTAGATTAAATAATAGGAAGAAATTATTTACTGTGAGGATAGTGAGAGACTGGCACAGGTGGCCCAGGGAAGCTGTGTATGCCTCATTCCTGGAAGTGTCCAATGCCAGGTTGGATGGGGCTTTGAGCTACCTGGTCAAGTGGAAGCTGCCCCTGTCCATGGCAGGAAATTGGAAATAGATGATCTTTGATGTCTCTTTCAACACAAACCATTCTATGATTCTATGATGTTTATTAGAAGAACATGTGAAAAAAATCTGTAGAAAAAGATTGGAATGAACTCCTCATAGTTTGGTGCGTGTTGTGTTTTGAGCATAACACTGCTTCATTAAAAATGTAGGTTTGTATGTTTCTTAAAGGAAGCTGTTGCATTTCATACAGTTTCTTTTATGGTTTATGAGCCAGACACTCTGGCTTTAAAGAAGTGTCACCCCATTAATGGATTTCTGTCAGCTTGATAACCCCTGCACTTCACTGCTAAGTGCAGCCTTTTTTTTTCAAGCCATTGACAGCTGTATTTCACTGTTTTTTGCAAAACAACGTAGAGAGAATTGCCTTGCTGTAAAGGATCTCTACTGCTTTAAGGAATGGCTCTCAATGGAGGAGAACTCTCAGAAGGGGATTTACAAGCCAGGTCTGATGCTGCTCACTCTTCCTGAATGCAACAGGTTGCCCAGCCTGCACCAGAGTCCCAGCTCCTGTACCCGCATCCCTTTCTTTGGTAAGATGGCACATGCTGCTGATTGTCCAGAGAACTGTGCTCTTGGTAAGGGAGAGGGGAAGGGTACGATCCATAATTTACAGCTAAAGTAAAAGCTGATGGTGGGTATGGTCCTGTCAGCACCTCCTGTGCATGGAATTGTGGTGGCTGCTGTTGCTGTTTGCCTCTCTCATGCAACCAGGGTGTGGGAAAAATCCCTCAAATAAATAAAGCCTGGATCTTTACTGGGAAGATCATAACAATCCTGAAAAACAGTCTTAATGATAGCAAAGTTGCCACTTAGGTGCCTTTACAAAGAATTAAGCTGTTTAAGCACTGCTAGGGAGGGAATCTTTTCCTGTAACATGCTTCTAAGTGAGCATCTGGTGATATTGCTTCCTAGACAATCCCTCCTTACATCTTGTCTTGTCTTTTTACAGATTTTAAGAAGGAGAATATAACCAGTAAGTAGACTGCTCCAGACTCTATGTTTTTAGAGACAGAATATTCTTTATTGAAGCTGCCATTTGCACATGTTTTTGTGTTTTCTGCTGGTCCTGGCTGGCTGAATTTAGATGTTACTGAGGAATATCTGGGTTTCCATGACTGAGGCATGGGGAAACACATTTCCAGCTCTTTGGAGGTTGGGGAGACCATGGGCTGGTAACTTTTTATGAGATAGGCATGCTGGTTTTAGATGGTACCCTTCTCTCCAGCTGTTTCCTTTTCTATCTACCCATTGCCTATCATTCCCCTCTATCTATATTTGGATTTCTGATTCTGAGGTCATTCCAGCCTTGTATGTTAACAATAGGCTGGCCTTGCAAGACCTTAAGCTCCCAGCTCTCTCCTCAAATCACCTCTGAAGTCTGGCTGTTTCTTGTATGAGCCTCCCATGGCCAGTGGTGAGACCCAGACATGTCCTGCAGTGCTGCTTTGACTTCTGTCAGGCTCCCCCCTGCTGCTGGTTGTGGCTGAAGCATGCACACCCAACTCTTGCACTCGTGTGCAATTGCAGTTTCAAGCTCAGCCACTGACCTTGCCTCATTGGAAAAAGGAATCTCTCTTTTGCCAGGCATCTAAGCAGGTGAGGTTTGCAGATTTTGCAGTGGTTCACACCTTATGTATGCAGAGAGAGGCAAAGTGAAAAAAAAAAAAGGAAATAAAGAATATTGGGTATATTCTCTCATGGAAGGATCTTGGCTTCACCTGACAACCCCAGACCTAGGGGCCTGGTGATGCAGACATGGAGACAAGGGGTTCAGAACCCTCTGGGCCAGTGCCTACAGCCTGCAAGGGCAGCCATCCCTGCCCTGGTGGAGGAACCGCAAGAGAGAGGCGTCAGCATATGACAGGAGCATTTGTGGGGCGGCTTCAGTCTCCCCACAGTTGTTTCAGGATATAACCTCTGTCTCCTGTGTATTGTGTATGCATGAACTTTTCTGTTCAGCTTCCACAGCATTTTCCCAGAGTGGCATTGCATAAATGTACACTATTCAGTCATGAACCAGGAAGATATAATAGTAACATTTTAGTAATATTCACCCCTCTTTTTTCTTTAGACCCACTGTTATGTGCACAGGGGTTTGTTGAGCATGAACTGAACTGTTTTCTAGCTTATTATCAAATTATGCATTAATGTCCAGGTGGACCAGCTATATTATTCCTCTGTCCTCATTGTAGGAAGACAGTCTATGAAAACATCTGCATTTCCAGAGTATGAAAGATTCAGAGGTTCTTGGTGTTGCTCCTGCCCCTAAAGGTCTCTACATTATTCTTTTAAGGTGTACCACTGACATTTATTTCAAATCTGTGCAGAAATCTTTTCCTTGTTTATTACTAGCTGTGTCATGAGGTATGTTTCAGGCACTGCTTTCCTTGTCTTTGAATGTGAAACAAGTAAATTCTCATCTCAGGTACACAAGTATGTTCCAGGACAGTTTAACACCTCTGATTAGGATGTTGCACCTCTGCAGAGCTACAGGTGCTGGTCATGTGGGGCTGCTATCTTATTACAAATGTGAGTCATAAATGGTATTTATGTATCAGCCAAAGAAATCCACCTTAGAGTATTTTACTTTGCATTTGTCATGGGTTTAAATCCTCTACTGAAGTGTTTAGATGCCTCAGGGCTACATGAACTCAATCTTTTGTGTAAGCTCACTGGACTGGAGTTAACACTTTAAAGGCAGTGTGCCTACCTACAGGTGTATAGTGTCTGCTACCTGCTGAAGCCTCAGTAAGCTGAGATTCTATCACGATATACAACTGCAACCTGAGTGCAAGAAGAAAACAGCAGATAGTCATGATGCTGTGTTGGCTATGGTCCTGGTACATGAGAAAGAGTACAATCTACAAAGACAGATAGCCTTGTGTCAAATTTGGGTCAACCCTTACACAAAGCTTTCAAGAAGATGAAAAGTATTTTCTTAAAAAAGTCATTATTTTAGAACACATCACGTTTCTTCTTGTTCTTCTTTATTCCTGAGCTGTGAGATTATGAACATAATAGAAAATAAAATTATGACAAAAGAATGTGCTGGTTTGTTAATTTTTCAAGGCTAACAATGCAATGGACCTTAATATATGCCATCTATTACAATGTTAGCCGCAGCTCAGCTGAGTTTAGAAATTAGGTACTATGTATTGAAATCTGTAAGGCTGCATCTCCTCTGCTGTCTTTCTGCTTCCTAGATTATGCCAGCATACATTAAACTCTCCTATGGGGACAGGTGTATGTGAGGACATATGTCCTGTGAGGACATTAATGCATATTCCTGCAGTAAAATCTCAAGATTTTCTGCCTAATTTTTCTGCAGCTGGAACAAGCCCTGTGTATGCAGTGACCACACTATCTTCATTATAAAGAACATTCTTTTATACTGATACCATTCCTTAAATCATAGTTCAGATCATATTTCAGGGTATTGTCTCCATGCATGCTGAAAATCATAGGCTGTTTCCAAATAATCAAAGAGGATAAGCACTGCAGAGAAGCAGGAGGAAGGCACCCTTATGAATTCCAGCTCCCTGCTACCAACCTGAGGAATATGAGTGTCTTCCTATTAGTGCCCCAGTAAAAATGCAGGCTGTGAATCATGGAACCAGTGCTGTGATTTGCTTTCTGCCTTGGTTTGGCTAGAGTGGATTCAGTGCGGTTCTGCCCTGCACTTTCTGCATGATGTGCTGTGAACTATGTAGCTGCAGCTCAACCATCACAGACCCATGGCCTATTTTCTCAATCTGAGAGAGCTGCAGTGCCCTCTTTGAAGTTTTACCAGATTTCTGCCTATGTATTGAGTGCAAAATCCATTAGAGAGTAAACAGGAGGCTAAGCAGTACCCTATCTGTGTTGTCTAGTCCTTCTGTGTGCTTCACATCTGATGCTGTCAGATGGTCTCACGTAACAACATGAACTTTATTCTTGTGAGCATCTGCTGCAGGACATGTTCTGAAATGCTTTGACCCTACAGGTGTTTTTCTCTTCCAGGGACTTGCTACAGTGGCAATGGCCAGTTTTACCAGGGCACAGCCAATGTCACAGCATCTGGCATTCCCTGCCAGAAGTGGAGTGATCAGGTGAGTGTCAGTGTGAGATGCACCAAATGGAGAGCTGTGTTCGAGGTTTGCTTTTCCAAGGAGTTTCTCAGAGTCAGGCAACCCAGTCTCAGTGCAAGGGATGAGCAGGGAACAAGTTGCCTTCATTCTTGAGCTCATTTTATAACCTCATCATATTTCAATCTGCAAGTTCTCCTTACTGTGTCAAGATGTGTTCTCTGTCATTTCAGGCAACCAAATGGCTGTTTCACCAAAGGCTCTGTCTTGCTTCCCTCCTTTGGGTTTTCTTTTAATTTTGTTTTAATAATAACAGCATGGAAAATTATGCTGAAACACTAATACAATTTGCTTCCTTCCCCAAGGCTCCCCATATGCACAGGAGGACTCCTCAGGTTTTCCCAGAGCTGTCCGATGCTGAGAATTACTGCCGCAACCCAGGAGGTGAGAATGAGCGTCCCTGGTGCTACACAAAGGATCCAGCTGTGACCTGGGAATACTGCAGCGTGTCTCCCTGTGGAGATGGTAGGCAACTGCACTTTATGATTTCTGCCACTGTGGCTGTTCCGGGGCCATGCTAGGTGTTTGCATCCTGGGTACACCAATCTGTTCTGTCCTCTGGATTCAGCTAGTTCTAGGTCTTCTCACAGATTCACTCAGCATCTTTAATGAGAAGGTTTAATGTGCCCCATGAAGAGGGGAAAATAAAGACAGATGAATCAAGCATCTTGCCCTAGGTTATAAAAATGCTAAAGATGAAGTGAAATGTCCTGTGGTACTCTGAAAAATTGATTTGTCACACTGTTTAGAAGGTGGGGCTTCAGGTTGTTTTCCAAAGTTGTTTAGTTGTTTAGTTTAGGGTGATTTTTTCCAGTAAGACTGCCCTCCCCCCCTCCCCTCCCCCAAGTTCCCCAATTTAAACTAAAAATAAGCCATTAAAAGATGGAAGCCTCTTTGGTTTTTGATGTAGAAGCTAAGTATTCCTGTAATTTCTTGTTCAAAACCAGAAAATTTCTTTAAAATATTTCATCCAAGATTCCCAGTTTCTGGATTTCAGTGCTCAGAAATAAGACTGCATTTGGAAACTTACTGCACTTATGTTCTATGGACATAAGTGAACACAAGTAATTTTTAGTTTAGCTGACAACTAAGAAGAGTTTAAATTTCTTTCTGTTCTCAAACACTGCATGCAGAGAACAGCATTTTCTAGAATATCTCAGAAGGCACTCCACAGGTAGTTATGTGATTTTTTCCCTAATAATTCATCTAAGTGTGCTTTAAACTAGTTTTCCACATTTTCCCCATAAAGACACTGAGATGCAAACTGTTGGGGGTAAGAGGATATTTTGGGAAAGTATCACTCTGTACTTACTTGGTCTTACAGTCCTCCCGGCAGATTCCTTTTAGGACACATGATACATTGTGGTTTACATTGTACAGCACCATTGATCTTTCCCACTGCAGACATTACTATATTTGAATACTGTTGAGACTGTTAGATGTGAACTTCCCATTTGTAACTCTTCCAAATATTCTATACTAAAACTGTGTTCCCAGCTTAATGGGCACTATATATTGGTCGTACCAGATCTTGGATTTTCTCATGTGGCAAAACAAATGGGTTTTTCTTCCTGCAAGCCAAGCTTCCCTAGTATGGTCCTCTCATGTGGTCATAGGGCTGTGTGTAATGTCAGTAATTTCCAGGGTGACAAGTTAGCTTCGTAAATTCCTCTTAGAGAAAGCTCTATAAATGAGCAGAGGCATAACCCTCTGATTTTATTTGCATTACAGCATTGTTATCACTGGGAACAAGAAAACCAAGTGGAGAGACTCTAAATCTTCCCCCTCCTCCTCCTCCATTTTCCCCTACATACTCCATGACTGTTATCATCTCGATCATCTCCAGCTTTGCCCTGGTCGTGATCTTTGGCATTATCACCCTGGTTTGCTGCCGTCGTCGAAAACAGTGGAAAAACAAAAAAAGGTAAAGCTTGGAACTTAATTCAGTGCAAGAAATGCTGCTTTGGAAAAAGAGCTTTCTTGTTTCTGAGAGAAAAGTCCTGTGAACACCTGTGAGGGGACAGCAGCCCTCCCTCTGCTTGTGTCAGCCCAGTGTTAGTTCTGTTGAACTCCTGTGCCAGAGCAGAAGGTGGTGACTAGGGACATGGACACCTTGCTGCAAGGTTCCTTCAGTAGCCCTGCTGCACCTTCTTTTCTCATCAAATAAATAAACTCAGGAGGAGATGAAGCTGGACTGAGGGTTGTGCACACACTGACCAAAAATCTCTCCGTTGTTTTAGAGAGTCGGAGACACCCAACTCTCACCACTCTGCCCTCCGAACTGCTCCTGGACCGGCTGCAACCCCAACCCCATGTACCAGCGCAATGCCTCTTCTCCTCAATCCAAAATTGCTTAGCCTGGAGTATCCCAGGAACAACATTGAATATGTGAGAGATATTGGGGAGGGAGCATTTGGGAGAGTCTTCCAGGCCAGGTAAGCAGTCTCTTTGTGAGTCTTCTTTATCTGAAGGTACTTGTGAAAAAAATCAGCATGGAAATCATCCTCCATCCATCCATCCATCCATCCATCCATCCATCCATCCACCTCAAATGCATGGGTACCAAATGGTATACAACACTCAGGTTTGAAGAATTGTTTTTGTTGTCCACTGCTATCTGTCAATATTTGTTAAACTTTTGCCGCAAATTTATCTTTTCTACTCTCTGTAGATATAATGCCTTACTGACATTATCTGGTGTAAAAGTTCAGCTAAATTTTGCCAAGTGTACCGCCTGAAGTTCTTGCATTTCCAGTATTTATGAATTGTCAGTGTTTGGTGATCTCCATTATAACACCAGTACTGACCTGTGTAATTACCATAAAAGTCTTTGTATCGTGCTATGGTTCAGTCCAAACTGAATTGCAATTTGATTCTGTGGCAAAACCAAACTAAACCAAAAATCCCCTAAAAACCCTCCCTGCATAGGCCAGTGGGGAGATAGGCAATGGTTGTGTGTCTGTGGTGTCCCAGCCTTAATGGAAAATGCACACCCAGGATTTGCAGATGCTTGTAGGTGAAAGGAATTGCAAAAGTCAGAGTATCTGCAAAAGTGTACAAATTTTTATTAGTAAATTACACACCTTCCATGGAAATAGGTCTTTTATTGTCCCTGACCTCCTATATAAGCACAGGGCAGTGGTTTTGAATAAAAGGGTACTGTGAAAAGGAACAGAGACAAAAA
Source organism: Ammospiza nelsoni (assembly GCF_027579445.1). Lineage (NCBI taxonomy): Eukaryota > Metazoa > Chordata > Aves > Passeriformes > Passerellidae > Ammospiza > Ammospiza nelsoni. The sequence continues at coordinate 17,851,165 of NC_080669.1, forward strand.
AGATGGATTAAATATGGAAGGAGAAAAGAAAGAAAAGAAAGAAAGAAACAAGAAAGAAAGAAAGAAAGAAAGAAAGAAAGAAAGAAAGAAAGAAAGAAAGAAAGAAAGAGAGAGAGAGAGAGAGAGAGAGAGAGAGAGAGAGAGAAAGAAAGAAAGAAAGAAAGAAAGAAGAGAAAGAAAAAGAAAGAAAGAAGAAAGAAAGAAAGAAAGAAAGAAAGAAAGAAAGAAGAAAGAAAGAAAGAAAGAAAGAAAGAAAGAAAGAAAGAAGAAAGAAAGAAAGAAAGAAAGGAAGTGCGGAAGGAGAAGGAAGTGCGGAAGGAAGTGCGGAAGGAAGTGGCGGAAGGAAGGAAGGAAGTGGCGGAAGGAAGTGCGGAAGAAGTGGCGGAAGGAAGGAAGTGGCGGAAGGGAAGTGCGGAAGGAAGTGGCGGAAGGAAGGAAGGAAGTGGCGGAAGGAAGTGGCGGAAGGAGTGGCGGAAGGAAGTGGCGGAAGGAAGTGGGCGGAAGGAAGTGGCGGAAGGAAGGAAGGAAGGAAGGAAGGAAGGAAGGAAGGAAGGAAGGAAGGGGGCGGAAGGAAGGAAGTGGCGGAAGGAAGGAAGTGGCGGAAGGAAGTGGCGGAAGGAAGGAAGGAAGTGCGGAAGGAAGGAAGGAAGTGGCGGAAGGAAGTGGCGGAAGGAAGGAAGGAAGTGGCGGAAGGAAGTGGCGGAAGGAAGTGGCGGAAGGAAGTGGCGGAAGGAAGTGCGGAAGGAAGTGGCGGAAGGAAGGAAGTGGCGGAAGGAAGGAAGTGGCGAAGGAAGGAAGTGGCGGAAGGAAGTGGCGGAAGGAAGTGGCGGAAGGAAGTGGCGGAAGGAAGGAAGGAAGGAAGGAAGGAAGGAAGGAAGGAAGGAAGGAAGTGGCGGAAGGAAGGAAGGAAGGAAGGAAGGAAGGAAGGAAGGAAGGAAGGAAGGAAGGAAGGAAGGAAGGAAGGAAGGAAGGAAGTGGCGGAAGGAAGGAAGTGGCGGAAGGAAGGAAGTGGCGGAAGGAAGTGGCGGAAGGAAGGAAGGAAGGAAGTGGCGGAAGGAAGGAAGGAAGTGGCGGAAGGAAGTGGCGGAAGGAAGGAAGGAAGTGGCGGAAGGAAGGAAGTGGCGGAAGGAAGTGGCGGAAGGAAGTGGCGGAAGGAAGTGGTGGAAGGAAGGAAGTGGCGGAAGGAAGGAAGTGGCGAAGGAAGTGGCGGAAGGAAGTGGCGGAAGGAAGTGCGGAAGGAAGTGGCGGAAGGAAGTGGCGGAAGGAAGTGGCGGAAGGAAGTGGCGGAAGGAAGTGGCGGAAGGAAGTGCGGAAGGAAGTGGCGGAAGGAAGGAAGGAAGGAAGGAAGGAAGGAAGGAAGGAAGGAAGGAAGGAAGGAAGGAAGGAAGGAAGGAAGGAAGGAAGGAAGTGGCGGAAGGAAGGAAGGAAGGAAGGAAGGAAGGAAGGAAGGAAGGAAGGAAGGAAGGAAGGAAGGAAGGAAGGAAGGAAGGAAGTGGTGGAAGGAAGGAAGGAAGGAAGTGCGGAAGGAAGGAAGTGGCGGAAGGAAGTGGCGGAAGGAAGTGGCGGAAGGAAGTGCGGAAGGAAGTGGCGGAAGGAAGTGGCGGAAGGAAGTGGCGGAAGGAAGTGGCGGAAGGAAGTGGCGGAAGGAAGGAAGGAAGGGAAGTGGCGGGAAGGAAGAAGTGGCGGAAGGAAGTGGCGGAAGGAAGTGCGGAAGGAAGTGGCGGAAGGAAGTGGCGGAAGGAAGTGGCGGAAGGAAGTGGCGGAAGGAAGGAAGGAAGTGGCGGAAGGAAGGAAGAAGTGGCGGAAGGAAGGAAGGAAGTGGCGGAAGGAAGGAAGGAAGGAAGTGGCGGAAGGAAGGAAGGAAGGAAGAAGGAAGGAAGGAAGGAAGAAGGAAGGAAGTGCGGAAGGAAGGAAGTGGCGGAAGGAAGTGGCGGAAGGAAGTGGCGGAAGGAAGTGGCGGAAGGAAGTGGCGGAAGGAAGTGGCGGAAGGAAGGAAGGAAGTGGCGGAAGGAAGGAAGGAAGTGGCGGAAGGAAGGAAGGAAGGAAGGAAGGAAGGAAGGAAGGAAGGAAGGAAGGAAGGAAGGAAGGAAGGAAGGAAGGAAGGAAGGAAGGAAGGAGTGGCGGAAGGAAGGAAGGAAGGAAGTGGCGGAAGGAAGGAAGGAAGGAAGTGGCGGAAGGAAGTGGCGGAAGGAAGTGGCGGAAGGAAGGAAGAAAGTGTCGGAAGGAAGTGGCGGAAGGAAGTGGCGGAAGGAAGTGCGGAAGGAAGTGGCGGAAGGAAGTGGCGGAAGGAAGGAAGTGGCGAAGGAAGGAAGGAAGGAAGGAAGGAAGGAAGGAAGGAAGTGGCAGAAGGATGTGGCGGAGGAAGTGGCGGAAGGAAGTGGCGGAAGGAAGGAAGGAAGTGGCGGAAGGAAGGAAGTGGCGGAAGGAAGGAAGTGGCGGAAGGAAGGGAAGGAAGTGGCGGAAGGGGAAGTGGCGGAAGTGGCGGAAGTGGCGGAAGTGGCGAAGTGGCGGAAGTGGCGGAAGGAAGGAAGTGGCGGAAGTGGCGGAAGGAAGGAAGTGGCGGAAGGAAGTGGCGGAAGGAAGGAAGTGGCGGAAGGAAGGAATGGCGAGGAAGTGGCGGAAGGAAGTGGCGGAAGGAAGTGGCGGAAGGAAGTGGCGGAAGGAAGTGGCGGAAGTGGCGGAAGTGGCGGAAGTGGGCGGAAGGAAGGAAGGAAGGAAGGAAGGAAGGAAGGAAGGAAGTGGCGGAAGGAAGTGGCGGAAGGAAGTGGCGGAAGGAAGTGGCGGAAGGAAGTGGCGGAAGGAAGTGGCGGAAGTGGCGGAAGTGCGAAGTGGCGGAAGTGGCGGAAGGAAGGAAGAAAAAGAAAGAAAGAAAGAAAGAAAGAAAGGAAAGAAAGAAAGAAAGGAAAGAAAGAAAGAAAGAAAGAAAGAAAGAAAGAAAGAAAGAAAGAAAGAAAGAAAGAAAGAAAGAAAGAAAGAAAGAAAGAAAGAAAGAAAGAAAGAAAGAAAGAAAGAAAGAAAGAAAGAAAGAAAGAAAGAAAGAAAGAAAGAAAGAAAGAAAGAAAGAAAGAAAGAAAGAAAGAAAGAAAAGTGGTGGAAGGAAGGAAAAAAGGAAGCAGAGAAGGAAAAAAGGAAAAAAGATCAGTGGTCCTGGCTCCACCATCAACTCAGCTGATAGAAAGTTTATGGTCCTGGGGCACATGTGTGTCTAGGCTTTGTGAGGGTACCTTTTTATAGTAAAATTTATGTGCCCTGGAGCTAATTTCCTCACTTTCTATACAAAGTGGGTTATTATGGCAGCCCCTTCTTCCAGACCTTTCTGGAAATGATTTAGGGGCTTTAGGGTCTTGGGTGCTCTTGATCCCCCCTTGCAGTCCATTCCACCTACTTCTCAGCCTCATTCCTGCACCTCTGACGCTGGTGTTGTGCTTATCTCCAGGAGCCAGAACAAGGACACTTGTCTCAGAAAAATGTTGCCCTACCTCTTTATGGCCCCTTCCTGCTGCCATAACAATGCTTGGTTGGCTCCATGGCTATCTGGATATCAGTGTTTGAGTAACACACATAAATTCCTTTATCTCTGGACTTCCTCAGTGTCCCCTTCAATTAGTTTCTCACTTTTTATTTTTGGAATTTGCAGCCACTGTTACCTGTTTTAAACCTGAGATATTAGATGACAGCCCAGTTCTGATATTACCATGGGAAGTGAGGCTGTGCACTTTTACAAATGTGGAAAATCTTTAATTGACAACCCCAAAAGTGAGGAGGATAGAAGATATCTAGTTTTTCTTGACAGAATCCATAATTTCTGCAAGACAATCTGGACAATAATAGTTTCCTCCTAAAGTCCCATCCCAAATTCCTAGAACAAAGTGTACAGGCTGTATAGTTCCCTGCTTAGTCAAGGCAGTAATTTTTGTCCTTTGCAGTTAACAAGCATGGGGCATGGCTGATTTTGTGGCTGTATCTAGAGTAGTGTATGATGACCTCAACAAAAACCCAGGGAAGGATCAGAGTCCCACCATGAGCCAAGATCTGCTTGGTGAAATGCTTCAGTTGACTGCCAAAGCAAAGGGCTATCTTGCAAAAAGTAGTCATAATGCAGGTATCTGTAATGTTTATAGTTAAGCTGTTGGTGTACCTGCTAGAAAATTAGTTCTGTACAGGTTAGACATGTTACAGCTGGGAAACAGTTTCAACAGCTGTGATGGATTTTTTTTTTTTCTAATGAAGAGATAAATTATTTCTAATGGAAGAAAAGGAAGCATACTTTATTACAGAGAGAACTAAAAATAACAAAATTCAAAGGGTGCACAGTGGGATTGCCACAGATGCTTAGCCTGTTATCCTGGATGGCCAAACACATCTGAGCTTGAAGCAAGAACACAGCTATAGAAGCTGCACAACAGCAGTGCTTGGGGCACTGCACACCAGGGGCACAGGGCAGCTCTTGTCCCAGCCTCAGCACAGTGCTCGGGGTGCCCTGAGGTGGAGCACCTTCCTGCTCATGCTGCAGGAGTCTTCACCTGTGTGCCAGCAGGGCAGGCACTCTCCTTCCCAAGTGCTGCTTTGGCCCTGCGCTGGAAGGTCTAATACAATTTGACTGCTGCACAGACCTTTCTGAGCTCGAAATGACTTTCCTGGATATCGAGAAAGACTTCTCAAAGGGCATTCAAATGTCACTAAAGTGCTAGTTAAGCAAGTGCCAAAGTGGTGTAAAGACTTTTTATGTGGATTTCATACACTTCAGCACTGCAATTTCTTTCAATTAAGCCTTTTTGTTATTGTCAATGGAAACTGAGAGAAAAAGACACAGGAGAAGAAAAGAAAGTATTACATCTCATCTAGCATTTGCAAAGTGAGAAGCTTCTTGAGAGATGCTTGCTCTCTCTGGCTCAGGGAAGGAGCCACAGAAATATTGCTTCTTAGGGACTCCTTTGTTTATTACCACCTCTATCAAAAATGTCTCCAAGGCTTTATAATTCCTTATAGTAAGGTATAGACATTTCTGTGCACTTCTGGCAGATCAGTGCAGTCCTAGTATAAGCTGTGTGTTCATCCAGGTTACTGAAATGATCAAAACTCAAATTATTGCCTTCCCATCTCAGAAGGATAAAATGTACTCTCCTGCATGTGTTAAATGGACATCTCGAGCTAAGTTTAGCAATCCTCTTACTTCTCCTGCTCTCATGTTTCTCGCTCTTCTGTAAACACAGCTCTGCACTCAGTGCCAGTGATGCCTTTGCCAGTTGGCTGCTGTGAGTCCTGATTCAGTGTTTACTCACTCCTGGGTCAAGCAACATGTTAGGACAGGAAGTGTCTAGCTATCATTTACTAGCTTCTCCTGAAAGGCTACTGTCTTCACCAGGAACAGCTTCACACTTGGAAGGATAAGGAAGTAACCATGCTTAAAACAAAATTCAGGACCAGGTTCAGGTCTGTCCCCAGATAGGTCTTTGTGGCTGATTCTCCTCCTGCAAGGACCACACTGGCCTCACAAGACACCAGAGCACCAGCTCTGTGCAGTTCAGTGCAGACTAGCATGCAAGTTTTCTTCCAGAGCTGACCTGTGTGGTCCAGGCAAAGCCTGAAGATCAGGATTGCCTAAAAGCCTGCATGTGGAGTCTTTGCCAGTAGGTCGGTGTGGAGGTTTTGCCAGTAGGCTGGTAGACCTGCACTCCAAATGCACAACATGCTGTTCCTCCTTAGGAACAGGGCTGTTCCTAAGGTCAGAGTTTCTTGACAGAAGTCTCATGTTCTCTCTATCTGCAAAGGGTATTTATTTGACCTGCTATCTCATACATAGCTGAAAAATAGTGTGGGTGTTAATTATTAAAAAAAACAAAATCCAACCTTCCCTTCCTCCTCAAAAAGCAGCTCCTGCTTATTCAGGGCAGTCTCCTGCTCACATATTAACTGAACCAAAGAATAAGGTAAAGGAAGGCTCCCATCAGACTCAGTAGATGTTAATTACATTATTTAATCATCTAAGAGAAGCTGCCCAACTGTTATGGTGAGCAAGATGGGGACAGGACACAGTCTCAAATACAGGTTCAGACTGCTCCTCATTTTTTTTTTTTTTTACATATTTGTTGCTTGAAATAGACACAGGCAGGAGACCTTTCTCCTTTTCAATGCCTTTATTAAAACTGATCAGCTCAGGCGGGGAGAAACAACGGGTGCGTGCTCTCGGAGGAGGAGGAAGAGTGCAGCTTTGTCCACTGCTCTGTGGGCAGAGCTGGGTATTTCTTCCTCAGGAGATCGTCGGGAAACCCCTTGCTCTTCCGTTCAACATTCGATGTCCTCTGTCTAGCCAACATCTTCATTTTAGGGTGAGGGATAAAAAGGCCTTGGCGGATACTAGATTCTGTTCCTCACACCCAGTCATCACTTTGATTCATCAATTTTGTGTTGGCTCGTTGTTTTAGGGGTTTTTGGCTAGGTTTGGTGAGGGGTCCATCCCATTGCATGCTGTAAATGATGTCATTTGCATGCCGACTCGGTGTCCCTTCCCCTCCACCGTCTGGGTGCCATCCTCCAGGAAGCAGCAGGGTGCCACTCGACAAAAGGGGAATTCTTAACCATCAACGACAGGTAGTTAACGAAAACAACAGGTGATTACAGTAACAAACAGTTAGAACTCCACCCTGGCAGCAACTGGCCCACCCGGTGAACTCTGCAAGCGTTTTAAAAAATGGGCAGCTGTTCTACTCATAACACTGCTTAGGAAGGAAAACCTGACTGGGAACTTACGTCAGACATTCTCTAGATAGGCTCAGAGTGAAATTCCTAGCTGCACCGCTGGTTAGTTCTTTAAGCATGCACTTAAATGCCAATTAATGACTCCGGTGCACAAATCCATTGGTAGTGAAGCAGGCAAAGGACTGTTGCTGTCCACCCTGTGCATGAGCAGTGTAAATTTCTCTTCCTTAATTGCAAGAGAGATTACCTAAGGTCATTTCTTTTGATGCTTCCCAGTTCTAGGAGAGAATTAGCCTAATTTTCGAAAAACACTCCGCCTTCTGGCCCTCAGCTGAATTCTCCAGGTTCAGAGACCGCTGCTTCCCGCTGCTACCCTGCCGATGCGCCCCTATCATTTGTGCAAAGACTGTCTTTAGTGCATGAAAGGGGTCACATTTGATAGCTGCCTGACAAGACTTCAGACAGTTCCTGCCCCTGTGCCAGAGCAGTGTGAGTTTCCCAGGCCTGCTCAGAACGGTACTTCATCACCATGATCTACCAAAGGTGAAATTTCTGGCTTTTGCCTGAGGGCTACTTAAAAGGCATTGTGCAGCTTAACCTCACTTGGCTACATTTAGGTTAGTTTACATTACAGAATTCAGTGAAATTGGGTGGTTGGGTGTACATCAGCCTGGGGTGAGTTTCTGTCTCCAAAGCAGTCAGGACTGAGCTCTGCCCATCCCTGCTTTGGCACTGCGCTGGGTCTGCTAGTCAGAGATGAGTGGTAATCTCTGAGACTATTTGGAAGATATAAAGCACTCCTATTTTTACTTTTAAATCCCCTATTGCTTTGTTCAGGCTGCTGCTGCTGGCTCTAGTGCTGAGAATTGACAGCAGGTGCTTGTACTCCTCCCCTCCTACTAGACAGGGAACTGCTGCCAGCACGGGGAAAAAGAAGGAAGACATTGTGCTGTAAAGGAGGCGTAGCAGACAAGTGTGGGGCCTGATCCTCCGCTCTGGCATGCCAGACCTCCTTGCTGAGTGTCTCAGCTGTGATCCAGCCACCTCTGATTCCTTTCTTGATGGACACTCTGCCATCCAGTGACATTTGACATTTACAGCATCCAAGTACAACTGTTGCAACTGCCATGCGACTGAAGTAGAAGACAAGGAAGCTGGAAGTTTGCTTTGGAAATTGGAGTCTCCTCTAGGTGCTACTGAGCAATAAAATAACCTGGCATTCAAGCAGTGGGAGGGCAGTCAGGCTGGTGCAGCAACGTGACACATAAATGGGCAGCACTCCCCATGGGCTCTGGCTGGCTACCTGTATGGAATGTGTGTTAGCTGCAAGGCCCCGGCAAGAATTTGTGCAGGAAACAAAATGTACATCTGAGGTTTAGTGCATGTATGAAGAGTGGAAAGTTACTCTTCTCTGGCAACAGCTACCCCTAAATCTTTGGCAAGCCCAAATAATTAAACTTGTTGAGGGTGCAGGGAATCCTATGGATAGGAAAACAAATCTGTTGCTCAAAGTCAGGATACTGTTTCCCAAGGATTTGAGTCTACAAACTTCAGTTGAAGATTCACAAGTAGCAAAACGTGTATTTACACATTAACTTGTTCTTCAGACAAGGCACAGGCTTGCTTTGTCCCTTCTGTCCTGTCACGTTTCCACAAATCTTGAAGCAATATAAACTGTTTTCTAAACCTCAGCTACACAACATTAAATCCAGCTGAAATTAGCAAATGGTTTTATAACTTGTTAAAGGTGGATACACATGCCACACACACATACATAGAGAACAGTATCAAAATGCTATTTTCCTTACAAAACCAAGGGAATACACTTCCTGTAATTGCTACTTTCACTCTAATAGTAGCCAGATATACCAAAGTCACCACTGTGCCAGGTATGGGAAAGGAGGCTCTTTCATCAATTTAATAAAAAATAGGTTTGTTTTTAACTCCACTGTTATACCCCAAAAGTGAATTGTTTGGGCCGAAGAGTCCATCTGTCCTCCATTAAGTTTATCATGTGATCTCCAGCCTAGAGAGCAGTTGTTTCTTACCAACCTGTTACTTATTTATGTCTTTAGCAGACACAGTAATGAGTCTGTAAGCAGCAAGACCAGTGATCAAAAAAAGCTATATTGAATTTAGTCCTACCTGAACCAAATTAAATGCCTCTATAATATGCAATGCATATTGCAGTCCCAAGAGATGAAACTGGGCTTTAAGGCTCCTTCTCTTGGTTCTGGGGCCTTCTCCCTTTTTTTTTTTTTTTTTTTCCCTTTGGTCAACCTCTCCTTTTGCATCAGAAACAGAACCTATATTTAGTGTGCATGTATTCATCACTGATGGTTTCCTCTCTTACCTCTCCTTACAGGGCCCCAGGGCTGCTGCCTTATGAACCTTTCACCATGGTAGCAGTGAAAATGCTGAAGGAGGAAGCATCTGCAGACATGCAGGCTGACTTTCAGAGGGAAGCAGCTCTCATGGCAGAGTTTGACAATCCGAACATCGTCAAGCTTTTAGGTATCTCAGTGAGGCATCCTGTTGCCTTAACAAGAGGGTGCAACACATCAAAACCTCCTCATACTGCACTGGGTAAACTGCTGGCCATCTTGCTGCCTAACTCTGCTTCCAGTCTAATAACCTTGACCCAGATGTCTTACAGGGAAGACATGAACTTCCTGGAACTGTGATTTATTTTGTGGGTACTGAAAAGAAATAGTACAAGTCTTGTTAGTTTTATATGTCCCACTTACTATTGTGATGTCCGAACACTTAATAGCATTAAAAAAACAAAATTAAATTAACAAAAAGCCAGCCACAAAAACAGCCTCTTCCTTTCCTTCCATTCTCATCTGAAAGGACATCCTTCTTTATTGGATTTTTTTAGAAAGTCTTGATGCTGAAGCTTGACTAATAAGATACTTTCTGAGAAGAAAGCTGCTGACAAAAAATATTCTTTTAGAAGATTGTAATTTTTTTCCTGAAGTAGATGCTGCTGGCCACTTTTATCTGGCAATACTGCTCTAATTTGTTATATGCAGATCTGATTCTCATGAACAGGGACATTTGAGATCTTAACTTATTTCAGTAGGAAGCTCCAGAACATTTTGAAATGGATAAACCACATTTTTGGGGAAGCTGGGTTGATACAGACACTTCAGCTACAGAAATGAAAGGCAGAAAGAGCACTAAACTGGACTAAATTTTGTGTTTATTGTTAACACAATTTAGGCAAGAAAAGGACAAAGGTACAGGCACAAACTAGTACCAGGGGGCTGTGGAGAAATAGCCACATTGTTTAAAACAGCTTAAATTATAAATCTCTCACATACACTTGTCAGATCCTGATGTCGTCAGAATGGGAGCAGCCATTTGTTTTTCCTCAAAGATTCAAATATTAGGTCATCAATCAGAATTTCAGATTTCACAATAATTTGTATCATCAATTGCTAAATGATTATACTAAGAAAGCAAAACACATGCATTTTAAATGTTGGCTTTTGCTGATTAGCATTTTAATGATAGGTGCACAAATATTACTGTATCACTGTATGATCAGTAAGGCTCATGGAAGTGTGGTTAATGCTGGCCCACCAATAAAGCTGATAAAGTGCCAAGCATGTAGGACTGCATTCTACATCTAACAGACATGGCAAATATCTCCTTTCTGTTGTCTGCTTTTGATTTGTCTTTCTTTCATTTTTGAATATCTGTCATGCCAAAAGTAATTCCTCAACCAACTTTTTTTTGCATGAGTTGTTAAAAAAAATAAAAATCCATAACGACAAGAGTTTCCTTGTAATTCAAGAGTTCCACTGAACCCTTGAACATGCCCCTTGTGAATACTTTTGAAGTCTTCCTGCATATGTGTCACCCCTACAACAGTATTATTGTTTAACAACACAACAATGATAAGAAATATAAGAATTAAAAAGTAACTTGATCAGAACTTTAAAGGTTACTTCCTGAAAGTCCTTGCAGTTGCACCTGGGAAGAGGCAATACAATACTTTAGTTAATACTAACTTAAGCAGGATTGCCTAAGTTCTTCATTAAACTTAGCTCCAAAACTCTGTGTTTTACCCAGGATGTTGAGAAAAATTTTGCATGCAGGCATGTGCATGATTTGTAAGCATCACCCATGGAGCTCATCATCAGATCCCTGATGCAGGAGCTTGAAAAGAGGCAGCACGCATGATGGATGCATGCAAAGTGGGTGGTATTTGCATGGCTCTCTCTCTGCATTGTAGAAAGCCTCCCTTTTGTGCTTTGCGGCTTTTGCACAGCAAAACTCTCTTTGCTGCTCAAATGACGCGTGTGGCGTGTCCCCTGGCAGGCGTGTGTGCGGTTGGGAAGCCGATGTGCCTGCTGTTCGAGTACATGGCCTACGGGGACCTGAACGAGTACCTGCGTGACCGCTCGCCCCGCAACCTGTGCAGCCTGGCGCAGGGCAGCCTGGACACGCGGCTGCGCCTGCCGAACCCCCTGGCGCTCTGCTGCACCAGCCAGCTCTGCATTGCCAAGCAGGTTGCTGCCGGCATGGCCTACCTCTCCGAGCGCAAGTTCGTCCACCGGGATTTGGCCACCAGAAACTGCCTGGTGGGGGAGAACATGGTGGTGAAAATTGCAGATTTCGGTCTCTCAAGGAACATGTATTCTGCTGACTATTACAAAGCAAACGAGAACGATGCCATCCCCATCCGCTGGATGCCCCCTGAGTCCATTTTCTACAACCGCTACACCACGGAGTCTGATGTATGGGCCTATGGGGTGGTGCTGTGGGAGATATTCTCCTACGGCATGCAGCCTTACTATGGGATGGCTCACGAAGAGGTCATCTACTACGTGAGGGATGGGAATGTCCTTTCTTGCCCTGACAATTGTCCTCTGGAGCTCTACAACCTGATGCGCCTCTGCTGGAGCAAGTTGCCTGCCGACCGGCCAGGCTTTGCCAGCATCCACCGCATCTTGGAGCGCATGTACGAGAGGGCCGTGGCCAACATGTCTGTCTGAGGGATACAGTTCCCTCCTGTCTCCTGTGTCCACCTATTTAGACTGACTTGAACCAGCCCAAGAGCTCCTGAGTGATGGTGCCTTCACACAGTGTCTCGCTCGGGAGGAGAAAAGAGCTTGTTCCACAGCCAAACAAGAAACACAGACTGTACCCCTTTATGCACCTCTTTGAGTGGCACTGTACCTCCCAAACAACAGGGCTGACCTTTAGCCACCAAGACAGGACTCCTCAGGTTGGTGAGAGTGCTGGTCATACTAACTCAGTACTTATATTTAGCATTTCCAGGAGCAAAAAGCTGCCTAGGAAAGGCAAACAAATGTTTCTTCCTAAGCACTGTTTCTTCCCTTCCTGAGAGATCCCACCATGCTCTTCTGCATTTACATTCTTGGCTTTTACCTTTTTTCCCTCTTTCTCTTACATTTTTTAGTATTATTTAAAAAAAAAAAAAAGGTTGCAGAGTTCAATCTTCTTTTGGGGATACCATTTATTATGTCATTTTCATGTACTGTTTACTATTTTGTGTTTGCATACTCAGTCCTTTTTACAAAAAAAGGATGTTTCTGAAGCCATAGGCCACTTTCATCTTCCTTTTAACTTTCACTCTCTCTCATTACAATAACACTGACAGAATCAAAACAGGAGCCTGCTGGACCACTGGGCAGCCACCTGCATCTTCTGCTACAGAGACAGGCAAACTCCTGTCGAGCATGACACTTTCCATTTTCCAGTGTGGGAAGTCCAGAGTTATGTTCACTTGATGTTTGCTGAAGTCTCATCTAAAACCTTTCCTTAAGCATTGCAGCACATCTTACCCACCTTCCCCTGAAGCAACAAAGCCATTTGATGCTGTGGAAGAAATTAATCCCAAAGGCCTGGTGCTGCACCTTGTAGGCATCCAAAGTGTATTTATTTGCCACTGCCTGGTCCTCACCATGCCAAAAGCAGAAAGAAATTAATCCCCTCTTGAAGAAGCATGGCAGGTTGTATTAATTGCTTGTTTCCATTTCCTTTGCAATCTTTGCCTCCTGTTTCTGGTTTCCTTTCCTGACAGACTCTCCTAAGTCCAATTACAATATTTGCTGGCCACCTTTCCTTGTGCTGCAGTTTAGAGACAGAGAAATAAGAAAGGTGGGTGTCTGCCACCAGTGTCCTTCAGAGACAACCTGTCAGTTAGGAGAAGGTAGAGAAAGTTTGTAAGAAGAATTGCAAACTGTCCATCTGCAGGGCAAAGATGAGACTGCCTCAGTAATAGCCTGCAGCCCATCTCCAAACGCCAAATGTTTCTCCAAATTGTGATGGATACTTTAGTGCCAGAGTAAATTTTATTCCTCTGGTGATGGGTGTAACCTTTTGGCTCCTTGTGGAGTGAGGAGCAGTTGTCCCAGAGCCCCACTGCTGACACAAAATGTAGCCTGAGGCAGGGATGTGCATTATGACTATAGAGCAGGAGTGTAAATGAGTGAGTGTCTTAGTGAGGCTTCTGTAACTTGGACACACTGGTTTAGCCTACCAAGAAAGCAGCAGCAGAGTGTAGCTATCTATGTTTTCTGAAAGGTAAGCTTGAAAAGGTGTGTGAATCATTATAAAGAACAGAACTGGAAAGATCATACTTTCGTCTGCTGCTATCCAGTTTGTTTGGGTTTTTATTTTGTTGGTTTTGTTGGTTTTTTCTCATATAATGTCGTTTATTCCGACTGTGGCCACAACAGCATGATTTAATGTTTTCAGACCACTGGTGTCGCCTTTAATTGTAGCAAAGAGCTTGCAATTACGAAGGACAATGGCAAGAAAAGAGGTCTGGGCTGCAAAATGTTGAGGTGCTAAAATAGTGTCTGCACAGTAAGCACAAAATGGCCAGTGCTGTTTCACTCATTTAGCAGTCCTACCATCATGCTGCTATCGCACAACATTTACTCAGGTTTGGATGCTAAAGAAAAATACCCTTGAAAATCCTAATGCCCTCAACTTCAATAAAATTTGTACTGGAGTTTCTTGTATAGCTCCTGTCACCACATTATGACCACCTCGCAGTGTGCACTGTTGAATTTGTTGGGTTGTATCAGCTCCCTGTCTATCTTCCCTGTTTTGAGGAGGCAGAAGTGAGGAGGCAGGCCTGGAAGGATGGAGCTGATACAGCATCAGCATCACCAAATACACAGCCCGGGACTTGCATCATCTCTGTAAGGGAGGGGGCACATTCAAGATCCTGGCAGTGCTCAAGGCATCAGGAATTTTGTCACCCTGTACAGAGAGGGCAGGGTCAGAAGCTGTGTGTGGGTAGTGGGGAGGGTCCAGGTACCCAGCACCTCCTCTGAAGCTGGAATGATTCTTACGCTAAGCAAAGTGCACAGTAACAGGTGCAAAGTCTGCACCATGTGCTAAATGTAAACAAACACACCCCTTTACAGTGTCTGGAGGACACTCTGCCTTTTTGCCTTCTAGGATCCCAGTGCTGCCTTCAGTTTTTCATTCTCCCATTCCCCCAGGAAAATTATTTCAAAATCAGTTTTCTTCTTGTTAGCTGCCTGTAATGTCACACTCTAGGAAGTTTCACTCACTTTGTTTGTGAAAGAAAGACTCCCATAAAATTGGAAGTGTAGCCCTTTTAATCTCATTTTCCTAGCCCAAATGCTTGTCTCAGTAGCCCCCTATTTAGGATAATAGCGGAAAATTTGGCTTTCCTCATCCAGCATTCCGGCCTTTGCATTATAAGCATGTACTAAGGGGTCAGGTAGTCAGTGTCTGCAGGTCAGGAGGGGAAAAGCTTCCTTTCTTGCAGGAGGAAAAAGATCATTTGAAGACAGACTCAGAGAAGCTCTCAGCAGCATGTTCTGCAGGGATGGTAATCATTTTTGTGTACTGATCCAGCAGGAGGACTTAGCACCTAGATGGTGTTGTACTTGGAGGATTAAATTGTAGCAGGGCTTCGGCTGCAGTAGCTGGATTTTACTGTTTCCTTCTGCTGTATGCTTTTCAGCTTGCTAGGAGCTGGAGGTTCACTGCTTTCATGACACGCCTCCTTTCACAGATTTTTTTTCTCCTCATGTTTAAGATTCTGCTGTCTTCATTCTATGTTACACAGTGTGCTATGCCAGATTCTTCTAGACTTTCTGTGCAATTGTCATGTAACAATTTTTTTGAATGGGCATAAACAAAGGGATTATGATAAAGTAGAGGAGCAAGAAAAGTTTGTTGCTCAAAAAAGTTGCTTGGAAGCAAAAATATTTTGCTTTTCTAGTTTGGATTTATAATTCATGTGGAAAGAGAGGATGAATCAAAAGTGAACATTTTTTGTGTTCATTTTAGAACATTTGTGTGCTGCAAGGTAGAAAACTTTTCTACATTTAGTTCTGTCCACACTGGCCCAAAAAATATGGAATGCTTCATGAATTTGCATGTCACCCTTGTGCAGGGACCATACTAACATATGAGTTTAAGATGAACCTTTTTGGTGCTTTGGCTCCCATTCCCACTGAGAGCAGAGGGAGCCAGCAATCTGGGGCACTGGATGAGACCCCCAAGAAAAGGATTTGCAGCACATTTGATGTACCCATTCCCTTTGCAAGTGTGCTGCCTTGAGCGCTGGCAGCACATATACAGCTTTATCCTTGGTGACATATTGTGAAACCTGACCAACTGAACAACACAGACATCCTTTTATGTTCCTGTGCCCTTATTTGACAGTTGCATTTAAAATGCACTTTTATAAGCTTAAATTCCATAAATGATTGGACACTGTTTACAACATGATCAAATTTAGTTCAGATCCTCTCAAACACTGTGTGGGCTAAACGTAACTGTCTCATCTCGTTTACCCAGGGGAATATACTAGTTATTATTCTGTGATTGTTATATCTTCATGAATGATGGCTTTGAAAGATGTCCCTAGCAGAGATGTACATTTCTCATTATCTCAACCTGTGTAACTCTTGCGTGCAATATTTTATAAAATAAAGAGACATTGAAAAGGATAATACTAATTCTGTTCTCTCTGTTCTCTTCCTTCTCCAGCATGGTGTTGGAGATTTTTGCTTTTGTTTTTTTTTTCTTTTTTTTTGAAAATGGATGGTGTTTCATTTTACTAAAATATCTTTGTTACAGCTTTAAAATCACAGTTGTTATACTGCAGGCAGTTGCAGTAATAAGTTACCTTATTATGTGTGCTCAAAGGCATGTGGTTTTGGTGGGTTAAATTTGATGGGTGCTGTAGGAATACATTAAGAAACTTTACATTATGAGAACACACTAAGGGCTGGACAAGGGAAAAGAGAATGTTTTTACAGCAATGTAGATTGGAGTCCTTTATGACTATCCCAAAGTGTAAGATGCCTCATAGAGATGGCAATGACATCTGTCTCCCTCCAAATACCTGCTGGTATTTGTGCCTGGATTCTGGTCACACTCCTAGATGTGTGGAATTAAAATGTGATAGAAAATCAAAAGGGAACTGAGTTTGCCATTTGTAGAGCACAGCTGAGCAAAATTTCATGCTGATGGGTTTATCTAAAAGGCTAAAATTTGTTTTTTCTGCATATGATCCTTGAAGATGAACTCACTCAGCAAAAGTATGGGAATTTTAACTATTTAAAATTAATTGCAAATCTTTAACAATCAGGAATGGGAAATCAAACACAACTTTCTGACTACAATTAATCAGGCAAACTGGAAGTATATTTTTTATTTCTCTCTCTTCCCCCTGCCACTCTCCCAATACAATCTAAAGAGTTTTCTGCAAATCTTCTTGCTAGAAACCTTAGGGAAAACAGTGTTTTATTGTAATATTGTCCTTGCTGAGAAAGTCATTAATGAATTATTTTTTCATCCTCTCAGTCAGGTTGAACCATATTAAAGGGCTGATGTGCCAAGTTTTTCAAGGCACAAGAAGAAGTGGTGCACTCATTTCCCACCATCAAATGCATAGACTTTTAAATCTGTAGAGAAACATTCTTCCAGCCTGGCTAAAAAGTTGACCCTATGACAGAACCTGTTGTCTTCAGCAGTACAATCTCTGCCAGGCTTCCCTCCTTCCAACCCCCTTCACCTGAACCAGACAGCACAATGAGATGTCCCCAGTGCCTTGAGTCACCCTGAGTATTTTCTGTAATTCAGCCACTCTGCATGAAACAATGAGAGGAACGTGTGGCTGGGAAAAGCAGAAGCATGTAGTAGATAATTTAGTTTTTCTTGACTTTCATATGTGATTTTGTAAATGCATATCTTTCTCTTTGTGTAGGTGTTTATGGAAGAGTGTGAGGAAGCTTGCTTTCTGGGGAGGGCAAACAAGGTTTCACTCAATCCTCTATGCAAATTCCTTGTTGTGTCTTTCCATTAATTAAGAAACTTTGCATCTTCAGCTAAATGTAATGACATTCCACTTCCTCAAAGGAAAGTCCTAAGAGGCCTTTGCAAAGTTTCTGTCATTGCAGTGATGTGGGAGTTACTGCCCCTCTGCTGCTGGTGTGGAACTGTGAAGTAACATGAAATAACTTTTCATATTTCATAAATAATCCAGAGGATTTCAGTGGTGTTCAAATGTAGGACTAGGATAATTTTATTATTAACAAGATGGAAAAAAGAAAGAAACCAACCCTGTTTATTTACCTATTCCACCAAAACCACAGAGCCTATCATAATAGTGTCATGGGTGTTTTACAAGTTTCTCAACTTTGGGAGAAAAATTTTGTACTAATTCAATGACAAATCTTTAGAAACTCACCTTTTTATACAGTGCTACTGTGCACAGCCAAGAGCATTCCCTGGAGCCCTCGTCCATACTTAGTGGTACAGTGGCCAGTTGTAACTGTAGAAAGGGGAACATATGAGGAGTTTGAAGCTGCCCTTAAAACCAGAACTAGCAATTTTCTTCAGTGCTGGAGTGGTAGCTCTTAGCAAAGATCATACTTTACACCACTGACATATTAATATGCTAACACAGCATCATATAATATCCCACAAATTTAGTATTAAACAAATAAGAGTTTCATCAGCAACTGATAGACAGAAAATTTTATGATAAATTTGGACCAAAAAGCAATCAATTAATTAATTTATTATATTTATTGAAGAAATATTTTTCTTCTGTCTGCTGGGATGCTTTAAATCTTTTGCCAGTAATAGGCCAGTGTGCTTACTTTGACTGTGAGATAACCACACCATACATTTCTACTGGGCATGAGTGAATACGTTGGAGCACTTGTATGTTTATCTGCCCTCCCCCATGGCTTTTATATAAAAGAGATGTTACACTTTGGAGTTTATATAGGGTAGCTAACTTTTATGTAAACAAAAAACTTAATGGAAGAGGGGATCTGTGCAGAAATGAGGAGTGCCAGATGAATGAATGGGCGTTATTCACCCACTGGATGTAGAGATCTTGCTGTGCTAAATTTGACTTCTTATTTAAAGCAGTGCTAACTTCAAAGCAGTGACATTGAAGAACAGGAGGGCTTTGGCTATTGTGTATTACCATTCTCCTGAGGGATACAATACCAGGCACAGTCAGTCCCATGCCAGATTAACTCAGATTTGGCTGAGATTTATTTGCAGTGCTTTTGTTATTTTTTTCTTCTGCTCTGGAACACAATGAGATCTCCTGATGCTCATGCTCCAAGACCCTGAACTCTCCACACCTCATGCCCTTCGCAAGGCAAGCAGCAGGACAGCCCTGTTCTCTTTCCTTTCCTCCCAGCAATGCACCACTTTCATCTGATCACAGGGTCCAGACAGGTGCCTTTTGTGGAGCAGGGCAACACCAGTAAACGAGAATGTTTCCACACCTCTTACAGTGGTGGAGCTGTGGCTGTGTGCCCCTGCACAGAGCAGCACCATCCCTACCTCAGGCAGGTACCTGGCCTGCAGTATAGGTGCAGGTCTTTTTGGAGCTGGGAGGCTGCATTTTGTTTGGAAAGAGCTCCTGGAGAGGACTGTACAAAATGTTCATATCAAAACTTCCAGCAATGAAAAGCCACCCGGTTTGGGTGTCATTAGTGGCCCTGCTGAAGTTTGCCAGGAGTATCTGCATGCCGCTAGGCTGCTGAGCAGCTACATTTCGAGAGAAACTGCTCTGATTTATAGCTCGGTGTCAGTAGCACGTTGCACTCCAACAGCTGAGGACTGGCAGGGGACAAGACAACTTGGTATTGGTGTGTCTTACGTGTGAGATCTTCAAGTCAACAGCAAAGCATTTTAATGATCTGTCCTCTCAGTAATCTCAGATGTGAAAAACTGTGACTGTCTGGACACCAGGTGTCACCTATCTAGACAAAACAATAAAATTTTGGCTAATATATTTTACTGTGTATCACGCCTCATATGGACACAATGCTAGGGTACTTATACACTGTGTTGAACAGGATTGCTGTCTCTTTTGCTAACAATATGCACTATTGCCCTGAGCCTACAGGACAGAAGAGTATTTGATTTAGTTTGTGTGAGATAAATCCTGTCAATGAGAGGGACACTCTGCCTATTTGGAAACATACCCTGACTCAGCAAGACTTGCACAAATATTTTTCTTGGACAGTTACCATGCAGTCAAGTAGCTGCTACTACTACACATTTGCCCTTTTATGCCAATCCATACAAAGGATTATCTGTTAGCAAGAAGTTTTCAAAAATAACTCGAGACAAGATGTTAAATTAAATTCTTACACATGAAATAAAAGTATCTCTGTCTACAATAAAAAATATGCACAGTTCATCCTTTTGGAACTCTGAGATCCTCTTTGCCTTCACTGTCAATTCTAACTCCACTCAGAGATTAGTGGGGCTGATAATTATTCACTGCTTCAGCCAACGCTGATATGAAGGGGCTTTCAATGAACTTTGAAACAAGGAGGCAAAAAATCATACACAGGGCCCAGTAATATGCACATGAGGCTACAGATGCCAAAGTATGAACACATATAGGGGAAAAGAGAACAAAATAGATTACAAAAAATCATATGGGAGAGGCCTGTTAATTTGCATTATGTTTGATGTTTTCAATGTTTTACAGTGCTGTTTTCTAGAGCATTTTGGAGAAACAAAGAGCAAAAAACCTACTTTATGGATGTTAGTACAATCTGAACTGGTGCTTTTCTTAAACCATCTGCTGGCAACAGCTGGAGTCATGATACTAAATATGTGTCCTTCTGATACCTGGTTTACTGCTCCTATTCTAAGATTCCTTTGCAGAAGGGCCTGGGTTGTAAAATCTGGGCTCAGATCACATGTTTCTCCTTACCCAAAGGATTATTGGTTGGTCTGGCCTTGGCATTGACGTATAACTAGTTGAAAAAATGTTAACTTTCTATTTTCCTGCATTGTATTTTTGTTTCTCTTGGCCAATAACACCTTGCTTATAACACCTTCTGATCCAAAACCTGAGCATCCTTCAATGAGCAATTGCCCTGTGTGCACCCACTGGGCTACAAGAATCAGAACAAACTCCTGGTGCAACCCAAAGTATTGCTACCCACTGACTGTGTCAATGGCTTTTGGCCAGGTTTCTAGCTGACAGAGATGCAACAGTATTAAACATTGAAGGGAAATAACTGAAAGGCATAAGGAAAAATAGACTACATGATACAGAGTAAGAAGCCAAGCCCATCTGCAGAGGAAGTTTCTAGGGACTGATGCCCCTACAGCTGCACACAATACCTACACTTCAGCTGGCAACTCTAACCCTGTGATCCCACTGTGGCAGATGGGATTGCACACAGACTTTTTCCAAGTTAAAATCACAAAAACCTGTGTTTGGAGCCCTTGTCTCCGAGCAAGCCGTAGGGAAATGTGTGCTGACAGGGGGATGCACACTCCACTGGATTCTGAAGTCCATCTGTGCCCCTGTGCCATAACTTGTAAAATGCCACCACACTATCAGCAGCAGTACTTCTTAGCAAGTACATTTTCCATCTAGTCACTGGCAGCCCTCAGTCCTCAGCTTTAAATGATTGCAGCCAAATGCAGTTCTTTCACTTCCAAACCCTGAAACCATTGACCTAAGCAGCTGGCTGCCTTGTGTCTCCTGGGGCAGTCTTTTTACAAAGAAACCCGTGATTCATCTGCAGATGGCTCCCTGAATCAGCAGGCAGCTCCACCCACAGCCAAAAAACCTGACAATCCCAGTGCTTGCTGCCCCAGCAAGGATGTGAACCCAGGGCTGGCATGGATTTCTCTGCATTTTCAGAAACTTCATGTTGTTTGTTTCAATCTCAATGCTTGGCTGGGTGGTAGGAAGGAGAAAGACTTGTGGGACACACCTTGGTGGGAATTTGTGTTGCAGAGACACTGTGATACTGCAGGACAACATCCACAAGGCAACCCAGGATGGGTGTGACTACTTTTGGGATGGCTTTTCTGTCCTTCTGAGGAACACAATTTGTCCTAGCCAAGCAGCAGCAAGTGTGTTGATGCTGTTACCAAGTAACAGACATGGTGGGATACAGTAGGGATCATTTCCTGAGCTGCTCCACTTCCTGGGGCAGGAAAAGTGGGGCAGAAGTATGAGACTCATCCTTCACTCTCCCCTGCATTGTTAGTGCAGCTTGCTGGCCCTTGAACTTCCTATGAGGAGAAATTGGCTTGCTCAGAACATGCTTGAAAATGCCAGCCTTGCTGTTGACAGCAAAGTTTTTGCAATATCAACAGTTATGCAAGACAAAGATTTATAACAACACCTATGCTGCTGTAAATATGGACATAACACAGTTTTTTGAGTTGATGCAAATTCATGCTAGAATTGTATAAGAATGACCGGTACTTGACCTCCTCTGGCAGTTTCTCACACAATTAGAAATCTTCTGGTGACAAATTTATGATTGGATCCAAACAGTTTAGCAAATTCCTGAGATATAGAAATTTCTGGTAAGTCGAGACTCCAAATAGCCTGACGCTGCCTTGGGCACATCTTCCAGATGTACAATTTTGGTGGCAGACAGGCAAAGAAAATTTCCTCTCTCCCTCTTTCCTCTTTCCCTTTGCTTCAGAGGTTCTTTCGTAAAGAAGAGCCTTCTGGTAGTCCCTGCCTATCTGAATTAATAGGTTACAGCAAGCTCTGCGGAAGTGCCCTTCCTGCCCATCCTATAAGATTTATCTTTTTTTTTTAAATTAAGTGCATGTTTCAATAAGGCCAAAATGTGGAAGATTGCCACCTACAGCAGTACAACTTCATGCTGTGTCTCCCAAGTCAAAATGACAGGCGGGCACTGGAAGTCCCCTGCCTCCTAATGCTTGCAACACAGTCTTGATCAATGCAGCAGAGCGAGAGCAAGAGGGAAAAACAAGGAGACATAAAACACCTGGCTAGATTCCAAAGCTGTTACCTAAACTTGCATGGTGGGAAGGGGAATGCTGTAACTTGTGGCTCCAATAAGGCAAACCATCAGCCCCAGGACCTAACTGAAGGCCGGTCCAAGGGCAGCCAGAGGTAGGGTGCCAGCCCCATGGGAGACCCAGAGACAACAGGTGCTGTGGCCATTGAGATCACAGAATCATCGAGGTTGGAAAAGACCTCTAAGGTCATCGAGTCCCTCTTACTTTACTCTTGGTTTTACCTACATTGCTGAGCAAACAAATGGGTGGCCTTAGAGTCATGGTGAGTTGCTCAGCAGTGTTCACTGAGACATGCTTTTGTCCAGAAATAATTTTCCTAATTCTGTCCAAACAAAGGCATCAAATGTACACCAACAGCAGCATAATGAAAATTTTGTGAGACCCACCACATCCAGCTCATTATTTGAGGCTCATACAAAATGAGATAGTCTGCCTGTTGGTGAGCAAGGAGAGGTTCTCTGCTCCTATTGTGAATGGACTGAGACCAAGATAGTAATTAATCCCTGTTGTGTATTTTTTTATGAGCTACTGAGAGCTGCTGTGAAGTCAATAGGTGAGAATACTTAAGCAAGCTTGCCCTAAGGGTGTGTGCAGTTTATCCCTTTCTGAGGACAGAAGTTCAGTATTTGACAGAGACTTGCCTGTTAACATCTGACTAGGAACCAAAAACTTATTGCCAAACAGGATAGTTCTCTGAAACAGGCTCAGCCATGTTCTTCACCCTGCTTTGGGTAAAGTACAGACAAAAATATGTTATATATCATTACAACTGTTACGTTTGGCATAATCCAGCTCTCATTGAAGACAGTTGAACAATTCCCATTGACCTCACTTAGGAGCTGCAATTCATGGCCAACTTGCAGTTAAGTTAAACACAAATCTGAACATTCCAGAAGCAATAAGGAGTGCTGCAATGGCTGTTTTCCCCTGATATTGGCATTCCTGGAGGTTCAAGAAGACAGATGTACCTAAATCTTTATTTGAGAATTTATTTTTCAAGAAAACCCAGGCCCTTGGAAAGCCCTTTCATGGACTCCTTTTTCCAGCACAGAAGATAACTTCTTCAAGAAAGATACTTTATAAATCAGTTAAACTGAAACTGCTAAAGCAGTATTTGGGAAACTGAGGCAGAGGGTGGAGATATTAATTCCTTTCTTTCATTCTAACATATAACACTTTAATGGCTGTTCCCTGACTTTCTTTGACAAAGCAGTGACAAACTTCTGCAGCTGTTCTGGGGCACAAAGCATTAATGGAAAAAATTAGTACTGCTGCAGAGTTGGAAATAGTTTGGATCACACAGGCTTCATCATCACTAACAGTAGTCCTGGACCTTTGTGCTGTCCCAGTTTCAGTGTTAGTTGTGCAGAAGAACAAGAAGAGCTGGAGGGATCAGCCCTCACAGTGATTGCCCAAAATTCACACAGATCTGAATGGAGACTTTCCCTCCGTCTTCCTTTCTGATCCTGAGAAAACAGGGCAGTAACTCACATGACTCTTCAAGTCAGGCTGCTTTACTCTCCTCCCTTTCAATAAAAGAGCAAATGGAGGACAAGATAAGGATAAGCATTGCACTCAGTGGCTTTGAGGTTTGTAGAGGCTGAGACATGAGTAGTGAGTAGTTCTTGGCTGCCTAAAAAGCTACAGGTTGCATCTTCATCAAATGGAAACACAGAAAGTTAGAAACTCATGGATGGGAAAAAAGAGCCCAAATACAAATCACCTGCAGTTTTCTATCTAAACAGAATTAAGAAATTTTAGGAAGAAGTAAGTTTCTCTCTCAAAAAAAAAAAAAAAAACAACAAAACAACCAAGAGGAGCTATAACTGCTCCTGAGTTGTGTGCTGTGGTGTGGAGGAGGGTCACACAAAAGCAAGCTATACAGGTGTAGACAGTAAAGGGCTGAGAAAGTGACAACAGGTTTGTGGTGTTCAGATACTTTGTAGAAGGCATGTGCCTATTTTTTAAGGGATGCTGGACTGCCAAAATATGATGCACACTCAAATCACACCCACAGAATATGCTGCCACAATGGAGACAACAGCAGAGAATATTTTTTTGGGACGAGAATGAAATCAGAGAATCTGTTGACTTCCTGCAAGGCAGGGAGGCCATGCAGAGAAACCTTGAGAAATTAGAGGGCTGGGCAATCACCAACTGTATGAAGTTCAACAGGGGACAGTGCCACATTCTGCATCTGTGATGGGGCAACCCTGGATGTACAGACAGGACAGGAAATGAGAGGCTGGAGAGTGTTCCAGAAAGGGACCTGGGTGTCCTGGTCAATGGCAAGTTGAACATGAGCCAGCAGTGCCCTGGCAGCCAGGAGGGCCCCCATGTCCTGGGGGGCATCGGGCACAGCATCACAGCCAGGCAAGGGAGGGGATTGTCCTGCTCTGCTCTGCTCTGGGGCAGCCTCACCTCCAGTGCTGGGGGCAGCTCTGGGTGACACAATATAAAAAAACACATTTAAAGCTGTTAGAGAGTGTCCAAAGTATGGCAACAAAGGTGATGAAGGGTCTGGAGGTGAAGCTGTGTGAGAAGCAGCTGAGGTCACTTGGTCTGTTCAGCCTGGAGGAGACTGAGGGGAGACCTCACTGCAGTTACAACTCCCTTTGTTGGGGGAAGAGGAGGGGCCGGCACTGATCTCTTCTCTGTGGTGACAGTGACAGGACCTGAGGGAGCATCTGTGAGGGTTTAGGTTGGATATTAAAAAAAAAATTCTCTCCCCAGAGGGTGGTTGGGCACTGGAACAGGCTCCCCAGGGATGTGGTCACAGTGGCATTTGGACAATGCACTTGGGTACATTGTGTGAGTCTTGGGTGCAGGTGCTGGGCCAGGACTTGGACTTGATGATCCTTGTGAGTCCCTTCCAAATCAGCATTCCGTGAAAAGCAAAAGTCATGAGGAAGAGCTGGCTGAAGGTCATTTAATAGTTCCTTCAGTTCAGTTCTCCTTGCATGCGCTGTGAAGGAGATCAAACTGACTCTTGGCTAGCTGATATGGCTTCCAGGAGAGGAACGGAAAAGGTTTACAGCTTTTGTTTCATGCTTTGTTTCTGGACCACAGTTCTCTTTGCCTGCACATTTCGAGTGTCTTTGTGTGTGCTCTCAAACTTGTGGCAATGCCTGTCAACTCAAGCAGTCTCAGGCCACACACAGCATCTGTGGACTCCTAGAAACAGCAGCCGTTGCATTTCAGGGCAGGGAATTAGCTCATAAATATTTACAAGACTGTCAGTTACAGAACTATTAGCAAGACAGCTCTGATCAGAATAGGAGAGATGGGCTTCAGCATGCCTGACTAATCCAGTCTGGTAGTTGCCCAGCAAAATAATTTTTGACCACAAGGAAAGCAGTTCCCCTCTCCCTGTCTCACAAACAAAGTAAGAGCGTGCACTGCAGGATGGCTGCAAAATCCAGTATTGCTCAAAACATGTCCCTTGAGGCTGTATTTTTTAATCCATAAGTAAGTATAACTTTTTTTTTTATTTTTTAGAGAGACTATATATCTTCTCCCCATAATCTCACATGTTGTTGGAAACCAAGCCTGAATACACCAACTTGATCACAACCCACAGTCCCAGTTCACACAGTCCTGGCCCCATTCAAGCCAGTGCCAACAGGAGAGAGCTAAATGTCACCCCAGTGTCCCGCCTCACTCAGTGTCCTGCTTCCTAATGAGAAGACTCAGCCATGTCCAAGGTCTCCTGCAAGGACACATGCTGCTCTCAACCTTCTCTTGGCAGCGAGGTCCAGGGACCTACCAGCAAGATGCCTCTGCCTGCGGAGGAGGGCTTGGTCCTAATCTGCCTTGGAGCTCCTGCAGCCAGGCCACATTTGCAGGCACCAAATCAAACCTCTGAAGGCTATGCTAGCATTTGCCGAAAGAAGAAATTTGCTGCTGCAAACTGGGAGCCATCCTTGTCTGAAGGAACCAACTGACACTCTTGGAAGACAGGCCCTTGGAAAATATAATGTCTTCCTAAAAATTTAAATAGTTTTTTTTAAGAGGTCAGGGATTTTTTAGTAGTAGTATAGTGTTGATAAACAGGAAGCTGTTGGTGTTTGGGTGTTTTTTTGGCTAGTTTATTGATTTTTAAACTGACCGTGGTAAAAGATCTGAAGGCTTAGCGCAATGTTTTGAACAACAGTTCACCACAAGGGGATAGAAAGGAAAAGATGAGCCACAGTGGATAGGTGTGAAACTGTAGCAAATGAAGAAATGAGAGGGCTGATACAGATGATAATTTTTGTCCTGATGCAAATCACATGAGGCACAAACAGAACACATATGGTCTGGGAGTATGGGCCAGATTGCCTGCAAAAAGCTCAGCAACAGAGATTGAATGAAGCTTGGAGCTTCTAGTTTGGTGAGAAGTCCACAGTTTTGTGAGACAAGGAAAAGCCTGAAGCCCATGTATAGTGCACAGAAAGAAAGTATATTGCTCCATCTCCATTTATTTCTCTTCTGCTTCTTCCTTCTCTTCTGCTTTTTCCTTTTGGCCCAGTGGGATCGTGGCTTAGGTCCTGTTCTACCTGGCAGACTGTGGGGCAGTGCTCCGAGTGCATCCCAGGAGCAGAAAGGCTGTCATGCTTTAGCAATGGTATTTGCCAAGTAAACACTCTCACTGAGACTCTCCAAACCTCGAGCTGCTGGCTTGTTATCCTTCCCCTTCTCCCTCTCTCTACAGGTGGCTGGAATTGAGAACAGGAGGCACAAAAGGTAAAGTTTACAGGTTGAGATAAGAACAATTTACTGGAAACAGCAATGAGGTAGGAAAATGAATCACAACGGCAACAATACCAATTACAGCGGGTGCAAGAAAGAGGCAAACAATTCACAGGGAAACGTCTCAGTGATACCAAACCACTCCCTGCACCACAGTATGCCAACCTGGCAGGGACCCCTTCTCCTGGGAACAGATCCTCAAACCCTTTTGCCTGGCAATGACATGAGGTGGTATAGAATAATCTCCAGGTTGTATCCCTTCCTCCTCTTGCCTACTGCAAAAATCCTGATTGGAAATAGGATAAAAGCTCTATCCACATGGATTTAACTTAGGGATTAGGTCTTAAAGGCAAGTTTTTTTGGAGAGAACCTGCCTCTTATTTTGTGTTATTCCAGCAGTCAGTTTCATGTATCTGTGACCCCACAGGAGTCTGGGAATGGGAGTCAAGAAGGAATGGCATGAGAGCAGCAGCCTCCTGGCATATTTTATCCACTAGGCACTCAGTAAAATTATGTGTCTTAAGCCATGGCTCATGTTCAAAGGGTTTTTTGGTAAGTACTTCTGCACATCATTGGATCTTTGTGGAAAGATTCTGAAATTCCACACTTTTGCTGGTTGGTTTGGCTCTCAACTCTCTTTGTGGATACATGAAAAGGTGGGAAAAGATGCTATTTTGTTAATTTTTCCATGGCTCTTGAAAGGCACAGAAATTCAAGGCGTTGGACATCTTTTAAGGTGTACTGGGAACAAAAGGACCATGCCAGTAGAGGCTGAAAATCGTGAGTCCTGCTTAATTTTTTCTGCCATATCCACTCTGGGGAATTTTTCAAACCTCACTAAACTTCCTATCTTGAATCTGTTGTGAGAGAACAACACACATATTTGTTTCACCAGTGACCACATGAGACACTGATGTCCAGTGAGATGAAACAAGATGAGAGATAGGCCAGGTGTTTCCAGGGCCTTTCACACAACAGGAATGGACAGCCAGCACAAAATCTCAGATTTTTGCCAAAGATGAATAGTGTACCTGATGCTGCCCATGCTGTCTACTCCTGAAGCTATTCTCAAAAAGCATGACACTGGCACCTCTGCTGTCCTACCAGATGCTGCAGAGCTGAAGATCCAATTTGTATAGCAGCTGAAGTAATGGCATGCAGTTGCCTGTCTCCCCTGGTATCAAAGCCTCCGCCCTGGATGTGAGTCCTGAGAGCATGACAGTCTGGCATCTCCACTGAAGTCTTCAGTTTCAAAGCTGTGTGCACACTCTGCATACTCTGATCTTGTGGTATAGAGACTACTCATGACTGTTCTGTGTGTGGTCAGGAGATTCCGTGAAGATGTTGAATAATGAAACAGACTCCAGCATGTTCTTTTCACATCTCTTGATCTGCCTTTCACTATACAAATGGTGGGGTACCGAGACCACAAATTTGAGAAGAGATTTTGGAGATAAATTTACAAGAGGAATAAAGGATGGAAAATTGTTATGATAAAAAAACCCTGAAATATTTTGCAAAAAAATCAATGCCACAGTATGAAAAGACTCATGAGAGTGCTACTCCTTCTTTGCTGAGGAGCAGAAGAAAAAATACCTCCAGTTTTGGTGGAACTGAGTCTTCTGAAATACAGATAGAGGCATTGTAGGATTTTTTTCTGGGTAGAGATCAGGTCTCTATCCAGAGTTTACTTCATTTGCAAATTTTTTGCAGTGGCAGAGAAATATAAAACCATATATGTAAAGGATAAAACAAGATGTCTGAGGAAAAGCCACAGTAAATGCAACAGATATTTTCAAAAATTAAGAAGGATCTGGAAGCAAGATATGCACTTTCTTAAAGACACAGAAAATAATTTCTCTAAATGGTTTTCTGACAGGCTATAAAAGGTGCATAACTCAATGAGTTAACTCTGCCTTTATATTATACTTCAAAGTATCACCTTTTCCTCATCACTGGCCTCAATTCTACTCCTTTCTTCTACTCAGCAAAACAAATAAGTGCATGTTTAATTCCAACCATGTACTCAGATGCTTTGCTGGAGCAGTACAGACTTTTCCTCATGGTAGAAGCTGACCTTTGCAGGGGCTGCTGTGGCACCCCAGTACTTGGGAAACTGGCAAATCTTACCCAAAGGCTTTTGCAGAGCTAGGAATTTGGTCAGTTACCCCATGGGAATCTCTCTGTATGTGAGGGGTCAAGCTATTCTCTTTAATAGAAAATGGGAGCTGCAATGTGGCTCTGCCCATTTCATTCCGGAGCACTCCCAGGAAGCATTTTTGTATCCCTTTTGTGTATCCCTTGCCAGATCCTCTCTTTTCCCTCAGCAAAGCTGTAGGTCCATGGATCTCTTGGAGATAGTACATCCCTGGGCTTTGCAAATGCTCCCTTGCCCAATTGTCAGGAGGAGGAATCCATGCTGTAGGGGGAATGTAAAACTTTTACAGGAAACAGCAAGCGTCAGGTGTTGCAATATATATTCTATTTAAGGCTGTATCGGTAACAGGTTACTTTTTATTAAAGAACTTAAGAGAGAATGGGTAGAGATATGGGTTCCTAGAGGACAATCTGTAGTCACTCAAGCCTTATGTCTTCATTCTGTGACAGTGAGAGTAATGTGCACTGAATCAGAAATAACAGAACAACAACAACAAAAAAATCCAAAATAAACTGGTCTTCAGACAGTGCTTTCTCCTAATTAATGCTACAGACTGCAGAGACATTGTAGGATTTTTTCAGAAATATAATCTCCAAAGGTCTGTGCTGGATTTCTGAAATGTTTTCATTATAGGTGTGTGTATGTAATTTTTACAGTCTCCCATTTTGTCAGCAGGCCAAACTCAGGAGGATACATATGCCCTGCCTACCCTTTTATTCACATGTGCCTTGTCAGGTTCTTTCCAACTCCTTTTATTCAGTGAAGATGCCACATAAATTTCTGGCTGAGGTTCTGCTACAGGTGGGAGAGAAACTCTCCCCTAAAGATGTGATCTTCCTGCATTATTCAGGGCAGAAAAAGGTGCCTGTCCCTGTCTAGGGCATAAAGCACTGGAGCTCCTGCAGTCAGCACTGTGAGAAGAACAAGGTCTTCCTGTCCTTGCCCAGCAGGTCCCATCTGTGGCCAAGTGGTGGCTGTCACGCAAGAGAAGGGTCACAGCCTCTGTGACATTACATGCCTCAAACAGTGGGGCAATGAGCATCTCCCAGAGGAGAGCACATACCGTGTTTCACACCACAGAGCATGGAAGCTGTTACAGAGCTTTGGTTGTGGAGGTGCTCATGCTTGCAGCTCTGGAGCTTCCTCAGCTCCCTAGCCAAAGGAGACTTATGAATAAACAATTAAACAATATTGTTGGGGGGAATTTTCCAGGAGTTCCATAAATCACTGTAGTCAGTTGAAAACAAAACAAGGCCCAGTCCCTGGCAGGGGATGTTCAGGACTTTGGAGGATTGAACTTGAGCTGAGCCAAAGTAAATCCCAAGGGACAGCAATAAGTCAGCAACCTCCATTCCAAACAAGAGTTTCCTTCAGATTATCCACTCCTGTATTGTTTGTGCTTTAGTGTCAAAGTCCTGAAGAAAGCATTCTCTGAGACCAGAGGTCAGAAAAGATTCTACAAAAGTGGTAGACACCTCTTCACCTCTCACAGTGCTCTGGACCACACACTACTGCAAGTTACGGGCATGCCTCCAAAGGGAGGAGAGGAAACTTTGGCAATGCTGCTAGAT
This sequence comes from Ammospiza nelsoni, assembly GCF_027579445.1. Taxonomy (NCBI): domain Eukaryota; kingdom Metazoa; phylum Chordata; class Aves; order Passeriformes; family Passerellidae; genus Ammospiza; species Ammospiza nelsoni. The sequence continues at coordinate 17,881,645 of NC_080669.1, forward strand.
ACAAACTTCAAAACTTTTCTGGCATTACCTTAAAAAAACCAAAAGTAGTAAATGCCCTCTCTGCAAGCTGTAGAGACTGCCCCAAGCCAGTACTTCAGGAAAACTCTCTGCTACTCCATTGCAAATTCCCTCAATATGAGGGCAAAGACAGTCTGTCCAAAAACAAGTCTGCAAAGGTATGAGTTGTGTCAGGGAGACTTCTATCTGACACTGCAGGCTACCACAGAGGTGCCATTGATGCAGGAAAGTGCAAAAAAGACGGTTTAAAACCAGAGACTGGACCTTTTAAGGCAGCTTGTGAAACCTGGCCATTCAGTTCTCTTCAGGCTATGGGGAACCTGAGTGATCAGAGATTAATTGGGGTAGGGCAAAAAGCAGGTGAAAGAGTAACACAAAGTAACCTCCCCATCTAGTTTCAAATGCAAGCGTCCCTGTTTATTCAATTTCAGATAACAAATTCTGCAAATGCTGGTTTTAATTCTGAGTCTGGACATATGCTCTGAACTTTTCTGTAGCTGATAGTAATATGCTGGAAAAATTCTAGAGAAGAGGAGAGACAAGCAAAAGTGCCCTAAAGGCAGCATTGTTTTAAACGATAAATAGCTTCTAATGCAATGCCACAACTTTTGGATGTTTGATTTTAGGGTTATTGCTAGGCTTTGATACCAAAGCAATGCATTCATTCATGGGTTTTCAAACAATATGTAAAAAGCATTGTCTTAGTTTCTCAGACATTGTGCTCCCCATCACACCTCTGACGTAACCAGAGACGTAGCTGTACACTGTATGGTTTTAATGCTGCACTTCACACCACAGATTTTTAATGTCTCCATATATTCCTTCAGTTGATCTCATGGTTTGAGTACACTGTTACACAATAATTCATTACACGTGAAGAAATATGTCAAAACAGCCATCTATATGAAATTACAAAAGGCTGAAGAAAGAGGCTGCCAAAGATCAAAAAAAAAAAGAGGTGACATAGCTACTTTGTGACATAACAGAAAAAAAACACTTATGCATGCATTTATTTTCTTATCAGATGATTAAGTGAATCAGAAATTATATTAAGTCAATGTCAAAATTTAATATTATACACGATTTTAAAAGAGGTAACAAGGTCACATGCTCAAAGGCGACGAATTGCTGGATTTATATAGGCATGATTGTGTTAAAATGAAGCAAAAGTAAAAAGCAGAAAGTATGAAAGAAATTCTTAGGGCTACTGCAGAAAACACCGAAGGGCTGAAACTTTGTTCATTCCAGAATGATACAGAAATGAGTGTGCTTGATCTCTGGTATGTGCCATTTTTGGCTTCATGCAAGCTAGGAATTTCACAGAGATCTACTGTTTCAGTTTATTTCATTCCATCAATTAAAAAAAATATGATAGAAAAGAAACTGACTATTTTTTATCCTGAGTGTAATGAAGATCTAGAGATGCTGAAAATGTGGGTGCGGTGTCAGAAGGGTCCTTATTTCAGCAAAAGGGACTAGTGAAGGCCTGACTTTAAGGTCTTTGGGCCCAAACCTGATGCCAATTAGAAAGAAAGTGTCCAATGTTTGTCAAGGGCAAACAGGTAACTTTATAGCAGGAGAGCCAAGAGAAATGAGAAGTGAAAAATAACAGGACAGTGTGAAAATGAAAAATGGCTGAAAGTCTGTGTGCACGTATCAAATTAATATCTTCTTTTTTCCCTTCTCCACCTTTTGCCTAAGGCCAAAATAATTCAGTGGTCCAACTAACAAGTGGATTCCTGCCATTTTACAGTGACAAAACCCACAGACATCTTTATTCAGATAGTCTGACTTAAAAGATAAGCCAACCACGGACAGGTTTTGAAGACTTTGTTGCAAAAGAATCAAATTAATGTATTAAACACCTTGAGAAAATTCAGAACTGGCAAACTTCACACAGGTACTCACCATATGTTTTCAAAGGAAAAAAAAAAAAGTACACATCTTCCTTCATGAAAGCCAGCAGCTTTATTGCCACCTGTTTGCATTGCACCAAGTCAGCATGGGAATGAGCCACAGCCACTCTTCTACTCCCTTTGCTTTGCACTGTGCTTCTCCTGCACAACGCAAAAATGAAATAAGAGGAGAAAAGTGAAATTCAGAGATAAAAGTACAGGCAGGGAACGTATTGAAAATACATGGAACAAAAAGACTCTGAAAGAGCAAATAGCAGGGCTGTCCTGTTCCACTGCGGACTGTAAACATGGCAAATGGCTCAAGATTTTTATTATTTTATTACAAGCAGATCACATGCAAGGGCTGGATCATTTATCCTGGGCACCCTGCTGCTTCCTGCTTTTTGGTCTTTTTTTATAAAAAATATCTTTATACTCTTCTTCAGGCTTCCTCCTTTTGCTTTTGCTGGTGTTCAGTTTCTGACTGCAAGAGGAAACATGCTAGCACATGGCATTTAATCATGGTGCAAGCTGGATCTCCACCCAAAAGACTTAGAAAGTGGATTGTTGGCAAAATACCAGCTTTCTCAAGACGTAAATCACACTAATCTGCCTCATTTTCCTGCTGATGTGAATGGAACAGCATCTATAGTGAAAGGAGAGAGGGGAGAAGGCACTTCTATTTCTGAGTTCTCAAAGCTCTGAAATACTACACTAAGAAAAATTTACCAATTTTTTTTTACAAATTCAAAAAAAAACCAAAATGCAACCAAAATAGCAAAATCCAACATGGTATCATGTATCCCCATGACTTCCAGGTACTGATCCATTAAAAGCCCATGAAGACTATAGGGTGGTATGTGACCAGCTGGGGCTGTGGGAGGTGCCAGGAACAATGTGAAGCCAACATGCCAGGGGCTCATTTTTCAAGGTCTCTATGTACAGATGGCTCAGCTATGGATCATGAGTGACACACAGTGGAGGGGTCTGTGAGCAGAGAGGGGATTCAGCTGAAAAAGCAGAAAAGCATGCAAAACTAGAGAAAAACCATGCTGCGCAGGGCCTTTCCACAGCCATGCACCCACATAGTGCTCCTGGACTTTCATAAGAGGACTGTAAATAAAGGAGAAGGAAACAGGAAGGGAAGAAAACCCAATTCCTTTCTCAGGGGAAATTTTATCTGAGAAAAGAAGATAGTAAAACAGGCGCTTCTCTCTTTACCCTACAGCTGAACACAAGGCAAGCTGGAGGAAAAAAACTTCCCTTTCATGCTCTTCTAAGAGCACCAAGCACACATTTTCCAAATTTCAGCCCTTGTGACCAGCTTTTGCTATTAACCTCTCCCTCTCCAAAGTGAGTCCCTGAAGGTCCTCCCTTTCCATCTGTGTCCTTAGTACTCTGCTGTGCTAATTCAAGATGTTTAGTCCTTAAAAACTCCACCCAGCTGTACAGAGAAAAAAGTGGAAACCAATTCACCCTAAACACCTCTTTGTGAGTTTTCTACAGAACGTTTTCGAATAATCTGAACTGGTGTGCAGAAGATCTGACTTTCTAATTGTATGATGAAGTTTTTCCTAGCTTTGTGAGCCAATCTATTAAAACCACCTTGTTGCCTCCTTTTATTCTCTTTCCTTCTGTTAAAGCAAACAGATGGTTTTTGCTTTACTGCAGAACAGTAAGGACAAGGCAGGGAAAGTTTAACAAGTTAGTCAGAGTACAGATGCAGTTTGCCAGGGCCAGGGCAGGTGGTTTTGTCATCTGGCGGAGTGTATTATCTGCTGCTCCTATGTGCCTGGCAGGCACAGGGCCTCACCCATCCTGGCTCTGACTTCTGCATTGCAACTGTCTGAAAACATCTCATACTTGCTATCTCTCCATGAATCTGCAGACATTTTTCTTCTTCTTTATGAAAAAAAATAATCCACTTTTAGAATAACAGGGGGTGTGAGATCTATTCTGCCTTCTTTAATCAGTGTAAGTTTACTTTACTTGCAGAGCATCTCCTTTGAAATCAGCAAATCAGGTCATAACCTCCAGTGAGGTAGAGGCATTGATTATTTGTTGCAAAACAGGGACTTTTGTAGATGAAGAAGGATTAGAAATTAAACATAGATCATAGCTTTCATGAAGGCTCTTATTAAAATGGCTTTAAAAAGTTTATTAATAGATGCTTATTAGATTGCCTTAGTGACTGGTAATCAGTTTTTAAGGAGTTGAAAGGGCAGTGAGTTTCCTGTAGCATTTACTTATTTCAGAGTTACTGGAAATCCTTCATGACACACATTAAACATGAAACATTTGAAATCTTACATTAACCTATTATAAATCTTTTCCATCCAAGTTAGAACTGAAGTTGCTCTGCAGTGCATGATGCCCTTCGTGTCTAGTGGGTGGATATTTAGAATCCTGTAGAATAGATCCATGCTACTAGGATGACTTGCCTTTCCTGTACTTTTCCAGGATAAAACTTTAGGTTTCAGAAGCTGAAGAGTGACTTTGATGGGGCTGTGCTGATTAACAGGAATTGTTGTTGCAGTTCTGTAGCAGTTTTTCATTAAAAGTAATGGGAGTTATTACCAAACCTGCTAATGATTTCCTATAGTTTTAATTTCAAGGCATGCGACTATGAGGAGAGATTTGGTATGAGGTAATTTTATTTTTTCTCTTCTTTAGAGTTGCTTTGGGAATAATTTTTCATCTTTGCATATGTTTGTACCACTGCAACATGATAAAATTCCCAGACCAGTTCTTTGCTGAGAAAATTTATTTCTTACTAACAGGCCTCTGTGACTAGCCAAAAAATCATCCCAGGACAGTTTCATGGAAAATAGTTGCCAGCTCAAAGAATTTTGATTCATTAACCAGACTGCTGATAGGAACTGGGCTGGGAATAGTCTTGAATGAGTTGTATGAAGTAATCCTCAGACTTTCCCTATGACTTGAACAGTCTCTGTGTGCACGCAGCCACTCATCTTCTCCCTGTGACTACAGGAGTGACCCCACACCTGCAACGGGGACAAGCTGGGACTCCTTGCCCAAGTCACAGTTAACTGTTCCTTCACTCCCACTAAAATCAGTACAGCTGGTGGTCACAGATCAATGGGTCTAATAAATGGGAAGATATTACCATTTATGCATCTATTTTTATTCCTGCTGCAGCATCTTTGTTAATAGCATACAGATACAGAAAAAGAATGCTTATGCAATACAAAAGGGAGAAATTCTAACACATACAAAAGAAGAGAACAAAGTACTGTGAAAAAAGGGGAAAAATGGCCAGGAAATGCAAATCTATCCTGTATCTTTCCAAAATCATGTTAACTACTCCCCAAAGAACTGACTTTGTTTTCTCCAGCAAGATTATTTCAACTTGTGGAATCCAGAGAGCATCAGAAAATATCTTGCCTGATTCATATCTTCACCGATCCAACAGACAGTTTTACAATTGAATCAGTCCTTGGAGGAGTAACTGTCTATTTTTTCGAAAGCATTTTAATGGGCTTAGCAACAGAGTGAGACAGAATCTCACATGTGACACTCCACACTACCAAGTATGCAGCTTATGAGTTTAGCGTGCCATTTCTCTGACAGCACAAACTCTATCTTGCTTTAACATGCAAGGATGGGCAGAAAAGAACCTCCCAGATACTTCTTTCTGTAGGGTGAGCTCATTTGGGATAAAAACCAGTATAATTTTGCGATGATCATTGCATGTGTAAAATGCCAAACCTTTTATTTCTTCCTGCTGGAACAAATCCTCAAAACATATCCTTTGACCCTAACTTAAGGGGTCTAAATTTGCTGCAAAAATCTTGGTGGTATCCAAGGGCTCTCTGTAAAGAGTTACAACTTTATGGTGCTAGGTGATGCAGAAGCATTAAGGAAATAGAAGAGTTTTGTCCTAAATTTATGAAAACGTGCAACAGGTGGGGGAAACAAGAGGGCAGGGAGAGAAAGAGGAGAGAGTAAGATAGCAATATAAGCATATTTTCAGACAGACAATTTGTTGAGAGCTTTCATTGTAAGACCACCTTCTGGAGTGGTCTTACACCTATGTTTCTTCCTACATTGTGTAAACTGCTTTTGCTTTTCTTACAGCATTTGAACACAAAGAAATGCTGAGATTGAATATTCCTGAAGAGTTGCGCTTGGGACAGCCAGAGCTACTGATGAAAGGTTTTTTCATGAGACTAACAGTTGAGCTCAAACCAGAGAGATGTATACCTTAACTGAATGTTCTGAAAGATAGAAAGATTGAGTTCATCTTCATGTTCTGCTCTTGCAGAGGGTATGACCCAGAAATAGAAGAAATTTTAATGGAAAGTAATGTGAAGAAACTGTGGTCAAAGCAAGTAATCAACAAGGAGTAAACTGACTGTCAGAGCATCACTGAGTCAGGAAGCACTTGGACGATGAGGAGCATGGTCAAAGAAAAATGGAGAAATGGAGAAATGGAGAGTGAAGAGGGAAGAGCCTTGGTATGTGGCAACAGTGCTGAAGCAATCAACAGCCCAGCTAGGGGAAAATGAGGAATTCTCCTTTGTTTTTAAGGAAGACAGTTTGCTTCTGCAGTGTTCAAACTAAGTTTTAGCAGCCTGGAGTTATTACAAGCAGTCAGATTTTTCCAGACCACCTCTAGATTTTTATAGGAGAAAGGTCACTTAATAACACCCTTTCTTGCAAGAATCCATCCCACAAGAATTTCCATTAATCCCTTGGCCATCACATTGCTGAAATATGTATTTTCCAGCTGCAGGAAGAGACTTGTCAATATGAGCAGCCCCAAGTACTGGGATAGTTTTTTACAGCACATCTCACATGACTATGGTTCTTTGTGCAGTTTCTTCAGAAGCACATGTTTTGATTCACTTTAAGATAATTTAAAAGACAGACTAGATGATTAATCCGCCTGTTCTGGATGCAGAGCTGAGGTATGCAATGTCAATGGATTTCCATATTCTCATTTCACTACAGAAAGACAACAGCTGTGGATGAAGAGATCCTCCTGTGCCGACGCACAAAGTTTGATCTGTTTCTCCCAAGGCCCACGGTCATCCTGGTGGCTAGCATCAATACAGACATTCTGTAAAGTGCTTTGAGGCCCTCTGGCATGCCAGGACTTCTTGGTGGAAGATGGTGACATTTTCTACTTGCTGCATCAATGTTTCTTTTTACCTCTCAGGTGCCTCAGGACAGATGCCTGCCTGCCTTTTCCCCTCTCAGGTCTGCTGGTAGCTCAGATTTCAGTTGGGTTCACAAGCATTTCCTGGTGTTGGGGTTGTGTCAGCATATGAGTTAAAAGCTATTTCCATCTCATAGTAGTTGATGAATGATACTCTAAACAAACAAATAAATTCTTTGTACTGGTTTTTGCTGTTTTCCTCACCTGTAGTGGCATTGTAGCACCAATTTCAGAAACAGAGTAGTGTTAAATCTTATGGAAAAAGACACCTCTGAAATAATGAGGAAGTTGTTTTAAACAACTACATGAAAGAGACATTTTCCTGGGTGAAAACTGTGTGCACTGGATTGGAATATCCAAAGCAGTAGTTCTCAAACTACTTTGTAGTGACACCACTGCCTGGGTTAGAGAGAAAATCCTCCATTTATGAAGGCTGTGCTTTCAGTTTCCATTTCCTCTTTGTGGGTCCCACACTTCCTTTTTCCAAAAATTTCTCCCTTCCTGCTGTTAACACCTCTCCATACTGTGAACGTTGTCGTGACATCCCTTTCCTAGAGTCATCATTCAGCTAAGTTCTCTCCTTACCACAACAACTACAAGTGCTCATTCACAAAATAATAGGAAATGAAGTCAGCAATCCTGACATGTCTGTGCTAATGTATGATGGATCATTTCTGGAAAGACCTCCAGCAGCCTGTCCTCATTCAACTGCATTATTTCTGTTTACTCTGTCAGAGTTTGCTGTCTTGTGCTTCAGAGTTTGCTGAAGGCAAGTCATTACAGAGTAGCTCTGGCCCCTCAGCCCTTCTGCTGCAGCTGGAGATGGGAGAGGCACATTCTGGCATTTGCTAGTGCTGGTGAGGTACTGGAACCAGCCTTCTAACTCCCAAAAATAATTCTTGGAGGCCAGATATTCTAGGTATTTTCTAAAGACGGCCCATCTTTGTGCCTTAAACTGTGAGCATTCTTCAGCTGATTAAGATCATCCCTTTGGCCAATAAAGCATACACCAAAAGTATCCTTCAGCCAGTCTCCTGTACATTCCCTAAGCTTTCCTCTCTCCACACCACCCAATGACCTCTGTTTATAATAAACATCACAACACCATGAGGATTTTCGCACGAGGGAGTGAGTTGCCCCTCAGCAGATGAACAAACTTAGGAAATGCCTTCTGGGAACAGCTCACCACAGGGTCAAACTGAGGTGAAGAAGGAACTTACATGCCAAATACTGCACCTGTATTTCTGGTCATCCTTCTTTTCAGTTTACTTTTGGATGCCAACTTATTTGCTGAAAAATAAGTACCTTACAGAAAATCACTGTATACCAGTGAAAAATTTATTGTAGGTAGCTATCTAACTATGTAGCAGATAAAAACAGTGAATATCAAACTAAATGGGAAATAGTGTTATTCTCAGCTATTCTTTAGATTTCTAGAAGAACAGTGGGTAGACAAACACTTTTGAAAAATTGAAAAGTAAATACATTTCTGTGGTCAGGTTCTATGAACACAAGGTTTTAAATGCCTACAATATATAAAAACAACTACAGGAAAAGCAGGTTGTTCCACTTACTCTAAAATCTACCTTTGATAATATTGGCAGTGCCTCTGTCTCTTGCCAAGGGTGCTACCGTGTCACTGGGTCTCCAAACACATGCTTGTCTCCCCAAAGAGGATAATATACCAGGGAACAGGCATTATCCCCACTGGATGTTGATCACTACCTGATTTCAGAGCTCCAGTGTTTTGACAACCACTCCTGACTGAAAATTCTCCAAAATACGTCTGCTATGAATGGTCCACAATTGTAGTGGCAGTTTTGTAGGAGATTGTGAGGTAGGGTGGAAATGTTTCTCTGAAACTCATTTGCACTGTTGGTTTAAGATTCTCACTGGTTGGGACAAAGTTAGCACTAATTCCATCTAAAATAATGTGGAAAGGTTTTCTTTGGAAATCTCAGCCATTGCATTGGTATAATTTCAAATTACAAATTTCATATTCACTTTAAAAAAACCCCAAAATATTATGAGGATAATGATTAGGACAGTAAGAAATCCAGGATCCAGGTCAGTACTCACCCAGCTACTACGAGTGACCCACAGCCGTGCTTGTGCCATCCACAGCCTGATCACTTGCTGTCACAGACACACCTCAGAGTCCTAATACCAGTCCTTGGTACAGGGAGACTTTGCTTTTGTCCTGAATATTGTTATGGACTTTGGCCTTTGTTTTTATTTTCATGAGTTTTCAGAGATTATGTCAAAGACAGGTATAACTCCTACTTAAAAAAGTGTAGAACGCAGTGCCCAGGTTTTGATCTTGGTCTTAGGAACACACCTGGATTTGATCTTCTGATTGCAATAGGATCATCTGGCATTTCCAGAGAAATGAGATAAGACCATGATTGTTTGAGAGATAGTAACACCACTTCCTGTATTTCATCCTATGAGGTTCTGTAAACAGTTTAAAAGGTCTATTTTGGTAGGAATTTAAACCTGTGACAATTGATTTTTCCAGGGTATGCTATCTGCAAAACTGTGCAAACAAGTTAATGATCTTATTGCAGAAGTAGTTCCCACCTGTGCACTGAACATTGCAGCAAATTTGATGGAGAATTGATAAAAAATATGATGCTATTTTTCTTCCCAAAAAGGGCCACTGGCTTGCCTGAAGGGCACTTGTTTTACCTAACAGACAAATGTGCTTATAAAATAGACATGAATGGCTGGTGTTGTGCATTCCAGTTAAATCTCTGGTGTGCTACCTTCTTTTCTGCTTCCAGGAGATGTCCAAGGGCTGAGTGGGTACTGACATCCTGAGCGTCCTGAACATCCCATACAGATGCTAGATGCTGGGCAATATGGGAAGCTCTGTGCTAGCTTCAGCCGCTGGAGCCATTGGTGAAACTCCTGCTTCCTTCCATGGCAGGGATATTCCCACCCAAAAGTCCCTGAAATCAGCAAGACTTTCGTTGCATCACCTTTAGTGTCCTGGGAGAAGATAACAGACCTCCGAACTCAGTGATCTTGCAAAACAACTTAAATGAGAAGGCTTTCAAGTGGCATGACACCACTAGAATTTCATACTTTCAGTTATGCTAGAAGGACTCCCTTCCAATAGGACCAACCTTGTCTGTCTTGGATGCCTCATTCACATTCAGTTATGTTTGCACTTGTAGGGGAAAATCCTTTCTGCCTTTTGGTCTGTCTCTACAGAGAGACATAAACACTCTGTCCTAAGGCTTATTTTGAGCAAATGTACTACCTTCCTTCTGAACTTAATTGTTACAACAAAATTCAGCAAGAAACTGTCAGGTTTCAGCAAAACATAGCTTTGGCCATGGCCTTGGCTCTGGTGTGGGAAGCAAGGAATATGTTTCCAGCCATCACAAAGGGGAGGAAAGAAATAAGTCCAACTGAACTAAACACAACAGGAAACTGGGGCTGGCAGCTGGATGGCTTGGCCTCCATCCCGCAAAGAGTGTGTTGGAAATCAGTCCCAGTGAGCTTGCAGCTGGCACACAGAGGGTCAGTTTGACGTCGTCACCAGAGCCCTTTTTACCCCATTTCATCTTAGGATTTGTGAATGAAAATTCTTGGTTGCCCCTGAGGAATCACCAAGCCTGGAAGGACCATAACCCGAGGGGAGAAAACCAGGGAAAATTCAGGTCATGTTTTTTCATAGAGTGTTGTGGATTCATGCTCCCATCCAGCAGCCATCTCAGCTGCTGGTGAGTTTGATGCTGTAGGCTCCAGCCAAGATCCTCCATAATGGATCTCTTGTTAACTACGTCTGCTCTAACAGATGCTGCTCTGTGCTTTAGTCATATTTTGGAGCTGAACGTCTCTGCTCCCTGTTTTTCAGGCAAAGCCCGTTCCTTTATTTCTCTCCTACCAAGCACCACAGGTTCCTCTTCAACACCACTCCACAGGCCTACATGGTCCCATTGATTTTCCATAACCTTCCTCACCAGCTGTAAGGGGTTTGTTTAAATGATAAACCTGCTGACTAACTCAACCCTTCCAGGTTTTCAGGAAACAGCCATTTCCTGATGGACTCTACTTCAGCATCCTACTTTTCAGCAAGTCCTTTGATGGCTTCCTCATTTCCATGCCTGCAGAAAATCAAGCTTAGCAGCCCATTAGTTTCCGACTGTGGTTCAGCAAAGCTTAATTGCAAGGAGTTTTTCACCTTTACATTTAATCCATTAATTTTATTTTTTTTCTACAATTTTTCTTTTAGTTTATAATCCCTGAACATTTATTTTGCTTTCTTCCTTCGTTACTACTTCTTGGTGTCCAACTGCATTCTTATGTAATTCTCTCTCTCTTGTCCAAGCTCTCCTCCAAGAATGAGGTAAAAAGATTACCAACCAGCTCACGCCCGAGTTGACAGTGAGTCAGCGGGGTGACAGAGCTGTTTAACAGAGTGACTCGAGTCCTGATGTAGAAATGGCCTCATCTGCTGTTGGAAATGTTTTCCCATGAACACATTCATTTACTGCTCTGGGTTCTGCAAAAACACATTACAAAGAGGTATTTCCCGTACTGTAGAACTCATGGTGGAAAGGGAGCAGAGGGCATAAACCTAATACCCCTTGCTGAAATGGAAAACTTAAATACTGAGGGCTAATTGCCTAGTTGTATATAACATGTGGCAGAGCCAGGCGTAATTTCTGCGTTCGGATTCTTGGCACAATATTTTATTCATCTGGCTGTATTTCCTCTTTCTTTTGATTATTCCTTGCATTTGTTGACTTTGTCCTGGGTCTCTGGACGAGAGGCAGACCAGAAGGGAAGGCACAGGGTGGCACAGTGTCTGGACTGCTAGATCATGTGGCAGCCTTGTGCTTTGGCAATGAGCTCCAGGATAGGGGCAAGCACTGGGACTGGAACCACAGCCCTCCTCAGTGTGGTGCTCCACCACTGGCTGTGGGGGCAAATCCAGCCAGGAATGGGCTGGGCATGATTAGGGAAGAAGGAGGAGGGGGAGGAGGCAGAAGCCCACCCAGACCGGTGGTGGGATTGCAAAGGCTCAGGAGCTTATTGATGGACAATTCTTTGATGAATGACTGGATCTGCTTTGTTTTTCATTGTATGCTTGACTTGCAGACAGTGTTAAATAATGAAATTATGGGGTTTCTTACTAAAATCACATGTATGTCACTGCTAGTTCATAGCAAACAACATGGCTTCATTGTAAATTTATATGCTGTGTAATTTTTTTTTTTCACTCTTAATGAAAAACACACTGTTTTGTTTGGACCATCTCCAGGCGTTTCAGTTATGGAGTTACTCACTGAAGGTGAAGCATGTGGGAGGTTGCTTTAAGCAACATTACTAGTAAAGCCACTTTGAATATTGGCTGCTCTTTTACTTTATTTGGATGAAGAGCAATATTTTCAAAAGTGTCTGAGCTACTTAGGAGTCCATGGCTTACATGAGAAAAATTTCACTGGCACATGTTGGACTGGATGTGATGTTTTTCCTTCAATGCTTATACCTCCAGATAGAAATACAAGACACTGGAACAAAAGTGCCTTTTACTAGTGCAGTTTCTTTTAATTCCTGAACCAGATTAACCTGGACTGGCACAAGCAATAGGAGACTAACACGGATACCTTGACACAAACTGAGTTGTGTCTCTTCTATCAAACTCAGTAAAATGAATGCAGCCACCTTTGCGCACATTTAAGGCAGTTGTGAAGAAAACTGTTTTTGAATTTTTTAAGAGCCAAATTACTCTAATAAAACTTGATGCTTCTTCAGCTATGCAAATGCTTTTTGAAAATGCTAGCCTTGCAAGTAAAAGAACAGAACACAGACATTAAGGGAAAAACAATGCTATAAAGACTTTTATACCACTGTTCATTAGGACATGAGTAGAAAAAGCAAGAACTTGATTTTTGCAGAGATGACTTAGATGTTTCTTCTTTCACCACTGTCTGGTGCTCACTAATTATTAAACAATAATAATTAAATAATAATTAATTAATAAAATGTCTACCTTGGCTGTTACTGGGCTGCAAGAAATTTTAAAATGTTACTCAAATGCTAGACAGAAAAAACCTCCCACACTGTGCTTCTATGTGCAGGATACATTCATCCTTCTGGCAGTACCTGGGAAGGATTCTGCTGCTGCAGCGCAGCCTTTGGGCCAGGCAGTGCAAGCCAGAACTGTTCCTCTGTGCAGTACACACTGCAGAGGGAGAGGGGCCAGCAGGCTGTCATTTTTAACACACTCCTGGAAGAAGCCTCTTAAAGCCTTATTTTAAAAGCCATATATGTTATTTTCTTGGAGCTTGCGCAGGAGGGGACAGGCCAGATATTGGCCACACAGCCACATCACAGACAAGCAACAGTGAGCCTCAAGAAATTAGAAGCCACAACTGATGACATCCAGACGGCTCATGATGAGGAGCAAAGTACTCAGCAAGGACTCTGGGACCAGTTGGGGGTGGCCATGCAAATCAACAGCCCATGACTGTTGGCCAGAAGGCTCCTAGAAGATTCTATGAGAGACTATATATATATATATATATATATATATATATGTGTGTATGTGTGTGTGTGTGTGTTTGTGTATGTATGTGTCAACCTCACACTGGGATCTTCTGAAGCAGCCTTTTTATGCCCTTTTTATGTTTTGTTTTTCACCCTCATTTGTCTCCTTTTATTTCTTTAATAAATATCTTCAGTTTTGGCACTTCAGTTGTCCCTTTCTCGTTGCTTGCCACCACACCACTGTCGAGCTCCCAGAACCAGCGAGTTTTCCTGTACACTCTGAAGATCCCTCAGGGTGTTGGTGCCAGCCCATCTCCAGCTGGGTCAGAGATCACTGGTGGTCGGATGCGTGCTGCAACATGACCTGTCCTTTTTGGCTTTTAAAGCAAATTTAGGGACAGTGCAGAGGATCCCATCCTGAGTTCATTGCGGAGCACTCTGATACCTCCTCCTTCCCAAGCCTCATCCCAGACAAAATTTATATCCTTGCTCTCTGGGCCAGGTCTTGAATCCTTACAATCCATTTTATGGGTTCATTATAACCATATAGTCCTTCAATCCCAATTTAGTGGTGTTCTGCTGTATCTCCACAAAGATTCCACCTCTTTTTAAAGCGCTAGAGGCAGACAAGAGGGTAGTCCAGCTTGTCTCCATTTCACATAACTCCTTCCAAACATTTTTTGCTGTGTTCCTCTTGCAACATGGCCCTGTGGCTCGTTTGTGGCTGCCTCACCTGGCTGGGCTGCTCTGGCACAGCTGCCCACCTGGGCTGATTTCACACCTCAAAGGAACAAGTGACTCCCACCTCCACAGCCCTGCTGCCCTCTACACCATGCAGCCATGGCAGGGGGATGAGCAAAACCTCCCTGACTGCTTCCCCTTCCCTGAGCTCACAGCGGGCAGGTCAGGTTCAGAAGCTGGCAGCAGTTTTCAAGCACAGTAATCTTCCTACAGGAGCTAGGTTGGACATGGTTTGTTTGAAAAAGAAAATTGTCATCCATGGATTGCAATTAAAAAAAAAAAAAGTAGTTTCTCCCTTCAGTCTTGTTGTTTGTGCTTTCCCAGGATTTTGCAACTCTTACTTAGATTCGGGGTATGTTCTTGACTACAAAAAAAAAACCAAAAAAAAAATGTAATGCTGCCCACTGTTATCCAGTTTTCTGAACAGAAGTAAAAAACAGAAATGAAAACATATACCTTTCAAGTTTTTCCTGAAAGTTTTCCAGTCCTGCAAGTTTTCATGGAGTTTGGCTAAACAAAATAATTGCCTGTGTCATGACTGTGTTTTATGTGTGCCCTTAGAATAAGTCATTAAACATGTCTGGTGTTCTCAGACCAAAGGAGACCTCAAAACACAGACTGTGCATGTGACCAGCTGTCAAGTAAAGAGATCTGACAGTCTCACAGTTCCCACTCTCCTGTGCACTCTCTCTCTGGTAGATCAGGTGTGAATGCCTCGTGCTTTTAAGCATGTGGACTGAAAATCAGGTTTTCCACTTCATAGAAAATATGCAGGCTTTTTCAGGAGCACAAATAGGAGTGTGCATATGTCTGAACAGCAGGAAAAAGGACAGATGATCTGGAGACTGAACAACAGCTTACCTCTAAGCATGTTCATGCAAAGATGTAGGAATGATGTTTCAAAAATGAAAGAAAGGTTGGTCACCTTTACCAAATCCTTAACCCCGTCCAGCTCTGGAAAGTCTGTTTTCCTGATGAGTCTCTTTCAGAAACACCACATGGGCAGCCAGCCTGCCCAAAGAACATTGCATTAGCTGTAGAGACATATATATGATACTGACATTTCCCCTGACACAAGAATTTCTAAACAAAATAATTGTCACTTGTTAGCATATATTTGTGGCTCAAAATCAGACCTCACTGTGATCAGACAGGAGAGGGGTCTGGAAGGCAGTAGCAGCTGTACTAGCTCAAATCAGGCACATTTTTGAGTAACTCCCTTGAACTAAGGAGTGTTTACATATTTTGAAAAGCGGGATAGCAAAGAGACACTTGAGGACAAGAAGAATGTACAAACTTAAAAATCTGTGGCAGAATAAGCAACAAAATATCCAGATATCATGAACTCTGGAAAGACAGAGAAATAGAGAAACCCCAACCTATATCAGTGATCCCTGAAGCATCCTTCAATCTTTTGAGTGGTAAACACCCTTTATATAAAAACAGTTTAATTTTGTACTCAGGGTGGGTGGTAAATGGGAAGGCTTCTACTTGTTTCAGTTGGCCTTTTGATCTCTTAATAAATTAGATACACCTAAACCAACAAAGTTTTTCATCAGGAACAAAAAAAGTAATGCTATGGAAGGGGCAATATTCTTTCCTTTTGAACAAAAGCAACATCCAAGAATTCTTTCCTGAACTTGCCAGAAAGCTTTTGAAAGGCTTCTGCACAGAAAGTAGGGAGTATCTTCTGCATTGTCTCTTCCTTCTCACAACTCTTCCCTTCCTTTTTCTCTATATATTGTATTTATTTATTTCCCATTAAACATAGAATGGTTTTGGTTATAAAAGATCTTTAAGACCATTGACTATCACTGTCTGGCCCAGGAGCAATCCATGCTCCTAAGTGTCACATCAACACATCTTTTAAATATCTCCAGGGATAGTGACACCCTTCAGGCATCATAGACAAAGATATTAAACCAAACTGGCTCCGAAACTGGGCCCTGGGGAACACCACTTGTGACAGGCTGCCTACTGACTTTAACTCCATTTCTACCTCGTCCTCCAGGGAATTACAAAGGAACTGCATCTGTGGTGTAAAACACCTGGCTGTCACCTTGAATCTTGCCACAAAGATGGTTTAGGCTTTCTAGAGGAGGCACAGAGAAAGGCAACACAAATGAGGAACTGGTAAGTCTCTGAGGGGTGGACAAAAATGTTCAGCAAGATGTTGGGCATGCAGGGACTGGAGGAGCGAGTAGGAGATCTGTAAACATGTGAAGTCTAAGCAGCTAAGGAGAGAAAGGCTTTGGTTGACATGAGAGACTTTGCATTTGAGAGACATGAGAGACTTGCATTTGCTCCTGCTGGGTCCAGCTGGTGAGAGGCAGTGCTGCCAACCCAGACACACCTATTCTGAGGGGGCACAAAAAGGCACCAAGCAGGAAGGGAGTGCTGGCCCAGGCGATGCAGGGAAGTGCACTGCGGGCTCTGGGCACGGTGATCTCAAATGTGCTGGCTCTCTGCTCTCAGAGCTCCAGCTCTGCGCGTCTCCTACTGTGCGCTGAGGCTGAGAGCTGCAACACTGCGTGTGTTGTGTATTTATTGTTAACAGATAGCCATATAAACAGTCTGGCTTTCCCAGCAAATGGTGATCCAGGGCTCAAGCAGAAAATCTCGGAGGTATTGTAGTGCATTTTCATGAGACATGATTTATTTTGGAATTGTATGTTTTGGCTTTCTGCTCATTATGTCCAGTAATCAAGCTCTATGGACTGCTTTACATTACACATGCCATGCCATGGAAAGCCCAGCACCAAGGCATTAGTCATGAATCACCAGGATCTGGGGAGATGAAAAAACCTGAACTCTTCTCATTTTTTATTTTTGTACTTAATAATGCTTAGAGTGATTAGGAACACCAACTTCTTTTTCTGTCACTTTGCTGAAGCAGACACTTGGCTCCCATCAGTGTGTAAGTGATTGGCTTTCTAACAAAAGGCAGGGGGCTAATGAACCCTTTACATAAGTCCTCTTTTCTTCAAAATGTGAAATAGGATTTAGCAGAAAAATAGAGTCATAAAGACCTATACTCAAACAGCCCTGAAAGAACAATTTTATTTCACTTCTGCCCTCTTCCTATTGCTACGCAGATCTATGTGTGCACACATCCATTTCTATACATAAGCCAATCAGATTTGGTTTAGTTAACCTTCTATGGTTAAATGCAAACTGGGGACACATTGTAGGAGAAAAATGTCCATGCACATAAAAAAAAAGGAAAGGAAGGTGAAGAGCAAAAGGAAAAGGAAGAAAGCAGAGGGAGGAAGGAAGGAATAGGAAGAAGGAAAAGAAGCAGTAAGTTTGTTTTCTCTGTGCAGGAAATGTTTTCTCTATAGCAACAAGATGAGATCTGAGGTTAAATGGTGCAAATGTGGACTTCAAAGAAAGGAAGGTGGGCATATAAGAATCACAGAGTGGATTAAGTGATTTACTGGAAATAACCTATCTCTTTGCTGCCCCTGTGTTTTAGCCCTATGCTATCTCCTGGAAGAGACAAGCCTGTGTCTTGATACAGCTTTTGATTAATTCCCATCCATATTCAAAAATACCAGCTGTCCTGAAAAAGGGTATTTCTTTCACGCTCCATATTACACATGCCAAATACTTTATTGTACTAGATACAACCTCTAAACATTTACAGTAAGTGCACTTAGTAACAAAATTGTTTGCCAAAGCTCGTTGGCTCTCTCAATACTTTTGAATTACAAACACGGCTTTATTTAAACAGGAAAAATTAACAAATTCCTGAGTCTCCCACATACACTTCTGGTTATCAGAATTTTATCACCGGCAAAAGGGAACATTTCATGGAGGCTCTTGTTAAAATGCTGGCAGCTATCAGTGTGTTGGATTTCCATGTACCGCAGAAGACAGCAGCATAGTTTAATATCCATGTGCTCTGTGTTTTTCTTGTGGCTTTTTTAGTTTGTTTTGTGAGGTTTTTGTTGTAATTGCTTTGTTTTGGTTTGGCTGTTTTGTTTGTTTTCTTTAAACATAAACCTCTTTTTTGTCTTCTTGATAGATTTAGAAAAGAGAAGCTGGGTCAATAGCTTCTTAGAAAATCCTCTAAGAGAGGAAAATGGAAGGAAAGATAAGGGCACATTTTCTTAAGGAGCTGTGGCTGGACAGGTGTGGATGCCAGTAAAGCTAACTCTCTATTGGAAGTGGCCTTTCCATTAAAATGGAAAAGCCAAGCAATTTGTCTGAACAAATGAGATTGCAGTTGCAAATTCCCTCTTTACAGACATCAGAGTACAGCACAGACTGATGCCTCACAGCAAGAACTGGTTTGAAAGGACATGACAGGTACACTTGCAATAACAGGAAAGCCCTTAACAGGACCAGAAAAAGGAAAAGCCTGTATTTACCTCTGCAGTGAGTGGAACAAATTTGCCAGTTTGCTAAGACTGACCTCTGCCAGCTACATCCAGTCTTGAAGTCAGAAGAAACAATGACAGGGACAGCAGGGACAGGGTCATGCCTCCTGCACAGGGTGGGGACAATGCCCTAGAGAAATGCCTTTGCCCACTCTGCTTTGCATCACCTCCATTCACACAGACTGAAAGACAGACCAGAGGAGTTTGCATCAAAGCCTCTCCATTGGTAATTCCACCTGGTAAGACCAATCTGCATGGTGGACTTTTATTTCTTTCACAGCAAAATCTGCATGTTTTTTGTCCGAGGATACCCACTGCAGAGAGATCTGGCTGCAGGAGTGTCACAGACAGAAACCCTAAATGGCTTTACAGTAAAGTATGGTATCTGGTAGTATGCTACTGGAGCAACACAAAGGTCAGAAAAAGCTACAAAACCTGCTTCAGAAGCACAGCCCACTTCAGTTTCCCCTGACACACTGCTCCTGGGACCCAGGCTGGCCATGGTTAAACCCCTGCCCACCACACCAGTACAGATCAAAAGATGGCCCATGCAGTGACCTGAAAAGTTTAATTTCAGTGCAATCCTATACTGGGACAAATTTATGTTGATATTCAGAAGTTACATAGCAGAGGAAGGAGATATAAAACACTGGACATAAGACATGTCCTTTAGTTTTTGACATCCAAGTTACCCAGGCTTAGTTTGCCCCATGAAGAGAGCAGGCCTGCCCTTTCCTTTTCACCAAGTGGCTTACTCCAAGCCTTTGCTGCCTGATTGTTAAAGTGCTGCTACAGCTGTGACTATTGGCAAAGGCAGAGTTAAAAAAAACAATGTGGCAAGTATTTAAAAAAAACTCTATTACTAGCGCACTATGGACAGATTCCAATTTTAGGAATCAGTGCAAAAGCCCTTTTTCGCTCTGCCCTCTCTTCTATCTGCCCAGCTTTTAGTATCTCAGTCAGAAGCCAGCCTGAAGCTGCCAAGGGATCCCAGAAAACTCAGAACAAAAAAAAAAGGTGCTGACAAGAAAATCAATGTGTCAAACATACACAGAATATATTTTCAATCTTTTATAAAAAAAGTTGTGCTTTTTCTGACCGATGGGTTACCTAGCTTCTGTATATATCACAGCAACAGGGAATTAAAATTCAAAGGCCATCTTTTTAATTAGTTTTCATATTTATTCTGCCACTGAAAATACATGAAGTAGAAAAACACATTTTCCTTGATCTGCATATTCCTTTTAATACACAACTTCCCACACTACAATTGCTGACATGAACACCATTACATTTGAACTTCAAGAGGATTTACTTGGACCAGAAGCAATCAGCAACAAAAGAATTTTAATGACTGTGGGAGGATCGTTGGTATTTTAAGAAGTCTTCTAAAACCTTTTGAAGAATTTGAGATAAGTAAAAATAAGTGGGGCAATCTTTTTCCCTAAGTACTTTGTACCATGTTTTCACATAGCAGAAGTGAGCTCTACAACTGCACAATGTGGCTGGAAAATCTGAATAGAAGACTAAAACTTAAAAAAATTCTGAGATGACAACAAATGGCTGGGAACCATTCTAAGGAACACAGCAAATGGGTCCTTCTATTCCAGGCTCTGGTTTTTATTCTCTTTGCTCACTGGAGCTTTAATTTCATTAGCTTGCAAAGAACTACTCAATTCACAGATCAGATTTCTTAAGGATATAGGAACAACATGTCAACAACACAAAGCACTAATCAAATTGTTATACAGCAGCCGTATGCTCGGTGAGCTCCTCTAGCAGAATGGTACAAGCAATATTCCTCCTGCTGCATTTGATCTGAAATATTGCACTTCACCTTGCAGAAGAAAAGACACCTGCTGTCAGACATGCTCCTGGATTAATATACCTGACAATGGAATTTACCTGCTGCTAAGAGTTCAAAAGGTTCACCTTCTGGAATTGTTGAGTGACTCCTTGGGTTGAACTATGTACCTGGACAGCAACTGCCCTCTGTCACAATCACAGCGACGACAGAAATCCTCCCTGGACATCTGTCTTCACAAGAGGCCTTTGGACCCACCCATGTTCAAACAACCACACCACTCCTGTTTTCAAGTTATTCACCCATGGCTTCTCAAAACCACCAGACTTCCAGCAGGTTAAACTAGGGTGAATGATTTGCTGCTATTTTGTAACATCATCCTCCCACCCTATCCAGATGAGATTCAATAAAAGCATGCAAATAGCAGTGAAAAGAACATGGAAAGGACAACTCCCAGCTCAAAAACCCCCAAACCTTAGCCAAGCCAAAAGTGTCTACAATCTTCTGCTTTCGTGGGGATGTTAGGGGCAGGAAAAAGTGCTCTTGCTGAATTCAAGGAAGAAAGGAACTCCAAGCATTCTTGAGAAAAAGAAATTTTTGTTTTACTCAGATATCTGTCTTTGGAGGCAGTCTTACCCTCTCCTTTCTTCTGCTTACCTGCACTAGTTCAAGTATCAAGCAGGCACTAAGGAAAATATATGAGTGGATAAGCAAGCAGATGCTTTTAAATGAAAAAGTTCATGCAGCCTGCTTTTCTGTTTCTCACTACAGTTATGCAAATAAAAACAAATCCATCTGTACATTCACTTGCTCTCAAATACAGTCAGAAAAAAGACTGGTTTTGTTCAAAGCCAGTGGATATATTCAAAACCTTGGTCAACTGGCAGACAATGTAATGTTTATTCGTTCTGCCTACTCCACTTTCCACAGTGTCCACACAAAACTAGCTTGACTGTTCAGGTGGATTTCAGTTTTACTGAAAGCAGTGTCATAACTCTCACTTCATTCTGTGGAGGCAGGATTTGTTCACTTGTTTCTCTTCCCTCTCTAAGCAAGGAACTGCCTATTCCAAGCAATTTTTTGCTTGGAAGCATAAAATCCAAGCATCTCCTCAAAGCCAGAGATGTTGAAAATACTGGATTTTGCTGAGCTGACCCTCCACTCTCCATTTTTTCCCTGCCCAAATGGGAGAATAGCATCCCTTAAGTTACATTCCAGTATGGTAAAATGAAGGATATGTATGTCTGGGTTGTTTTGTTTTGCGAGGTTATTTTTTTGTGAGTGAGTCTTTTTCCCTTGTTTTTTTCTTTTGCCTTTTTTTTGTTTTGTTTTGTTTTGTTCCCCCCCCCCCCCCCTTTTGTTTTTCCTTTTCGTTGTAGAGGCAATTACAATGACGAAAACAGCGCCAGGAATTTGCTGTTGATATATTTTACATTGTTAGGATAACACAGAGTTTCCTGGAAGGAGGTCCCAAGTTTTTTATCAGCAAGATCCCACCTTTGCTGACATGTACCCTTCTTGATGAGTTTTGTTTACTATCAGTGATTCTTGGTAACTGATATTCACATGAGTGACATTTCTCTTCAAAACAGTCTCATATTGAAAAAACCCACCTGTTAGCTTAGGTACTTATAACAGTGTACATGTGTGGCTATTATCTGTAATATGGTCCAGTCATTTGGATTGGATGACTAGCCTATAAAGTGTTGACTTCACAACACAAAATTGTGCCTTGGTTCTTAGTAGCCCACTGCTTTTGAAATGAAGGAGGCATCATTTGAATGGTACCCTACAAATACTTCTCAGTGCAAAAATGCCGAAGGTGTTTTGTTTTCAGTTATAGGAAAGGTTCCATAAAAACATACCTTTTCTTTTTTGCCATTAAAAATTTATATGCTTTTTGCCATGAACAAGAAAAGCATTCCAAGAATATGCCACAAATACAACTTTTGTAATCTACCAACCTGACTGTAGCCCTTTAAGAGCCTTAGGGATGTATCCTACTTTAAGAACTTATCCATAAAAAACTTGGTACCCCTTACATATTACAAATTTCATACTGTACTTCAAAGAAGAACCTTATATACATTGTGACTAAAGTACTGTTTATTTCATAATCTAAACAAACACTGGAATACAGTCTATGTTTTTCTACTTTCCGGCAGACTTTACAAAGAGATTTTTTTTTCATAATTGAAACAATCTGCATACACACAGAACATGCATTCTCTAACACCAATAATGAAGGTAAGAAGAGTCAGTTTCCCTCATCTTCCTGTTGCCTGTGTTAGAAAAAAATACTTTTCTTTTTACTGTAGTTATGACAGTGTGGCTAAGGATACAAAGACAAGAGCATAGTTTTACTCCCTGCACAGAAAATGTTCATCACAAGCATGCTGATGGTGATACATATTACATGTCTATTAAATGATAGGCATATTTTTATCCCCTTTACTCCCTTTTTAAAAATACTAAGTGGCTACATGTAAATGCAGTGAAGCAGGTATAAGCTTAATTAATCAGAGTTGATTCAGACTGGCACCAAGATGCAGCAAAGTCCGACAAAGTCTCAGCAAGGCTTTCTGTGGATCACTGATGGCCTCTTCTGCAAAGCAACCACGTTCTACTTTTTCAAAGCAGAAATCAAAGGCTTTGCAGCACGGCCAATCCTGTGGGCAGGGCAGTCTGCGCCGGTACGCCAGGCACCCTGGAAAAGATGCACTTGTAGTCCATTAGTGTTTGAGAAAACGTGAGTGGGTTACCTTCCCCGGGGCCACGCCTGCTGCTCTGTGTGGGCCAGGGGCTGGCCGTGGTGTCACACCACGGAGTGGTCGTTGCTGTGCACGCCAGCCAGGATGGTGTGGTTCAGGGACGAGGCCGAGCGGTCCGAGCCCTCGGTGGGGCCGTTGGCGCTCTCGCTGCGCTGGCAGCACAGGATCTGCTTGAACGTCGCGCTCATCTCCTTGTCCCGGTAGGAGTAGATGATGGGGTTCATGGCAGAGTTGAACTCTGCCAGGAGCAGGAAGAATTTTTCATAGGCCAGGACATTGCACTGGGGACAGCAAACGTCGAGGAGCAGCAAGACTAATCCTGGGGTCCAGCAGATTATGAAAGCACCTAGAAAGAGAAAGAATGGACAAAACACAAAGTCTACAAATATACTAATATACCATTACTTGTCAAAATTCCACAAGAACCATCCAGACAGAAGCAGCAATGGTTAATTTTCTCTTTCAGGATCACTGTTCCCACACTCTCTTTTCACTGACCCAATGAGAGGGATGCCTTTCAAAGATCTGTAAATGGTTACGGGCAGCACATCAAAAGAGCAAGACACACCCCTAAGCCCCAGTCCCAGACCCCCACCATCTGAAACTCTGCTTGGCAAATACATTTACATTTAAAGTTGATAATGAGGAACATTTTTTCCCTTCAGCTAGAGACCTCTGACTAATCAATCTCTTGATCAGAAGAAACAATACTGCAATTTACTTCTCAAACTAATAACAACAAAGAAAACCTTTCTGTGAGTGCTGAAAAAGAAAAAGAGAAAGAAAAGGAGTGGTGCAGGCAGCAATTCTCAAGAAAAAGAAAGCCTGGTTCTTGTTAACCCATTTCAGCCCCCTTATGTAATGGAAAGTCCTAAACACACATCCTTCTTGCACTGAAATGCCGTCCTTCAACGGATCTACTTCTTTTCTTAGGGGTCTATTCAATCAAAATTCAGAGGCTCATCAGGCTTCAATAGTGTCAAAGCCACAGAGTCTTACACAGATTAAAATGCTTCCCCCCTCCTTTCTCTGTTTTCCAAAGAAAGAACAAAGCCCAGAACAAAATTCAGAGCTCAATGCAGAAATTAAGTCAAATGCTTTGTACTTTATTGGGAGTACTGAATTAAAGGAAGATTGTAACTCCTTGCAGGAGTTACAGGAGGTTAGAGAGGCTTTAAATATAAGCTCTGCTGGGGAAGCCCTTACACACCAGTCATGTCAGAACAAAGACAGGGTTCCTGAGATTTTCCAGGCTGCTTTACTGAGGTGGAAACCAAAATCTTATCAACACTGAGCAGGATTAGCACAGGCAGCAGCAATAAGGACTTCCCAGCACTACGCTGAGAGCGCTGTCTTCAAACTGGTTCTCCCATCACTGTGGTATTTATTTGTTTATATACTGCTCCTGTTTTTATTACAGTGATGGCCTCTTGCAGTACTAGCACCTAAGTCAATTCCCACACCAGGCAGACTTTGCCATGCCTGCCAAGAAGGTGCCAGCCATTTCCAGCTTGGGCAGTGACAACTGTAAATTGTGCAGTTTGGACAGCAAACCCAGGTAGATCAAATAGAAGATTTTCCAAAGGGTCTGCAAGCCTGCAATACACACCAGGGGACAGACACAGGAAATCACACACACAGGCTTTTTACATACCAAAAAGCATCCCTAAACTGAGTTTGCTTGCAACTAATGGTGCCACTCAATGCCTATTGCTTTGCTGACCAACAATGCTCGTCAATGGAAAGAAGCTGGGGGATGAATTGCCAGCTGCCAGGTAAAAGCATTGAGCTCTCTCACCAAATGACTTTGTTAGGGTCCCTGGCAGCAATTTGACAGCATGGGGATGAAACTCTCCCAAGCTGAGGTGGCATCAAACACATGAACCCGCTTCGTAGCTTTTGTCTTTTTGCAGCTCTTTTGGATTCCAGCAGTCCTATAAAAGAGTACTTGAAACCCATGCAAAGGACTAGAGGCTTTTGTCCCTTCCTTTTACCTGTTGCCACAAGAGTAGAAAACTGCATTTCTCTATTTGCAGCATTGTCCATGCTGATAGAATCTGCCCCCTGCACAGAAAAGCTCTGCTGAGCTGCTTTTTGCAGAAACAAAGTCATTAATTCAAATTCAACAACTCACTGTTGAAATTGTGCATGTTGTGTTCAGCCTCCTAGCTAGTAAGGCAGCAGTGCACTTTGTTTTAGCTTAAGCATGTATTTTCTTCTCTATAGGCTGCCTTGGGAGAACAACATCAGAGATGGGAACACTGCGAGTCATGGGATCTACAGTGAAGGACAAAAGACAATGACAGCATCCTCACTAGGCCTGTAGCAGAAAAGTCCAATGTGGAAACAATGGAGCTAGCAGGAAAGCTCTCATAGCATTGTTCAAAGTTGCAATTGAGGGCTTCCAATTTTCCATTTTTTTTTAAATCTGTTGCTAAGGAATAACAGAATGTTCTGTTGGCATAATTTTTGATATGTTAGAAACAGTCGCAAAAAGCTCTACGGGGAGGCAGATAGGAATTTTCTCCTGAGAAAGTCCCAAAGTCATCCAGAAAAATCCACATGCACTGCACTGCACTGAACACTTGTCTCAGATGGAGTTCCTGAGCCTCTCTGCTCTCTGGGCTCCTCAGTATCTTAGACAGGTCTGATAACCTATGTGCTGAGGCTTGATTGGCTGCAATCAAGAAAAAGTGGACTGTGGTTGAGCAACCAACTAACTGCTCTGTGCAGCTCAGGCTACACTGAAAAATGATAAAAACAAAAGTTGCCTTCCCATCCAGCTCTGGAAGGAAGTCACCATTGTGCAAGTTGTCACCCTTCTGCTCCTAGCAAAACATCCCCCCCATGCTAATGGCTCTGGCAGCTTATGAAGTGCTTGTAAATGGTTGCACAAAAATGCCTCAGCTTTGCTCATTTTATTTAACTGTTGGTACACTGGAAAATACTGAGAAGCATCACTCAGGTAAGGATATTTTTGAATTAGATACAGAGGAAAACATAAATCTCAGACTCTTAATACTTCAGATTTAGGAAACTTCATCTGGTTAAACATGGGATTCTTTTTCTGCAAGGAAAACAAGGATAGATTTTTTTTCCCCCTCTTAGAATATTTGTTGAAGTAAACTGGAAGTGAAATTAAATTCTTCACCTCCCAGAAATCTGTTGTGAATTGACTTCACCAAGAATGAGGATCTAAAAATACCACATTTAATAAAACAGAGACATCCAAAAGCTTCCTGCTGCCATATACTGGAAAGCCTTAAGCATACACCAAAATACTGATGTTTTTCTGCTCAGAATCAGAACTGAGAGCAGTCTGAAGTACAGTATTAGTAATTTCCAGGAGCATCTTTACATTTTACAAACTTGGTCAAACCTAAATTACAATAACATACAAAGCAGATCTGTTGCATTCAGTTACTTGAACTTTTGTGGATATGCCAGAGTCGTACCAAATTTATGTCTTTGGCACTAGGAGAGCCCAACATACTTGAAAAAAACTGCAGACTTTATGTCTTTGGGTGGCTGAAGAGCACTGTTCCCTGGACAGAGAGCACCTTGCGATATTACCTCCAGCCCTGGCAGTCCTTCAAAGGTGATGGCACTGCAAGAAGCTAAATGAGCTCTTCAGTTGCAGCAGAAGGAACATTCCCATGGAGCACAGCCAAGGTCTGTCCTGTGGGTCAGGCCACTGAGGGCTGGGTGAAGAAGGAATGCCAATCAGGCTGAATGCCCATCAGGGGTCAATGGCTAGCCATTAGACAGGAAAGCTTGAGGAAACCAGAAAAATAGCACATTTTAAAAGATTGAAGGGTCCCTATGGACTGAGAACCATGTTTTACAGCAGGAATGAGTTACAAAAAAGCACTTATCTAATTTTCTGCTGAGGTGTGATACCTCTTGTCACAATAAGAAATGAAAGTCTGACTCTTTGTGCATTGTCTGTCTTGCAGAGCTGTGGTAGAAGTCCACTGGAGGCTTTCCAGTGTCCGTGATATGACTACATCTCATCTGTCTTGAGCCCTTGTCTGGTGCATCAGCACAGATTATGTTTCCATGGTAGCTGGATGTTGGAAACTCTTGGGTAAATGAGACAAGGCCTCACAGCAAGGTTTGATTGCAAGACACTAAAAACTATTGTAGGCATAGGCATATGAAGCCAGCCATGATAAATCACACAAAAATCAGTGAGAGCAAGAACAAAAGAGAAAACAACTCCAAAAACCAGCAGCAGAAAAGAAATAAACTACACAAGAATAAACACTGATGAGCTAGTCACTCATTACTAGGATACCAGACTGGATGGCTACTCATGAAGCTTCTTGTGTTAGCAGGCAAAGTGTTTCCTAAGCAGCACTCTTTTTTCTTTTTTTTTTTTTTTTTTTCTTGTCTTTTGCCTTGGAGAGCCTATGTCTGTGTTTATTCTGTGAACATTTGTTTTCCTCTAACTCAAAAAAGCAAAATAAAAGAAGCACTTCTGCTTCTGCCAAGTCATACACTGCTGTCCTTCAGAGGCTCCAGAGGGATGTAGCTCTTGTCAATGCACACCTATTCTGAAACACCCTTCTTCTCTGCCTTAACCACACTGTGTCCCTTTCATGTGCTCTCTTCCATTCATCTTGTGTGTTAACCCTGATATCTGGCATGGGCTCACACTCACCCTGCAAATTCCTCAGTCTGTGTGGAGAGGAAAAATGTTGAAAGGGCCTCTTTTACGGAGTGAGAGAAGAAAAAAAAAAATCTCTCCTGTATTTGCAGTTTTTTAAGGATTACAGGAATAGGATACGGAACTAGCATATCAAAGACAGAAAAGCAGAAAAGATGCATTCCATCTGAACTGCAGGAATGTTTATAATCTGCTGCTGTTGCCCGTCTACTCTTGTCCATCTGCTGTCTGTCCTCTCCAAATCCCCTCCTGCCCTCAGAGTGGTACTGGTGGCAGGCAGCTGCACCCCCTCTTCCTCTGGGACTACAGTGACTGAGAGAGGAAAGGGCATTGAACGTCACTGTTATCACTGTTACCACAGCTACCAGCAGGGAGAAGAGTCCTTCTGCACTTGGTGCAGGCTAAATGCAATGCTCTCAGAAAATGATTTGTTTTAATTAACAAAACCATAGCCAAAAAGGGCTGCAGAAGTGCCTGGCATTTTCGACATTCTGATTTAATCCCACCCTCATCAGGGAAAGCCACTTGCCATGCTAGCTGAGGTGAAAGCTCATCAGCTGCAACACAACTGCACTTCTTCATGTCCTAGCCATCTGTAAACTGTATTAATAGTCCTTCTTATCACACTGAGCATTGTTTTGTGCATGGCTTGAACAGAGATGAGTACTGCAAGTATGCAATAGTGCCTATTTACAGCTGTGTACTGTTTTCCCCTGACACAAACATGACAGCATAAAATCTAAAATGAATGAATGACCATAGATGCCAAAGATCACAAAGAGCATTTATCATGCTCTAAACATACAGAGTGTAGATGCGATTCTTCTAATTCTAGTCTGACTTAATTTTTCCCACTTTTGACACAACACTATTACAATATATGCTAATAGTTCTTGGTAGATGAAAACACTGTTGTTGATTTTTGTATTTTTTGCTGGAAATATTAACATAGAGGTAATGTTTGCTTTGACCCTGGAATTTTCATGTGAAGAGATAAAATGTGACTACCACATTTTGATCAGATTACTAGATTTAATTGTTTGCTAAACTTGAAAAATTCTGAAGAACTTGATATATGAAAGGCTTGCCTCTCGATCCACAGACTCCAAAAGACTTGAGAAGGATGACAGTGAAGGAAAGT
Organism: Ammospiza nelsoni; assembly: GCF_027579445.1. Lineage (NCBI taxonomy): Eukaryota > Metazoa > Chordata > Aves > Passeriformes > Passerellidae > Ammospiza > Ammospiza nelsoni. The sequence goes on from NC_080669.1 coordinate 17,910,752, forward strand.
CCTTGAAAAATACCCCTGGTGGGGGAGAGCTGCCTACCGGGTAGAGGTAAGGATGGCCATGCTCAAAAAGGTGCTATCAGAACAGCTTCATTTATTGAAGGTGTCTTTATTTAAGAAAGCTGTATGAATTATGAAAGAGTGAGAGATTCATAGCACACTCCTGCAGTTTTTGACTGATTGTAAAATGCTGCCTTCTCTGACGTGCCTCTGGGAGACTTTAACACTATGGGTACCTTTGCGTTTCAAGCCAAACCTTCATCTTGTGAGGCTGTGTGTGAAAGAAAGAGGAAATATCTCCAGAAAGAAAGATGTAAAACAGTGTAAAACAGGAAATGAGAAACAATGCAAACTTTAAAAAAATCTACATTAATATTCATGCAACGCTATCTTTATCATATACTTTCCTAAGATGATTTGAAGCAAAAGGATGTGAGCACATAAGAGAAAATACACAACTAGAGACCATATGAAAGAGGCTGTGTGATACAAGTTACTATCTTGTCTTTCATGACAGTATATATGCCCCATCCCTAGGGATCTGTGTTCTAGTCTCCTGGGAGCTGAGCTGCTCTAAATGTGCAAGTTATAGATAAAACCCTATCCTCAGCCATATCAAATATCTTAACTTTGCATGAATTCTGTAACTGTCAGGTTTGGGAGATTTTTCCGTCTACTGTACCCATGCTTTGTAAAGAGATTTTAGAATAAACTGGTTAAGCTAGTATTGCATCAGATCCCTGATTCCCTACTTTTCCACAGCTACATGTACATGCACAGTCCAACCCCTTACTGAATCTTGTTTTGGGAATTTCAGCTAGCAAGTTTGGCCAGACTTTGTACAAAATAATGGCAGGATTGTGTAGGAATAGAGAAATCATGTCTTGCTCAAAAATGTGTTTCCTCTTCTCAGCAGGAATTCAGAATGTGTCTGCTTCAAACATTTGTTCTCACCTTTGAAGGTGAACAGAATTTTTGGTGTTTAAGGCATGGCTATCTTTGTCAACAAACCATCCCTTCTCTGAAGAACCCATCTGCTTCCACCTTCACACATTTGTCTGGTTTAAAACATGTTAATGACTTAACATGAAAGCAGCCTTGGGGCTCTGCCTGTGCTCTGGCTGAGCTGGGAGGACCAGCAAGCCTCGAACCCAAGGAGTTAAATCCTGTGTATATTACCATAACCTCTTTCTGGGCCTCAATATGTAGTATTTCACGTGTGTCTTTTCATCTATCCAGTCCTCATCACCTTATTTCATTTCAGAAAAAATAAAGTAAAAAACTCTTTCTAGGGGGACACACCATCTTGACTACCAATGATATTTCTGCTGGCACCTAGACTCCTTTGCTACAGGCTGGCCTCTGCTCTACCTGCTCTCTTCCAGCACTCACATCATCACATTGCCCCTGTTGAAAAACACATAAATACCTTGGTGAAATCTTTACGTCAAAGTCTTTCTTTTAAACCAGACACACTTTGGCACTTATACCTGCTACACAAAGGGTTAACTGAAGAAACATCTGACCTAATATGGTGCTACAGCATTAGCCAATAATCCCTCTGGCATCACTGGCTGCATGGCCACCATCTCTGAGCAGCATGGAGATACACAGACACAAAATGCCTGTGGTCAGTAGGGCTGTATCTACAGTGATCATACCTTCCCTTACTCAGAGTGAGCCAACATCTTTCATCTTCTCTCCCTGCTTCACTTTGCAAATCCAGACCAGAGGTGATGAAGAGCAGCTTTCCCCTCAGCCAGACTCCCAAGTGGCAGCTGTGGGGATGTTTGTGACCTTGCTCTCTGCAGCACCTTGTGCTTACTGCCCCGAGTGCTCACTGGCACGTGCTGGAGGCAGGGTATGCTGACATTCAGAGTCCTGGCTTTCCTTCTGGAGATCCTATCTGCTGCATGGCTTCCCACCTGGACACCACCAGGTGGTCCTTCCACAGAGCCTGGCCCCAGATGTGGATGTTTCCCATCCCGCACGGTCCCCAAGCACTGTGGTATCCCTGTAGCATCTGCAGGTTTGACAGAGTCAAACAGCAAAAAGACAGAAAAGACTGGGGAGGACCAATAACTAAAATAAAACTAACTGAAGAGAAAATGAAACTTAGCAGTAGCAACCCACCAGAAGTGATCTGCTTATTTCATGGGTACTTGCCAAGCTCTAGCCCAGGTTAACACCTGATGTAATTCGCCACCAGATGCTTGCAGTCTTACAAGTGGGTGTACTGGTTTGTGGCCAGCTGATCCAGCTGCCCTCAAGTATTCCACAGCTGACATCTCTGAAGGAGAACTCCAGTGCTAAAGCAAATGGAGGAGACCAGGAGGGTTTCTCAATTGACATCTGCAAACCGAAGGTGTTTGAATAGCCCTCTTTTAGAACGCACTTGTAATGGTTTTAAAGAACAAATTGCACAGAGGAATGTGCAAAACGTATTCTAAAAATAAAAGCTTAATCCTGCTGTGATTTATCTGTAACCATTTGAATCCCTCAACACAAGAAAAATGGAATTTGCTCCTGACCTAGTAACTGCAGGAGAGAGATGGTGCACTGCCCCTCTTAAAAGGGAGAAACTAAGGCTTTTATCTATAGAAAGCATTTTAGACAAAAACAGGAAGTCATTAAATGCCAGTGGTCAGCATTTCAACTGATTTCTAAATCCATAAAGATATGTGAAGCTCATGTCTGAATAAAAGCTTGGCTGTTGCCAAAGCAATCTGATTATTTATCTTTGTGTAAAGAGAAACAGTAGTCCTCATGGAGTTTCTCTGTTGCCAAAAAACCTGACACACAGAGGAAATTTTGGTGTCTCTTTCAGTTTTCTGGTGTTCTAGACAAGTCTTTACGCTCTAACTTGAAAACAAATACTCCTACAGTCCCAAATCAATGCTGGTAGCTTGGCTGGAAAATGAACACGTAAGCGCAGCTGATAACAGGCTCCTGGTACTGGTCTCCCTAGATTGCAGGAAAAAGAAAAGCAGGCAAGAGATATCTGGGGAAAACTAGAAGCAAGAACCATAGAAAACCAGAAAGACCTGGGTTGGAAAGGCCCTTGAACATCCAATTCTAACCTCCCACCATGAGAAGGGATGCCACACATTTCATCAAGTTGCTCAGAGCCCTGTCCACAAACCCTTCCAGTGATAGGACAGTCACAATTTCTCTGGGCAAACTTTCCAGTGCCTCATCACCCTTATAGTAAAGAATTTAGTCCTAATTTCTAATCTTAATCTACTTTTCCATTTAAAGCCATTTCCGTTTGTTCTATCACTCCATGCTCTTGTAAAAAGTCCCTTTTCAGTGTTCTTGAAGGCCCCTTTCTGGTACTGAGAGCTGCTATAGGCTCTTCCCAGAGTCTTTTCTTCTTCAGGCTGAACAAACCCAATGCTCTCAGCCTGCTCCAGCCCTCTGATCACCTTGGCTCTTCTCTGAATTTGCTCTAATGGGTCCAATAAACAACCTTTAGCTCATACCTGGCGACCTGTTTCCACCCCCTAGTCCAAACTCGGTTAGGATTCTGTTTAGGGGCCCTGATTGCTCATAGGAATGACTTGGGACTTCAGGTGGGGGTCACCAGGTCTCCTGAAAGATGAAGATGCTTCTGCAGAAGTGAAGGCTCACTGCAAGAGGTGGTGCGAGGCCAGGGCAGGACAGTTGGCGCATGCAAGCAGGGCTCGCAGACTGGACTCTCCTCTGCCTGCTTCTGCAGGGTACATTTAGTATGCTTGGGACTTACTTGGGTGTTTCACTGCTGTTTTAGCAGCTGCAGTTTCCAATCACAGAAAAATAATTCACAGCCATGTTGAAAAAGCCCTGTTCTGCCCACTTTTCCTACAGAAATCCATATAACTTCTGTGGTACTCTGCTACATAGTCAGAATGCTATGCTCAAACAATACAGCATATTTAGCAGATACCAAACAACTTTGCTATGTGAGGTTGTTTAATTGTATTTTCCTTTGTTGTTAAGGACATTAAGTGTTACTGGTATTATGTTTGGATAAGCTCCAGTTGCAACACAAGATTCCAAATGAAGCCTGGGTGGATGCAATTTAATATGTAAAGGACTGCCTTGATTCTTACATAAGATTAAACTAATAATATTAGAAAAAAAATATTAGCCTCTGTTGGTTCCCTTAATAGGAATAAAACTATTTTATTTAACATGCTAATACTGGACTCTGAGTAGGAGAAAGTGTTACCAAGTGTTACCAGCTCTACCTCAACTGCAAGAAAACTGTGTGTGCTTTAATTTATATAGCCATACTAACACTTATCTGATTATAGCTATCTGGTTAAGCTGTGGTAGACATCCTTTGAGGGAACTGCATTAAGATCAGTCACAGAAAGTGATTTTAAGAAGCAGAATCCATGCTGACAGCTGTGCTTTTCAGAAAACGAAGAGCACAAGCTCCAAATTGAAATGGGCAACAGGGTAAGCCCCTAAGGATAAGGGAATGCCACTCTCGGATAAACCTGCTTGGGAAAATCTGCCTGCCTTTGGACAAGTTAGAAAAGCCTTTCTAGTCCTCACCTGAATATAACAAATCAAGCTACTGCCTTAAAGCAAAAGCAGCCTTGGACAGACTGCACATGAATGGCACTATCACCTGAGTTGTCTGCACACCTCACCATCCAAGCTGTGTTAAGGTAATGCAGACATTAGTCAGGCTATCAGGCCATCAAGGAGGCACCTACAAATGGCACTGCTAAAACAGAGGGGAGCAGACAGATGTGGCATTGCATATCACAGGAGAAGCACTGAGTAGAGAACAACCTGTGTTTTGATTGTGGGAAGTATATACTTACAGATTGTCAAAAGGGCAAATTCTAGGTTTTGGCACTTAATTCTACATGTACCTGTTAAAAATTATGTAGATGAGGCTGGTATCTAGGGTAGAAAATATAGGTTTTGTTCTGCATTTCCACACTGTGAAGATGAGACATTGTTTAAAGGGATGCAGCTACCTTTTGGCTCTCACAGATTTCTCTGGATTCCTCATTAGGATGCTTGCTGTCTTGCTGCATAATTTCAGTGTGGTAACAACAGTATTTTCCATACTTCAAATGAGAAATTCAGTGAATAGGACTGGAAATGTTTAATTGCTGCTGATGGATTCCAGGGGCAGCTTCTCTGATGCTTCTCTAATAATTTACCATATCAGAATCTAGATTGATTTAAGATTTTCAGACAAATATAGAAGAGAGCTCTAATAAAACCTAGTCTCTCTTTCATGTCATATCATCAAGAATCACACACCCATGCATTATCTGGGGGGAAAAAGGTTTATCTTCAGCTAGCTCCTTCTCTCAGCAGTACACACTGGTGTAAAACCCTGAGTATGTGGCTACACCCTCATGACTACAAATGAGGGCATCCCAGTCTCATCCACTTAGAGGATTAGTCACTAAAACTGCTCCTGGGTTAGACAAGGGATGTGTCTTCTCCCTACTCCTTCTCCCTTCCCCCTACAACTAAGCTTCCCCAAAATCACTGCATTTGTTGGAGACGTGAGCTTGATTTGGCTTACAGAACAGATCCTTTTGTTTCCATTGGATTATAGGAACAGTCTTCTACCTTTGGCAGTCTGCTCTCCTGTTCTAAATTTAATCTCTGCTAAGAAAAGTATGGCACCTAAAAGTACCCAAGAGTAGTGCTTGGACTGTGCTAGCACCACATCCTTGGTTGCTTGGCTTAAAGATTGCCATATAAATAGCCTCTGAAACCACAAAAAAAGCACACTATCGTGCTTTTTTGAAGGTTACTCAGTCTGCGTATTTCTGAGGATGTGACTCCTTTGACCTCTGGCAGACAGTTTGCTCCAGTGTCCCTATAAAAGACTGTAGGTTTTGGCTATATATAACAGGGGACAACAATGATGAAGTTTAAAAAAAAAGGTGCTAAGTCTCTTAACTTTCAGTTCCCTTACTCCCACCCTCTTATGAAAGAGCAATTGAATAGCAACAGAAAAGTGAAATAACTGTCTGTGCCAAAAGTGGGCTGACTCCCAGCCACCTTCATCTCTTTCAGGGGTGTTCATGAGAAGTGCCAGACAAAGGTCATTCAGATCCAGCCCCTCTCTACCATGCAAGGAAAGCAGAGGTGTTAACACTGGTGCTTCCTCTGCATGCCTTCCTTGCTGCTTGGCTTTGTCCTGGGTTTTCTGCTGCTGGGCACGAGCAGGAGCTCCCACTGAACTCTTGGCCTCTCTAATGAGGCTGTCAAAGACAACAGTAATCATTCTCTTCTGTCACCTGCCTTCAGCCCAAGGGCAATGCAAACTTGTTTCTCACAGTGACACAGAGAAGAGATGCTGCTGCCAGGGCAGAGCTCATGGCTGTGGTCACACAGGGGCTGCTCCCCATGGATCTGCCAGTGAATGGGCTGCTTCTGCAGGGCAAGAACTTGAAGTCTCTTCCCTTTTAGCACTCTGTTTGCCATGGACTTCAGTCCTCAAGCGATGAGGGATTTATACGCCATCCAAAGTAAAATCTTTGCCAGCTGAAAATTAAACAATCCAGAATTTTTCAAAACAGAAAAGACAGTTTAAACAACTCTTTAAGATGCAGACCAAGCTGATCTGGTAAAAAAGCAGATCACCGTTATGTACAGCAGGGGTAGAACTCTACTTTTAAAAATAACCGCTAATAACAGTTCCATCAGATGTGGCAGATAATGACATACAATGCAGATCACACCATGGCTGCTAGAGACAGAAAATACTTGTGAAAGCATTTGCTTCACACTTGGAATGCCTGAGACTTCGTGCAGACAGTGATGAAGCATCCAGAAAGCAAGCCTAATGTGTTCTATCTCATCTGATGGCCCTTATAGCTGTCTAATCCCCTCCGGTTGATCCTGTGCCATCCCCAGGCACGTCTGTGGAGCATTCTGCCCTGACCCTCCGTGTGAACAGGCTCTAGGTGCAGGGCTGGGATGTTGGCTCCCAGGGAGGGGACAGCATACAAGCAGGGAGTCAGCCATCAAAGATACTGCAACCCCACTAACTCCCACAAGCAATTGCAAAAACAAACAATTGCAATCACCACAGCTGCACTGAAAGCTAGCCTCTGAAAGGAAAACAAAAGGCTCCTCCACACTCTGTGGAAACCCACAAGAAGTTTTGGCATAGTTATCAGTCTTCAAAAGAAGGTCTTAGTATGCAAAGGCTATCTACTGTATTGTGACCTGCTTTAAACAACACAGTGGATGCAGGATTGTGAAATAGAAAACTGAACTAGCACACGTCAGTTGTTGTTGCCTGATGGAAGAAGTAGTAAAGGACCAAGACTGCTACCAAACCACAAAGACCATTTCCACTTGCATTACATTCAGCAGCTGCACATTCAGCTGCAGCCCACCTAAGGGGCTGAGGAGGCAGTAAACTGACAGAGCAGCAGAAGGGGTGAAACAGGATCTAAAAGCATTTTGAGAGGATCAAAAAAAAGACACCTCCTCAAATCCCTGCTCCCAGCTTTTGTATTGCTCCATGTTAAAAAAAAAGCACCACACCAAGCAGAAAGGCTGTGCCCACCAGCACTGCTCAATATTACCAGCACATGTCAGATTATTTTGGGACAGACATGCTGATATATGAATCTGAAAGACTTCTCCAGGAGTGTGGTTTTTTATTTTGTTTCAGCAGATACTTGTAGGCTTGTGCCTAAAGTAAACAGGAAACTGCATGAGATAAAATGAGACCTTACAGGCAAAAAGGCCCTCCACTGAGGAATTTTTGGGTTTAAAATAAAAAAGATAAACAAGCAATTAGTACATTGAAAGAAAATCGCTTGCAAAATCCTTCTATTCAGCAAATTAATTGCTTCTAAGAAGTACCTCTGCTGTTCTAAATGAAATACAAAGCTTTTTTCCTTTTTCAGAAAAGATTAAAACTCTCCTTACTACTCAGCAATGCACTGAAGGGCACCACTCAGGGATGACTTTATTTTCTTTTAAAATGTTTTAACAATGGAATATTCAAGCAACACTGAGGTAAACTCCCACAAAGCAGCAGTGTGTATGGAAGATGCATAAAGAAAAAGCCCTGAGGCAAACTCAGATCAGCTTTTGCTGGACTTCATTTGTAGTTCCTGGTGATACTTGCTGGCTTCTCCTCATTTTTCTACAGAGTTCAGAGCAGCGGCCACACCAAAGTCAGGCTAGCTAAATGAGAGACAAATGCAAGGCAGAGGGGCCATTTCAGTGCTGTAGGAAAAGCCCATGCTTCCAGCTCCTTCTTATAAACTTTATAGCCTGGAGATTGATCACAGCTGTGCCTTAAATAATGAGCTAAACCAAACACCACTGCAAGCTTTTAATCTGCTGGGCTCTAACTGTTCTGCAAGCTACAAGGGGAGAAAAGGAGCAGGGATTTCTTTGTCCCTGGTGTTTTCTAGGAGAGAAAAGCAACAAGGAATGAGCCCACTTATTTGCCCTTCAAAAGAATAAGCACTCAGTTTCCTTAGGCATCCTGTGACATCACAAGCATTTTACTGTCATTGGTGTTCTTGCTGTTATATGCTATCCAAACCCTGATATTGTAATCCTGCTCATTAATTATCTACGAACATGAGAATACATAGCCATGAACAGTCTGACCTACTGCAAATTTGTTGATTTCACAGTACTTCCGGTACATATTTTTCTGAAAACAAGCACTCACTAATTATATTTTTCTTTGTGTGTTCTCTTGTCTTTAATTGCATTTATTAGAGAAAGCTCATTCAAGTTTCACCACCTTGAAGTCCCTTAAGAATGCAGCATCAGTGGCTAAGTTACAGGTACGGGGCAAGTAACATGGTCTGTGCAGGACAGTTTTCACTCCCTGACACTTTAATCCACTTTTTGTGGGGCTCATGTGTGAAGCTGGCTGAGCACTCTGCAAAGCCTGCAGTGTTGGGATGCCACAGGAGTCTCTTGGGTTGGTGAGTTCCATGCCCCATTGCACAAGAAATCATCCTGGTTACAGTCCAGCCACCCTTCCTCCTTACTGACACGGCTTTTAGGTGAACTTTCCTCTCGTCCCACCTGACCCATGGCTGGAGAAGCTTGCATCAGTCCCTGAACTATGGGGTTTTGTAAAACCCGAGGCGTGTGTGCTTGGGGAAGGGAATGAATGAGAATGGAGAGAAGCAGTACCCAGAAGAGAGACCCCTCTTACCCTCCCCAAACACGAGAGTTTTGTTCCAGTAAGTTATAAACACTGTTACTGTCTCAAATGGTACTGGATCTCATCTTTTCTCCGTGGGCCAGGGTAGGTCCCTACAGATTAAAACCACAACTGTTGAAATCCACCTTTTGGATGTTCACTGGCTGTGATGTGTTCCATGTTTATGCAATTATGGCAGCATGTTTCTGCAGATATGGCTGTATGTTTCATTCATAAAAGAAACAAACAAAAAACCAACAAAAAAGGCACCTGTAACTGACCCACAGCCTCCATCTCTTCCTTATTCTGCATGACAGACTAATTCCCATATCCATAAGGGTTACTTTGTGCAGGAGTTCAGGGCTGATGGGAAACGGCTGAACGCAGAGATCTCGCAAGGCTCAGTTGTGGCTGTAAAACACTGCTGCTAGCTGTGAAGTCTGAGCTTGAATGTTGCTGCAATGCAAGCTTTTTTCAGTAGAAAATTCACATGTTCAGAGTAGACGCAGTGCACAGGCAAGAGCAAAATCATCAATAAGTAAAGAAATGAGTTGGTTAGCTGATTGCATTGTCAGGAGGCTTTGAGATAAGCAGTGAGATGATCATATCACAGGGGTCACCATCTGAGCACTGTCCATGAGCACAGAGAAAGGGAGAGGCAGAGGTGGCAATGCCAGCAAGAACAATGCATATCACTGCAACAGACACATGTAAAAGTTTATGGACACAACAAAACTCAGTCTTTTCCAGAGAAATGTTGTGTTGAGATGTGTCAGCCAGATGGAAAGAGACACACCCAAGAGTTATTTTATGGCAGAAGAGAGCCACCTCTCCATCTTTATTTCTAGCCGTCCTTTCTCATTGTATCCAGGCATGGTCAATGGGCTGTACACATCTCCTCACCCACAGAAGCACCTATTGGGTCAGACTCAGCTGTACTAAGTGTTATACTAAGGGGAATTTCAGAAATCTAGCTTACGTTGTCATCACATTTCTAGCACACGTACTCATCTCACAACTAAATGCATTTTTTGTCACCTGCATTATTTGTATGATAAGTATTCAAGCATGCTTTCACAGAGAGTGTATTGATTATGAGCAATCCAAGAAGAACTCGCATCTCTGTTGCTCATGAAATGACACTGTTTTGTACCTGGTGGTGAGTGCTATTGAATGCCACCAGACCTTTTTGTTCTGGCTGTGAGGGCTCACTGGGCATGACTAGGCTTACAGTGTATTGCATGGTATTGTTCTACCTGTGAGTCTGTAATAGGAGTAGTGCTTATAGGACATTGCTGGATTTAGAGTGCTGCGTTGCCTCTGCATTTCTGTTACTTAGTATGGACTTGTCTATGACCCAGAATCCAGGCCCAGCCACCACCAGCCCCTTTGACATCTGAGGACCAGCTGGAACACAAGGGCGTTTATTTCCCTGTTAAATTTCTTTACTCTTCATGTGTCAGAAAGGTTTGCCTTACTCATAATGTGACAGCACCATAGAGGTGTCTCTATCAGCTCTTGAGTGCTTTGAACTCCAAGCAAGTCCTGGAGCCAGAAGACACTGCCATGAAGAGGGCAGCTGTGGTCACAGCAATAAGGGGTCTCCTGGAAAACCCTCGTACCAAGGGCACAAACTGCAATGTGCCTACACACCCTTTAATCAAAAAGGGTGAAAATATTCTAACACAAGTCCTCTATCTAAATTAAAGAACAGTTCATACATGAACTGAGCTACTGAATCATTGAATATTTCCAGATATTTCTCTTACTGATACCTCTCATGTTGGTTCATCAAATTTCCAAACAGTTATTACTGCTAGCCTAATAACTGTTTTCACAGGTCTTAAAAAAGCTGGTAACGTGCCTGGTGTTTCCAATAACTCTGTGTTTCATTTTTCTGAGGCGTGAGAAATAGAGGTGTTTAAACAACAACAAAAAATACACTACCCATCTTCTAAGTATGTGGACTTCTCTCGTTTTTTTGAAAGCGGTCAGTCTGTGTCACAGAAATGGAGGATATTGTTTCAAGATGTGGCAACAAACACCTCTTACTATCACAGATGTCAGCACACACAGAAGCCCTACCATAACACGCTCCTGCAAAATGCTGCCTTCAAAATTGCCTACATGCAGATATTTAGTCAATTCTATCAGGGTACTAGAGGCTGTACACTGTACTAACAGTACTTCCTGTTAAAAAAAATCCAACTTAACTCTTTACAACAGAAGCCTTCTGCTTGGGCTGGCATTTTTACTTGTTGTGCTTTCTGCTTTCTTACACACATCTGAGGAAACGCTCAGTGAAACTGCTGCATCTGTTAGACATTTATCTCTTCTGTTTGAAAGCAACTGCAGCAAAAAAGAGGCAGTGAACTTAAATTTCAAATGTAAAGCATGTCAAGCTTCTCTAATAAGGGCAAATATAACATTTTCTTTGTTATTTTGGGGAAAATCTGCACTCAACAGTGCAATATGCAATGATGACATCCCGTAAGAGACACGGGGCAAGATTCCCTCTACTGTAGGAGTCAAGGGTAATTCTTGGTAGTCTCTGGATGCAGGAGACACTCTGCAAACTTTGGGGAGAAAGGTGAATTGCTTTAAAGTGAAGTGCATAAAGTACAAAGCTTATGAACACTTTGTGGTCAAGGTTTTAATGTGTTTCATCACTGGTTTCAAGGTAAGGTTTGAAATCTGGTTCGTGTCCCTGCTAAGATTTCAACAGTACACGTGGAGAAATCCATGTGTTTATACAGACAAATGCAGAACTTGCGCTTCAGCCATCTCTCTCAGCTCATTTTAAATGCAGGAGATTTTGGAATTTGAGGCACTGTTGTAGGCACTGCATGCTAGAAAATTGCTGCGTCTCTGGGTGTACGTGCCTCCCAGGTGCAATTTCCTTATGAATCAAACCTTAACTGGCCATTATTTCTGGGCAATCTACTTTTTGAATTACTGATGATCAGTGAAGCCCTGGACTTAGGAACTGAAAGTACAAGGCAACTACAAAAATGAAATGAAATGAAATAAACTGAAAAAATAAAACAAAAATAAATAATAAAGAATAATAATAAAGAATAATAAAACAAAACAAAACAAAACAAAATAAAATAAAATAAAATAAAATAAAATAAAATAAAATAAAATAAAATAAAATAAAATAAAATAAAATAAAATAGTATCTTTTTGATGTTGAGTTTCCCAGGGCACTGAGGAGAAGTTATAGCCCTGGAATGTCATGTGTCCTCTACACCTTTAACCACAGGAGGTGTCTCAGCCCCAGCTGGTTTCTCCAAACTCCTGTGGGATGCAGAGGGAGCTAACTAAGGAAAAAACCCAACCCTTATACCCCCAAAATCTCAGCAGCAGTAGTAAATTGACTTGTGCCTGGCCAGTGGCCAAAGACAGCAGGCTCTTTTGCATCCTGGTGCCCCCCTTTCTTGGATCAGCACAGTCAGGGAAGCTGGGAAGCAAATGGCGGCCTACCCAGCAGACAAAGCGCTCAGGACTCCTCCCACTGAGGCACTTCTCTCCTACAGTCAGAGACATAAATCAGTCAGAGGCCTAAATGGTGAACTGCCCGGGTAAAAATGGAACAGATGGGCCTGCCGTTTCACAACCTGGTTCCAATAATTCAGGAAAGAAACACATTTGTTCTTTCTTCTAAGGGTAAATCTCTATATATGGGATATTTATGCCTATGATAGTGGTTTGCAGGAAGGTGGCTATAATTTGTTTTCTGGAAATAGGTCTGGAATTGCTTTTCTATGCCATGCCACAAGCCAGGACAGTCTGGCAGCCCAGTCCAGCTCAGAGGCATGAGATATGGGGCACCAGTGCTTCAGGACAGGGTGGTCTCTACTGTGAAGGCCCCAGAACATCCTTTGACAGCTCCGGCTCCCACAAACTACCCTGGCAGTTATGCTGGCTGTCAGAGGTGCTGCTCCTGCCTGCCAGCCAAACAGGGGCAAGGTCACTCTGAGAAATAAAGAGAGCAGAAGAGATGGGATCAGAGGGAAAGGTGAGGCAGGAGGGTGAAGAATAATAAAAAAATAAATAAAAGGAAAATCTCTTGGGAAACCACATCAATCAGTACTGTGTTCACTGGAATGTGCTTAAAAGCTAGTATTTCTGGAGTGCATATGGCTTTATGCACACCTCTCACTTTCCTTGCTGGGGCCAGGCCAGTGTAGCTGAACACTTTCTGCTTTATCACAGGACTACACATGGTGAGTGCAGCACTCAGGTATTTGATGGCTGAATTGGCTGAAAGTTCTTCTAAAGAATGCTACATTACTTATTTCAAGCTAAGTACTTTGCTTACTTAAATTGATCCCTCCTCCCCATAGAGTGAACCAAGCCAAGCTTTTCTGCTGGAAAGACAGAAACCCACACAACTCATCTTGTGCAGAACTCTGGCTAAATAGGCAAGGATCAGATGCAGATCACGCTCAGTGAAGGACCATTTTCAGCCCCCATGGTTTACAGGGGCATTACAGTCTATTAACCAATATGCATTCACTTCACCTTTTCTTTCTGTGTGTGTGGGTAACAATAATAGGAAAGAAGTTAAGCTACAACATACTCAGATATAACACTCCTTGCTGAAGGAGGGTAAATACAAAATGCAACTGGAAGGCCAGATGTGTTCACAAGGCTGAGTATCAGACAGCAAGCAGGCTGCTAGCTCCCTGGGCACCCTGCACCTTTAGAGCTATGTCCCCCAACATGGTATCTCTCCATTTTCAATTTTAGTCTACAGAAAAAGTAGCAATCATTTTACAAAACCACAACAGATTTACACAGTATTTTTTTACTCTCTATATACTGAACTTTTGCTTAGAAAATTCATCTATAAATTACTCCTTGTACTTTTCCAGAAAACTAAAAAATGAGCACCTTAAAGCAACATAAAACAAGGGAAGATGAGAATTATCAATGCCATATGTTAGAGCAAGTTCTTTCTAAGGTTATATCAATACCAGAAGATGTGAAACAGTTCCCTTAAAACTGCTTTTAGAAGAACAAGAAAGGTACTGAATCCAGGAGAGCTTGGCAGCTTTTCCTCCTTTTAACAGCTAAATCCCCTCCCTTTTCTTCAAGAGATGACTTCTTTAATGAAGGAAGGTATTTCAAAAATCTTAACTGTTCTCGCATATTTATGGTTATATTAACAAACTTGTAATCAGATACCAAGGACTTTATTAAAACAGAAAGACCCAGGCAGATAGCTCTTACTCAAACACAAAAAAATGCAACAGAATTACTCTCTCACTTCTTCACTTCTCTCAAACTTGTCTCAACCTTTTTTCTTTATAGTAACCTCACAGTCTTTTAATGCCAACATCAAGGAATTAATTACTTCAACCTCTGCAGCACACAAGAGGCTACTCTCCCACCAGCAGCAGATGGCCACCCCCATGGCAGATAAGTCTGGGGCAGTTTTACAGACCAAGTTCTCACTTTCCCAGTGGCAAAACTCTACATCACCCTATCCACAAACTTCAAAGCACTCATCCCTGTTCAAATTCCTCCTGTTTGCTAGTGGGTTTGCTAGTGCAGACTGATGGACAACACCAGAGCATGCAAATTAAATACCTCAGATTTACAAATGATGTCATAGCTTCCACAGTCTCATCACCTTCCATACAAACTCTGAGCCCTTGCTGTCCTCTAGGCATTGATGGGAGAGGATATGTGTCCAGCAGTGGACTTGTCACGCTACACAAGCAGCACACTTGGACATAATATCAGCATTTGTCCACATGGATAGAGGAAAATGAACTTCAGAGACATTATCTTATGCTGAGGAAAGTAGAAGTGTGACACAAAGTTTTCCCAAACAAGAACTACAGAAAGGATGGGGATCTTCTGCTGTGATTGTTGCTTCCAGCTTTAAAGAAGGGTACCAAATGTGTAAGTGTTTGAGAGAAACTTATGGTGGACCAGCTGGGAAAAAAAAAAAAAAGGAAAAAACCCTAAAAATATCTTTGAAAGAAAAAAAAGAAAGTAAAAGTAGTCCATCAATGAGCTCAGTGACAGCATCCCCATGAGTAAGAAACTTGCAAAGAGGAAGATGTTCTGCTGCCACCAGAAGAACTCAGAATCATATCTTCCTTCCATATTCAGATTCTAAATATCTTTATTTAAAAAAATGCAGAAACTGAGCCTTTTTGATAAACATTTCATTTTTTTATGCTGAGGCTAGAAGGATAGAACCATGGCTGCTGTCTGAAAGCTATCAATCACTGCAGACCATTTCCCACTGCACTGACTGGCTGCTGTACCTCAAATGTCTCAGCAAGTTTTGTCAGCAGCAGTAACTCTGTGATTTGATGTTAAGAGCCATAGTTTCACTGAAACTATAAAAGAAAAAGTAATATTGAAAATTGAAATTGAAATTTGATATTGAAAATTGTTTTTCTTCTGTTTTCACAGATAATCCCAGAAAAAAACAAGCCTAGAATACTTAATCATACTGTGAAGCAATGCAGAAGGAGGACCACTGCTTCTCTTGCACAAAACAGTCTGTTGTTGTCAGTGCTTTCTTTCCACTGGTGGAAACAAACAAGAGTTCAGTGCCTCATTGAATCCAGTTTTACAATGAGACTAGTTAACGGCTGGCATTTTTGTTCACAACATTTCTGAGCCTGAGGTCTAGCTGTAAATTTGACTTAGCACTTGGGTGGTGTGCTGAAACACGGGAAAGACAAATGGTATCACAAAGGTGAAAACAGAAGCCAGTGGGTGGACAAGGACCTTACCCCATACCTTCAGACTGCAAATGCTTTCCTTTAGGAGCTGCCAAAGATGTACCAGTTTTAGCTGAGGGGGCAAAAGGTCCATGAACAAAATAAGCAAAACATTTAGAAGCAATTTTTCCACGTAACCATGTGCTTTCTAGAGGACAAAAATGTTACTTTGTGAGCAGCCATTTTTTAAAAGCACTATTGTTGCCTCTTCTAAAGAAAGGACGGGTTGCCATCTTCTCTTCCAAAAAATTAAAAATTCTCAAATTTTGAGAGATCAGCAGGACTTGGCCATGTGCTGGCATTTCACTGTAAGCCTTCTTGTACCTGCTGATTTTCAAAATTTCTTCTTGGTAACAATTTCTGACCTGGGCATTCAGCGAAGTTTACCAAGGCCTCTGTTTTAGGGCAAATGTCCCACAAAACATGCCCATCTGCATTGTTTTGCAGAAGCTCTGGTTGATGATTGCTTACTCATGGATGGAGCACTGCTAAGTGGAGTCTGATATCAGAGCAAGATAAGTTACCAATTAATTTTTGATTTTGGTGTGGATTTTCAGTAAGTGAATATCACTCCTTAGTCAGCATTTTGTTATTTTACCTGGATCCAAGTGAAAATCTTGGATTCTACTTTTCAAGGTCAAGGTGTGATTTCCAAATCCTATTATCAAATTAAAGGAAAATACAAATAAATTCTCAGGGCCTGTTGAGAAATATACCTACTTTTGCCATTGCAATTAATTTTTAGAAGCTTCTTACAAAAGGTCAAAACCTATGCAAGCAAGAAGAATCAGTTTCTCATTTATAATTGTTTTAAAATCAAAATGTGAAGTGTAAGAACTACTTAAGGCTTACTCCTTTCTGGCGATCCCTGGAAAAATGAAGAGATCTTTCATCTGCCCTTTAAATTTATTTTTCATCTGAAAAAGTAATAAATTATATTGAAGTCAGGGGAAGGAGTTTTGTTAAACAAGGCCTCATTTTCATCATACTTAAAGGAATGTATTTACTAGAGACATTTTTCCCTCTGAAGAATAAAATAAAATAAAATAAAACCACATTCCTGTCTTGGGAAATGATGGAAGGTCCTCAAAGTGCATTTTCAAAGGGTTTTGAATGAAAATAAATAATTCGGATTCTTAGCTGAAGGGGGAAAAAAGGAGAAAACTTCTAAATGGATTCTCCAGGGTGAAACATTGAATGCTGTAGGGATACCTGGAATACTTTAGAGAAAAGACATTTTCCAGGGATGTATCAGTTTTAACTGTGAGAGCCAGTGAAGAAATTGAACAAAACATTTACAGTGAGACTTCCTACACATCCAGCCATACTCTGGGTCCAGTGAAAGTTGCCTGGATAGAAGGCATCAGTAACTTCTGCTTCATCAAATGGAGCTTGCATGGGCTTATTTTGGAAAAGAAAGCTACTTATGAAGTTTATCACACAAACAAACTGACCTCACTCTAATTTCCAGATCCTGTGCTTCCTTATTACTTTTGCTTTCAGCATTCTCACCAGCCAACCAGTAACTGGTGAAGGAAGAGTTTGGATTGGGACTACTAGAAAAAATTCAAGAAGATCCACCAGAATTCATTTGCTGGACTATAAAAGACAATAAAAATGATTAGTGACTGAGATTTTGAGACAGAGCACACATAGTACTGCTTCTACCAGCAGCATGAAATATATCAAACAATCAAGAAAAATCCTACAAAGGGTGTTAAATTTAAAACACACTACAATCACTGTGTAATCACATCCATATTGTACATAGATCCTTGGCAAGTTTTCATGCCTTCACTATTTTAACTGGAAAAAGAAAACCTAACGGATTTTTAACAATTCTTTGTGAAAATTTGTCTTCCTGTTAGAAAAGAGTGCTACACCTGTCTAATATAGTGATCAAGATGTATTTATCAAGAAAATAGAAAACAGATATTTACATTTACAAACATAAAAATATTAGTACACTTGTTATGAATCACCGACTAGAAGTTAAAGTTCTTGTTATCAAATCACAATGATTTCACAATTAAACCTTCTAACAAATATGAACAAATACATTTTATTCCCCTTCATCTACTGGCAAATTGTAAGTACACTGTTACTTAAGTCAATACCAAAATGTCATTAAGATGCACGGGGAAATAAAAAAAATACAACAACAAAACCAAAAAGATTCACAGTAAGTGGAAATGGCAAGGCCTGGAAACCACAGATTCTCTAAACTGCATGTTTTTTCCCTCAAGGAGGTTTTGAGCAACAATCAGAACTACTCCTAAGGCCAGAGGGAGAAGAGGGAGAAGACAGAGAGGAGGGAAAAATCCAAGTAATCCAAAATCCAGTAGTATAGGTAAGGTGTGCTAAAATAATAATTTTAATAAAGATTTCACTTTTTCATGCAAATATTTGATGATACAGCTTGAAAGTACTGCTGTCACACTGCATCTCTGAAAGCATGTTACAAACCTTTGCTCTCCATACTATGAAACAAGATTTTATCCTGTAAACTTATGAGCTCTCCATTTAGGCTACAGTCATCGGCAACAATTTCCCAGATTACTTGACTGTAGCGTTAAATTCACAGTATATGCACATTTAAAATATACTGATCTAAAAACACTGGGAATGCACATAACTGCAACCTCTATGCTAGAACAGAAAGTCATTGATGGTCAGACTTGTACTGCCTGCACCAACTACAGAGTTTATTGCCCTGTTTTTCTGTCAGGATTAAATCAATACACAAGTGACATTTCTGTGGCGCGGGGGTCAGGGAGGGTTGGTGACTCTGAACTGGCCCCCTGTGCAGACCACAGGGTAACACAGTATTTATGGCTTCACATTGCACCACTTCCACACAAGAAGCTGTGAAAAATGCTGCTCTCATCTGAACTTCAGCATGATGTTACGGCCCAGCCCAACTCTCTATAAAAAATGTACTAATTACAAGGAAAAACATTTGACTGGATGCTGCTCTTCTCCCCACGAGGCCACTGCTACCTTGTGGAAGGACATCTCCCAGCTGAGACAGCATCCTCAGTTTCAGTCATCTCAGGAAAAATGCTGCTGCAAAGCTCATCTCTCCCAACAGCAGCAGGACTCCTCAAGGAGGAGGTAAATAGGTGAAGTTGTCTTCTTACAGTCTCTGGGCTCAGAGTTAAACCCTGGCTTCTCCAAAAGATCATCTTATAAGCTGCACTGTGTAAGAGGGGTGATGCTTCCTGCGGCGCACAGGAATAGTGTTCCACAGGCAGGAAGGTCTGTCAAAGCTTGAGAGATGCCATAGCCAAGCTCTGCCTAGACATGATCATCTTCATCTCAGTCCAGGACCACAGCCTTGGTAACTGATGAAATGTATTTCATATTGTTCAAGCCTTAAGGCCAACAAAGATAAACCATTCCAGTTAATTACTTGCCTGAGGCTGCATGAGGGGTATGGAAATAAAGACATGCCTCTGTCAAGACACCATGTGCTGTCAGTCAGGTTGTAGCATTATTTAATAGTCTTTTTATATTTTACTGATAATCAAGTGCTTTTAGTGCATGAGAAGGAAAAGGAAGTGAAGATGCAGACTGAATGTCAAAACAACCTTTCAGAAAAGTTAAAGTTATCAATAATGTACTTTATTTTCTTCAATGGTGTAGCTACAGCATATGTGAACGCTCATGTGCATTATCAGTTTTTTTTTTTTTTTGCTGTTTTCCACTCCCATTTGGCACCTAGATGTGAAAAAAAAGCTAGAAAAGTTAAAAAATAAGTCTCATGCAATTCATAACTGCTGTAGAGAGGGCAGGAAAAAAGCTGTTGCTGAGCAGTTCTACTCTTCCAGATGTTTATACTGAACTTCCAGATGTTTTTCTTACATTTAGTTCTTCATTATAGTAAGTAAAAGACTGTCTTCAAACACTGCGAGACTCCTTTAAATCAAAATTTATACAAACTCAGAGTTTATACAAAAAAAAAACTTCAGCTTTTTTATCTGTGCCCACATTAATGTCCCAATTACAGAGTAAACCACATTTCTGCAAACAAAGGAGATGATTCTACAGACAGGAAAGTCTTAAGTGTCTTTTACTTCCCAGGAACATAAAGGGTAAACAATTCTGATTTCATTGTTTGGTCTCCCTACATCCTGGGGGCTAGCTGTGGTTCTTGGCTCAACAGGCATGCCCAATTTTGGCCAAACAACATTGAGAGCTCACCCAACACAGAAAGTTAATCCTCAGGATTAGTAAAATACAAATAAGGATTGTTGGTATCATGCTTATTTGAAATTCAGTTATAAACCCTCAGTATCACAATCTCACAGTCTAAATTCTAAATAGAAATGAATGCCCAAAGATGCATGTGGAGGTATATGGCAGAGTTATCCACACTGTAAAAATGAGAGGTGACAAATTAGGATGGATATTTAATCAGCATTTAGGCAGGAGAAATAAAGACTAACTTTTCAACAGCAACATTCTAAGCCAGTACTTCTCTAGAAATGCAGGTATGCACCTGAAAATTTCTGAAAGACCCTAGCCTTTCATGAGTGATTCCAAGCCAGGGAAATCCAGACCAGAGCTAGTTTATCTAGGCCTGGGCTCTGAAATCCTTAATTTGGTGCTTTCACTATTTCTTAAAACAATAGTTAGATATTGTCATCCATTTGGGGCCAAACTGGCCCAGACAAATGCTTTCAGAGTCTAACTATGATCCCCAGCAGAAAAACAGCTTAGCTTTGTCTTTAAATGTAACATGAGAAAAAGTGGAGAACAGAAGAGAGGATGCCAAGTTTCAGCTGATGTATCTGCTCAGTTTCTGCCTGTTCCCTGATTGCTCATTTAAAGGGAACACATGGTGGTGGTGAAAGGCAAAGTGTCACTGAGCTGCAAGCCAAACCAGACATGATTTTATGGCTGTGTGCAGTACACAGATCAGTTCTTCCTTAGTTCCAATGCAAAGAAAAGGCATGGTTTAGAGAAAGAGCTTTATGTTACTTGTTACTTTTGAAAGATTTCAAAAGCAGCCTTGTTAAAAGAAAAAAGGGCTCAGCTATGAAATCACTTCCTTCTGTTTAAACTATTTCACTCAAGGAAAAAAACAAGAGGGCATGAAAAAAAAAAAAAAAAAACAACAAATCTGTTCTCTGCTTTTGACTTGTTCCTAGGACTCAGCATCCTACCCGCTCTGTGGGATGACGCAGTGTGCCAGATCCCGACCGCTCCAGTCGGTGCGTCAGGCGGCCATAGCCCTCCCCACACAATCACCCTCTTGTCAGAGGCAGCTGGCACCCTCCCTGCACATGCTGACAGCATCGCTGCCTGGAGGACTGCACCCCTTTGGGGCAGCTCTTCTCCTCTTGGAGCAAGGCAGCAAGGCATGAGGAGGCCAGGCCGTGTTAGGCAGCTAACAAACAAGAAGCTCTTGTGTTATTCCCTCCCCCTCCTGCCTCCAAACACAGTGAGAATGCAGACAGGGGAAAAGATGCTCTTCTGCTTGCAGCAGCAGCAGCATGGCTGTGCCTGGGAGTACAGCCAGCAGGACAACTCCAGGACACCCGTTTATGGAAGTTTAAAAGTCAAATGAACAGTTCACTGCTGCCCATTTCACAATGGGGTTACTTACAGCCGAGCAGCTGTAATTTTAACAAAGATTCTAAAATGAGGAATGGTTTGCCTCCCTCTGCCAGTGCTCACAGGTTTACCCAGAGCCGCAGTTCTGTTTTCCTTTCAATCCCAGGGCACCCTCCCTCTCCTCCAAAATTAATTGTCTTCTCCTGTGTAAAGCAGGCTGACACAAACCAGCTCCCTTCCCCACTCAGCTGTGGGGAAGGAGAGGAGGGAGAAGCATCTTCAGAATAAACTACTCTCCTTCTCAGCTTCACTTCCTGCAAAAGGTTAGTTTCTGCCTCAAACCTCATTGCTCAATGTATTGTTGAGCAATGTATTATTACTCTGATCTGCACCATTAAAAAAGGCAGGGATTCTTTTCCTGCATGTTTTTGAGGTTCACCGATGTAGAAAAAGCCAGATAACATGAGATAAATGTTCAGCAAATTGCTCCATGCAGACTAGCACACTCACCTTTTCTGTCCTTCCTAAAGCTCCAGTAGATAAACGTGAAGCACTACCTTTTCAAGAAGGCACTCAGAAAGTATGACCCTTGAAATTAAATCTGCTGCCTAAGAAAACTTTAAGCCAGACTTACAAGTAGACTGCAAACAGTGATAGAGCATCACCACACCTGCCTGATCAACATGTTGACCACACTGTTTGCTCAAGAGATACCTGCTGATATCTGCGATATCTGTTGCCCAGAAGTCCTTTGAAGTGATGCTTAGCTTTTCTTCTTTAGAACCACAAAACAATCCTCCCCTGAAGTGCAAATTCAGCAATATGGGATGATACTCCCAGCTGATGGCAACTAATGAAAATTTCTCATGGTGTACATAGCAGTCTGGTAACATCCTGATGCACAAATATTTAACTCCCTCAAAGTCCCTGTGGTTACCCCAAAGCCTAACTCTTGACTTCAGTCTATTCTTTATTTATTTACTTCTTAAATTAAAAGAATTTACACAGCAAACCCACAGCTGTTTCCCACCCATCTTTATCTTGCAACTGTGTCTCCCAGGTGGTAAGGAGGTGAAAGCACTGCTGCTTCTTTACACTACAGGACTATGACTGACCTCCTCTAGCTTTCCTCTAGAAACCACATTGCTTAGGGAAAAAACCAAACCCCAAACCTTTTGCAAAAGATACCAAGGTGGGAGCTGCAAAAATGATAGTCTATGAGCACTTTTGTTTCCTTTGAACAGATTTAATAAAATAGTAAGTTATTTAATAAAATAATAAGTTATTTAATAAAACAATAAGTCTAGTACCATACATGCTTGGGATTAGCTGATATTTGCTATTTATTCAGTGAATATTTATTGCTACAACTCCACATTGCATTGATAGAAGTGCCTACTATTTTCCATCCACTGTTTTTAGTAGGTGTTTTTGGGGTCTTTTGCATTATTTTATTTTTTAGGCCGGGCCATTCTTTCACCTCATAGGAAATACTGTATGAACAATAATGTCTTTAGGAAGGAAAACAAAGAGCTGTTCGCTAAAAGAGGACTGCAAAACCCAAATTTTCTTGGTATTCTTAACCTCATCTTTTATTCTGCCAGGAGAATCGTGGAGATGGGAAAGGACAGATTTTTGAACCACCATGAAGTCAGGAGAGGTTTCACCAACCACTACAGTCTCCCTTGGAAAACTCATATATAAGTTCCTTCCTTGAAGAGAAGAGCAGGACATGACGGAATACATCTTATCAATGGTTTAGCAGGTTAGTTAACTGCACAATTCATGTTCTGGTTGGAAAGCAAATTACTAGGTCAAAGTACAACATGTAAATTCTTAACCTAAAAAGTGAGTTGACACAGTGACTCACACCCAATCTCTGCCACCATTCTGCTACTTGTGATAGAAAGACCAATTCACAGCATAGACCTACGGGAACCATAATGTCAAGGAGAGAAATGAGGCTAAGTTTTGGGCTTTGTAGACTGCATAACAATTGCATTTATGAACTGTTAGGGCAACCATCTGATGCAACAGGCTACTGGGATTCCGGGAGACACATGTACTGCACTGGGAGACCTAATAGGTGAGAAGACATATTGGGACAAGGAGACAACTGCACCATCACTATCATCTGCAGAAACAAAGAAGAGAACAAACAGCAAAGAAGATCAGCAGGAAATGGTACTCAGCCTTTAGGTTGTGCTTCTGCATAAGGAAACTGGGAGCCCCAGACAAAACCCTAGTAAAACTATACGCAAAATTACAATAACCTCCTGAATCCAAAATGTGTTATGGTATTTCCCTCATGCCGAACACTGAAGCCTACGCACCTCCTGAGCAGTGTGCTGAACACCAGTATCTCACATGCTACCTTCCTGTATTACCAAATGCACCAAACACTATAGGACTGGGTACATGCAGTCCTGCTTAACACACAATCTTTTTGTGAATAGCCTGAGGCTTCTGAGGTGTTCTCCATATACTGGAATTTCACATGAATGCACACAACACCTTTTTTGGTGGCAAAAAGGAGACGACAGATACTTCAGTGGAATACCAAGCCTTCCCTGTACTATTTTAAGTTGGAAGCCATTTGGCATCTTCAAAGGCAAAAGGACAAACATTATGTAATAGGTTGCTACAAAAGATTGTAAACACGTGTTGCTGCAAAAAACCACCACATTACATTTTCATTGGTTTCATGTTACAGGGCTGAGTGACCACGTCACATCAACTTCCATAAATAAGCTTGATAGTCCCAGTGGTCACAGTAGTGAACTCTGGGTGCTCTTATTGTCTGCACCTCTTCCAGTGTCTTCCAAATTCTGCTGACCCCCAGGAGCTAGGCATGGATTACTGAAATCACCTGATAAGAAAGAGAGCAGGGACAACAGGGTGGGCAAAGTAGGCACTTACCAAGCACAATGACCACAGTCTTCAGGAGGCTCATCATGGTGTCCCGATTCCTGCGGGGGCCAGAACTGTGCCTGGACATTCTCATAGTCCTTTGGCGAACGTACCCAAAGATGTGAGCATATAGGACCACCATGACCACAAAAGTGACCAGGTTGAAAATAGCCCAGAAGACCAGGTAGGAGTCACTATAGAGCGGTGCCATGTTGGAGCAGTGGGTGATATCACAAATGCAGTTCCATCCGACACTCGGGATGGCCCCCATGACGATGGCCATAGTCCAGATAACAACAATGACAACGACCACCCGGCGGTTGCTCATCCGAGTGTGCAGCTGCATTCGGAAAACCGTAATGTGCCGCTCAATGGCAATGGCCAACAAGTTGGCCACAGAGGCTGTCAGACTGGTATCAATGAGACCCTGACGGAGAAGCCAGGTGCTTACAGTCAGTCTTCTAGTGTTGGGTCCTGTGTTGAACATTAAGTAAAAGTAGGCCAGCCCTGCAAAAAAGTCCGCAGCAGCTAAGTTGGCCATTAAATAATAAATAGGAAAGTGGAATCGGCGATTGACATAAATAGCCACCATAACCAAGAGGTTGGCCAGCATTATGAAGATGCAGACGGTAATCCCCAGTCCCATTACAAGCTTGCTGACAGTGTTCCATTCAGTGGCTAGATATTTTCCACTTCGGTTATAAAAGAAGGCAATGGTTTCATTGTAGTAGCACTGTGGTTCACTCATGGCTGTGGACTGAAAAAAGAGAGAAAAAAAAGAGAGAGAAAAAAAATCCAGAATGACATCAGAACTGAAAACATATGATTGCCTTCATGGCTAAGACGTACACAAAGAGAGGGGAGGGGGACAGGAAAGGAACATGCTTCAGAACAAATTAATTGTTTCAGACCAAATGGTATTCCACAACTCACAAACAATTGCTCTGAGGAATCTAGTAACAGCAACCAGATTAGAAACAACCAGAAATGGTTCCATCTGCTCTGGGAGCCAGCATGATTTCTGATGTAGTTATAAACTGCTTAGAAAAAGAGCTTCTGGCCAAGCAGTTCTGCTGAGAGATTCAGTTAAAGGCATGAAATTCATAATTAAGAAAAATTAACTCTGCTAGACACCTGATTTATGTTATCAGTGTACAGAACTGTTGTTTGATTGTAGTGGAAGACTACTTCTTCAAAGAGGAGGAAATGTGCATTACGTTCCCAAGCAGGTTTTAACTCATTCCATTTTCCATCATGGGTATTCCTTCTTGTCCCATCTTAAAATGTGGGAAGAACACCCTAGATAATGATTGTCAGTATGTTCTGAGACCGTGAATTACAAGGGATAATGTATGTCCGTAAAAAGTGCTTTTTATGAACAATAAAGGAAGCATGACATAGCATTTCTATAAGCATCAGCCACGTTTCTAGAAATGGTTTGAAATACACAATGCTTTTAAATATAACTCACCAGAAGTGACTTATTCCAATTTGAAATAGGAGTAAGCCAAGAAATAAGAAAAGAAATATTTGGCTTAACTAGTGTTAAAAGCATCCACCTTTATTTCCTGCAATAACTATTGTCATGGCTATGTCAGAGAACACATGATTAATTTTTTTTTGCAGAGTACTCTGCTGAGAACAGCTAGGGGGGCAACAAACCAGCCCATATTCCACTAGAATGTGGAAGTTTTGGGTAAAACTGTTGGCTTATAAGAAAATGTCTAAGGAGTTTCCTTTTTCAGTTCCATTTAATTACTCAAGGTGCAATTCCCAAAAGGCAAACCTTAGGAAAAGAAACCCCTCTGAATAAAATCTGATTTCTTGTTTAGCATGGGTAAACAACAAATATGTAAAAATAATAATTTAAAAAAAATCAAACCAAGAAACACATGTCATAAAAGTCTTTTTCTAGATAAGATCTGCCTTTGCCTCTCTGCTTTTATTGCTCTGGAACTCTATCGACTAAACTTGAATTTTTACAAAAATAGAACCAGTTTTAATAATGCAGGTAAGAAGCCAAATCAAGGAACAGATCAACAACACTAAAAGATGGCAATTTCTTCCCATTAAAACATACAAAGTGAACCATAGGTTTTGGACAGCTCCAGTTACTCTGCAGGAAGTCCTAGAGCCAGCCTAACCTTCTTGTTGAAAACAAAAACATACAGAATTGGGAAACAGAATTCATAGCTTGACTCAAGTGAAAATAGTATCTGATAAAGATCTCCTTAGAATTACCCAAAACTGTTTCTGTTTCTTTTCATTTCTACATTTGTCAATGCAATTAAGCCAATTCCAAAAAAGCAATATACAAAACTTTCCATCTATATCCCAAATGGACTACATGACGTTTAAATTTATGTTAAAGAAAAAGGTCTTTTAAGAAAGATTTTACCTCTAGCCTAAACATTGACCAGAAACATTTGCAGTCCCAGGATAATAAAAAGTTAGAGTAAATAGTATTTCTCAGCACAGTGAGTATAATGCTTTTATTGCTCCTCTAGGATATATCAACCCTTGGGTTTGAAGCCTTTTAGCCTTAATTACTTTAGAAATTTTGAAAGTTCTCATGTAGGATCTGTTGCATATAAAAAAAAATTATTATAAGGGACGTTTAACAAAAGGAGACCTAGGTACAAGACATCTGGCTTTAATTCTTTGGTTAAAGACCTTGTAGTAATAACAGGTCAAGTATAAGAACCCTTGAGGGAGAGAGGAAGTCATATGAATGAATTAGTGGCCCATATAAAAGCTTGCCAACATCTGCATTAATTATGTAATGCACAGGATTTTTAGTCTCTGTAGGAATATCTGGATGCAGGATCTAGTAGATACTTGTGATCTTGAATAAATTCTCTTTGCCTGTGTATTTGTCACTCTGTTTTTTTCTTTCAGATGTCTGCTGCCCACATGTAATGATTCCTGCTTCACTGTTGCTCCTATGGAAAGAGGCGTGCCACACCTGGAAAAACATGAATTTTTAATTCAGAAATTTAAAATGTGGCCAGTATTATGCTTTTTATTTTCTTTTTCCTTCTTTTTTTCCTTGTAGTTTTGTTTGCACATGGGCTTAAAATGTGAATTATTCCCTGATTGTGCAATGTTCTCCCCTACCTTTTAGTTTGAAATCTGAAACAAAGTATGACAAAAAATATGACTTAATCATGAAATGCCAAGCCAAGGTGGAATGAACATACACACATAAGGGTATGTAAAATGCTACAGAGCCAGACTTGTTCAATTTAAAACTATGACAGCACTTGAGCAATCTCAGAGAAGTTAGCATGAGGCTCACTTGCTGCTTCTCTCATTTGGAAGACAGAAAAACAAAATGCTGTGTTCATGTAAGGGATTTTGGAGAAGCTTTGTTTTTAAGGCATTCTAATCTAAAACCTAGGATCTCCTGTAAAAGTAATCTTTTTGTGCCCTCCACACCCCCCATCCCCCCAAGGGGAAGAAGAGAAGAAGATGAGACAGTTTGCTGGCAAAAATTCCAGCAGAGGACTTCCAGATTATCAGCTTTCTTGGATGCCACTGTATATCTTAAAGGAAGGTTTTGACCTCTCAGGTCACAAACATAAAAATCCCAAGGCATCACATTTAACTGGGATACTGACTGGAAAGGCTCAAGCAGGAGAGAAATGCACTGTATCCCTCAGTACTCAAAGTGTTAACATACCACAAAGGCATATCCAAGCAGGCAGACCCCATCCCCTCTCCTGCCCCTGCAGGAAAAGGGGCAGGGAAGTTTATATTTTAATTTCCTGAAGTTTCACTCAGTGTGTTTCACTGCCTGTGTAAGCCAGATGTGTGGTGCCCGGAGATTTACCTCATCCATTCAGTATATCTCAACAGAAGTTTAAAACAAACGGAGCTGCAAATTGCCCATGTTAACTAAACCTCTAGGATGAATCTGTGTGGAAGAAGTAAACATTGAGTTATAAACCAACAAGACAGATAAAGAAAAATAGAGTAAAAGCAGGCTAAAAGCAAAGTCTCCTCTCGCTGTATGAAGATGACCCAAGACACATTTGTCCCAAATCAAAGAAGAAGAAAATCACAAGTACATGGAATTCAATTTTTTAATATCATGAGACATAGTTATAATCACAGCACAGTGCTCACAAACCAGGAAATTTGGCACCAGGAATTAATAAATAAAAGTCACTCTTCTTCAGCAATGAGTCATTCAATTCACCTTGGCACTGGCCTTTTCAGGCACTATTTGCCTGGTTGTCTCCTCTCCTCTGGTTATTTGGGATCACACCATAGGGGTGCCAGTGGCAACACTGGGAAGAAGAGCCCATGTAAGCTTTCCCATGTGTTGTGCCTGATTCATCTTGCTGCTGTGCCACCTCTGCATCACACCCTGAATAACAGGATGAGGATTTGGATCCACAATATCCACAGTCCTGACCACTGGATGTCCCTGGGAGAGCAGCCCATTACTACCTGCCCCTCCTGGGGCAGAGACAGCAGTGGAGAGCACACAGCCTGCCTGGAGCAGAAGGGGAGAGGGGATCTCTGCATCCTGCCAGCTCACCCAGTGAGGGCTGCTCACCTGGTAAGGAGTGTGTATGGAGACATGCTTGGGGTGGAAAACAAACATCAAAAAGTTTTCAAATACCATTGACTGATCCTGCCTAAACAAAGCATTAATTAGCATGGGGTGCCTGAGGGGAAGATGATCAGTTTACAAACCCCTCTGCAATCTCAGAGTTTGAGAGTTCCTTGATCCACAAAACAAAAAAAGGCAGGTTACTCTCTCCCCACCCCCAGTACCCATGGGTGCACCTATTTCTTGTCGAGAGAAGCAGAGTGGAACATTCTTAGAATACTAACGTCTGACTTTTACAGCACTTTTCAAACTTGTAAGCCACAAATAAAGAATCCATATCCAGGAAATCTCTTTAAAATATCTTAACCCTAGACTCTCCAAACACACTCTGCTCCTCTCCTTATTGTTGTTTGCTGAATTCTGAACCCAGAACACAGAGGAGATGAAAAACAAATTTTCTAATATTTTGTGGTAAACTAAGATTAAAAAAACCATAATAACTCTCTTATATCTTTGCTTTTTGAGCAGCAGTGAATGGAAATCAGTACCCCTGCTTTCAGCTTATGTAAATATCTTAAGGTTACCAACATACTGAAAGGGGTCAAGCTGAAAAACTTCAGCAAACTACCAACTTCAAAATCCCCAAAGAAGGGTATAAATTAGGAATATCTTTAAAATAAGGATAAGCAAGTAAGTATAGGCATAACTGAATCAATATGTAAATACTTCATCAACCCACAACTGCTAAACATGGGGTTTATGAAAGTAAAGTTGCAACAGATGAGGAAAAAAATCCAATTTGCAGAAACAGTTGTCCATTACCTAATGAAAAACATAGACTACTTTTCAAACTGCAGAACATGAAAGAAAAGCTTTAAAATAAGGCAGAAAAGATGTGTTTCCTTCAAAGATAAAAGTAGAAGTAAAAAAAAAAAAACAACATAAAGTCACAAGACAAGGGTCCTGATTCATTATAGCCTTATGCACAGACATATTTTTCATCTGCACAATGGAAGTAGGAAACCCTATCACCAACACAGAATGGCTCCTCCTCTTCAGAACTACATTTTCCAAAGTAACCATACAACAGACTTAAAGATAAATCTGTATAATAAGATGGGGTGGGTCTGTCACAGCAGGTTACTTCATTTCACTAGATTCATTTTGGCATTCACAAAGGTGACAAGACAGGAGCAAATTAACCTCTCTCTTAATCTCTAAAGGGGATCCCTTTGATGCTATAAAAACATCCTAAAGCATAAAGTTACTTAAGGATTGTGTGGCAACAGCTAGTGCATTCAGTAATTTTTAGGATGCTTTCGTAGCAGACTCTCAGAGCTGACAAACTGTCAAGCTGACAACTACTCGAAACTGAACTGAGAATTTTTCTGTATCCTACAGTTTATACCTCAAAATGCAGCTTAACATTCTAGGCACTCAGTGTATTAAAGAGACCCAGCCCTCAGCAACAGTGAGAAAACAGGCAGTTTTACTCTTGGAAGGTATAATTCACAAGTGACAGAGATCCCATTGATGAACTATGATTATACAGATTGGCTAAAAAACCAGTGAGGTTGTTGACCTTCCAAAATTCTGCAAGTAAAAGGAGATTTAAGAAATTAAAAGCTAGAATTAATTAACAAGAAGAATTGAAAAAGAAAAGATAGAGTGGCCTCATCCATCCACAACTTAGCCAGCAATTCACACACTGTTGTATTACTGCTCCTTTTCCGCAGAACCAGAATTTTCATTTTAATGAGCTGTGTTCCTCCCAAGTACTACATAAATGTTCATAGAGAGTTTTTCAGTAGAGGAGAAAATGAAGACTGTTTGAATCAGGGCATAGTTCTACATCATCACACCCTCACTTACATTCCTAGAATGGCTTATATATGTTGATTACTAAGGATTTATTTTTTCTCTGCCAGCCCTTATCTGTCTTCCCAGCTCAAAGGGAGATCCTCACTGTAATGTGGAGATACTTGCAAAAAAAAAAAAAAAAAAAAGTTGGCTGAAGGTAGAGCATAAAAAAATAATTGGGTGCACGTAGGGCATATTGAGCCCAAATTGGGCACTTAAGTCCAAATGCTCCAAAGTACAGAAAGGGCTTCTGCAAAGCTCTTAAAACTTCTTTTCCTTTGGGGTAACTTTCATGACAAGCTGAGCGTCACAAAAACGAGCCAAACATGGGCACAGGCTCAACACTTTGTGGCTTTGTGGGAGACACAGGAAGACAATTATATTCTATCATCTCATTTAGTGACTGAAATATTCCACCTCTTATGCCTTCACAAAATGTCTTTGCCATGGTGCTGATTGGGCTGCTCCATTTTTGCCCAGCTCACCCCCTGCTGCCCTGTTGCAAACAGCTGTGTGTCCCTGAATGCTGCTGTGAGGATGAGTGCAGTGCAGGACAGACCTTTATCAGAGACCCCCACCTTGGGACGGATTTTCTGGAGAGAGGTGCAGCACAGAGTCCTATCTGAGCACTGCGAAAGCCACAGTGAAAGCAGCTGGAGGGGAAAAATGTCTGCACCTACAACATCCCAAATGAGTTTTCATGCATAAATCATTTCATTATTTACAATGTGCATCCTTTAAACCCAGTTAGTAAACCAAGCTGGGAGTTAATTATTGGCTACAGCAGCTCAAAGATAGCAATTTTATGCTGAAAAAATACTGTGGGCTACACTGGGGCTGCTTCTACCTCCAGGGCACACCTTCCATCATGCCTCAGCGAGCAAACCAGCAAAGTGAACACTTGGGAGAGTTTAACCTACAAGCAAAATGCTAGCAAATTTCATTTTGGGACTGGAAATAGAGATTTACAGATGGAAATAAGAAGACTGTTCTGTGTTTACAATACAGTAAAGTAAAACAATTACATTTATTTAATGAAATATATGTTAGACAATATGAGTTTCTTTTGCTTTGATATATTGAGATATTTGTGAAATATATAAACAGAATATAGAAAAATCTTTGTCTCAAAACTTTAGAAACAATGGGGTCTCTATAACTAACTTGTACACACTTTACTGAGCAGTTGCCTTTAAGGCAGTACTGGTCTACTTTAAACAAAATGGAGATGCATTTTGAACCTCCAGTAATCTCATCTAGTAAAATAATTTTTGAAAAAGGTGTACTGGTATTTTAGTTTTTCTTACGATGTCTGTAACTGGATGGATATACAGCTAATCACAAATTGTTTCTTCCAGCCCCACCATTTCCTTTTGTTCTGCTGTCTGCTGTATTTACCACCACAAGAGGTCTGTTTTGGTAACAAGGCTAATTTGTTTATTCAGCTCAAGGGGGACAAAAAATCCACACACTTGCTGACTGCAGAAACTTGGGCACCAAATCCAAAATGCAAATTTTGTTGCACTTCGTTGGGGAAAGCTGTGCCAGCTCACGGCAGACAGTTCTCAAGCACATTATGAGAAGGATAACCATTCTGTGGCAATGATAGCTTAAATCCCTTTCACCCCAGTTCAAACAAAATGAGGAGAAAATAGAGATGTTGTGTTCAATGGCACAGAGTGGGAGAAGTGGTTTTGGGCTCTGGCCATGAAAGGCCATTCTAATGGAAACTGCTCTGGATTTCTCTTTGGAACAGCTGCAAGGCAGTTATTTAAGGCAGTACTCATTGGCTTCTAGTATTTGGCTGGTAGGATCCACTGCTGGCAAAAGCAAAGAGAGAATGATGAATTTTTGTTGTTTTCTTGTTTTAAGCATTTCTGAGGCACTGTCGGAAGTCCTTAGTTCATTAAGTAACTGGAGCTCAAATCATTACTTCTTCAAAGCTTTTACTGCAGAATTCATCTCATGCCATTCACAAAGAGAGAAAATACTAATTACTTCAGAGAATACTTTAATCAGTATGGGTCACCACTTGTGATGTTTCCTTTTTTTGCAAACAGCAAAGCCCTCTGGGATGCTAAATAATTCTTACAGAATTATTTAACTTTGTTTAAAGCATTATCAGACTAGTCAGGTTTCTATGAGATCATTTTACTTATCCATATTTGAGGTATGAAGTCATAACACGTATAAAAATATCTCCAAATTAAAAATCATAAATTTCTGTTACATTTTATTTCTCTTTAAGAACAGAACAGCTTATCTAATCAGAAGTCACTAGACTGTGATTTATTGTGATTAATTTGAGATCATTTTGCCTTACAATGACATCCTGGGGCAAAAATCTCAAAGCATATATGGGAAATTTTTTGTTTCATTGACTTCTTTGACATTTTGTGAATGCTGTCCCCTAACTATTTTCTGTTTCAGATCACAGCTATGGACAAGTAAACTACCTTGAAACTTTACTTATCCTTCACCTTTACACATGACCAGGATGCCTCTGCTCTTACCATTTCTTGTGTCTGGTAAGAAGATTCTGGGGGTGGAAAAGAAGAGGGGGGATTTGAATAAATTAGTGTGGTGAGAGGGTATGAAGAAACATGACTGTGGCAAATACATTGCTTCAATAAAGGGTTGTAGAGCAGCACCAGAAGCAGGCCCTATGTTGACACACTAGCTGTAAGAATATTTAAGACAATATTAGCAATTTCACATCTGGTACCCAGGAGTGACTTTCAAAAACTTTTATAAAATGTGAGCCTTTTGTTACCTGACTCAGAGGACACAAATCTTGGGAAAATGCCATTTGCCACTAAATTAACAGGAACTTCTCTTACTGTGGTGCCACAATGAGTAGCTCTAAGACTGAAGTCTGAGCAAAAATCTATCGGAAGGAGCTCTGGCTTAAAAAAAAGGTCTTGCTGAGGTCTCTGAGATTCTCTCCCAGGGGAAACAAACTTGTTTGCCTGGTGGAGTTAAAGGACTGATCATAAGTAGTGGAGTATTTTTTACTGCAATGTGTAAGCATGTATGCCTATACATATATAGGTATGAAAAATAGGTAGTATTTACTTCTGAGTCTAAATTGACCAAATGTGAAGGAAGCCAACTATGCTGGCAAAGTCAAAGGAAAGTTTAAAGACAAGGATTAAAAAAAAAAAAAGAAAATAAAATTAAAAGTAAAGTCACAAAACTCTTCTTTTGCAACTAAGATGCTGTCTAGCTCATGCAAAAGGCATGTGAGGTTATTTCCAAGTTTAAAAAAATCCTTCCTTAAAACACTAGTCTCTAAATTACTTCTGCAGCACACCATGGCACCTCCTCAATTTCAAAACACAAAATAATGTCCTCTGGGGGGGAAAAAAAATTAGTCAATGTTGTTTTCTAAACTGTATCCAAAAATTCATTCCAAACACGAAAGGCAAAAGCTGCCCAGGCAGCAAGTATAAAAAGTGCTTTACTTCAATATTTGATCTAGTAATTGTCTCTTTACATATGTATCTCACTATGTCCTTGTGTGTT